>NC_022027.1:49931360-49955540 GCF_000317375.1 Microtus ochrogaster
CCCTGAATACTGTTCTGTTAGCTACCAAGCCTTCAGCACAGGGGCTTGTGAAGAGCATGCTGGTGTCTAAGATGGAGCAGGTGTTTGAGAAGCTCAGCTGGTATGTGGCCTTATCATAATCTCAGAATCACATGTTTAAGGGTGACAGCAGCTGAGAATGACGGGTGGGAGAATACTGGGAGCCGGTGCCATCGTCCCTCCCTTCTCTGTGAAGAACACAGACAAATGGACCTGTTTCTCTCCCTGTTAAATGCCTATTAACAACCCTCCTTTGACTTGAGCCTGTGGGTGACCAGGAAGAGCCAAAGCAGGTGAACAGCTGTCGAATGACCCCAGCTGGTCTAAAACAGGCCTGCAATCTTTCCTAACAATGCCAACTGACAAATGCAAGCACAGAAATCCTATTTTTGCTTCCTTTTAGAAATTTCATTGTACTTCTTTATCATATTAAACACCATGAATCTATGAATAGGATCTTGGTATATCAGTCCTCATCATAATAGCTAAGACGACTTCAAGAAAAAAGTTTTTCATCATTGATAAGAAAGATTAAAAGCTGAGCTGCTTCTATGCCGTGGGCTTGTTGCTGCTGCCTATTGTGCGATCCCACTGGGGAGGCTGGGGGTGAGAAGACCAGACATGGAGGCAACGACACAGACTCCGAGAGAGCTCAGTGTAAAGACTATTGATTGTAAAAGAATCGGGGGGGGGGGGGGTTATGGGGTTGGGGAAATTAAGCTGCCACAGGAACTTTTTTTGGTTGGTCCTTTTGAAACTAGCTCTCGCTGCTGGCATGTTGTGATTGGCTAGGAGTGCACCATTAGTTACTGTGCTTCTGGTCCACTGGCAGGTTGTTTTGGCCAATTTTGCGAATTCACTGTGGCTTTGCCTGTGCTTGCTTGTGCTTGTGCTATTGCCCTGCCTCACTTCTTGAAAAAAGAATGTCATCTTCACTTGCCATGAAATGAGTCTTGAGTCTCTCATGATGAAAGATTGCTCTAGCTAGAATGATGTTGGGCTTAGTTAGACCACCCGAGCCACATACACTGGGCGTCACAGTCCCCTTGAAGTGAGTTGGTAGCCCTTGAAATTTTTCTTTTATAAATTAGACTTTATAGTTTATGTTTTTCTGTAAAAATAGTTTTATAGGCTATACTACAAAGGCCCATTTGATGTCAAATATAACCAAGATGCTGTGAGATTGCCAAAAATATAAACTATCACAATATTAACAATTAAAGTAGAAAATAATAAAATTTTCCCAGAAACTGTCATTTTTTTCATATATGGTATTTCTAACAATAGCATCTTCAGAAGGGCATACTTAATTTGAAGAGGATAGACTACAGTGGAAATGCAGGCGTCCTGAATTTCAGGGTGCTGATTTACTGTTGATGGGTCTCCCACCTTTCTCACCTGAACGCCTTCATTTTCCTTTCTCAGGTCATCTCCAAATCACCGTGACCTTCAGCAGCCACACACAAAGTGACTTTAGACTCCTGCTGGAGAGGTGGAATCGGCAGGGAAAGCCATGGAGCCACTTCCCAGGCCCGCTCACTTCCATGGGCTCTCCGTGAGCCCAGGCTACCACCTACTGTCACCGGCTGTCTTAGTTCAGTCACTATTGCTATGATGAAACTCTATGACTGAAGCACCTTGGGGAGGAAAGGGGTTTATCTGGCTTACATTTCCACATACATTTCCATCGCTGAAGGAAGTTAACACAGGTACTCACGCAGGGCAGGAACCTGAAGGCAGGAACTGATGCAGAGGCCATGACGTGTGCTTCTTCCTGGCTTGTCCCCCTGGCTTCCTCAGCTTGCTTTGTTATGGAACCCAGGACCAACATGCCAGGGATGACCCCACCCACAATGGGTTGGGCCCTCCTCAGCCCCTCCCCCATCAGTCTCTAATGGAGAAAATGCTCTATAGGCCTGCCCACAGCCTGATCTTAAGGAGGTATTTTCACAATTGGTGTTCCCTCCTAGCGTGTATCAAACTGACATAAAACTAGTCTGTGTTTTTCTCAAACAGATGAGTAAAAATTGGAAAAGATGGGACAGGAAAGAAAGATGTTAAACATGCTTACTGCACCATCCAGCCAAGACTCTTGGCGGCATGTAACCCATACGCCCCGCTAAAAGGCAGGGTAATTGATTAGTGTGCAGGTTTTATGGACGAGAAGGCTGAGGAGAAGGAAGCTCAGTAATTTACACAAACCCATGCTGCCCCAAAATGCTAGAACCAGATCCCAGCCAGCCTATCAAACCTAAAACCCTGGGGTCTGAAAACGCTGCACCAGCTATCTGTGAAAAGTTCCCCAAGGAAGAATTAGCTGAGTCCAGAGAACAAGAAGAGCTGCGCTGTGTGCAGAGCTGACTCAAAGGAAGGACAGAAAACGTCAGAGAAGAGGTGATAGATTAGATCCTCACCACCAAGTTGGTCGAGTGAGAATTGAGCTGGCACCCATGGCCAAAGCTCTGAAAGTTTTCTCTGCCTTGAGCGCATGAATGGCAGCAGGGGAAGGGGAACAAGGTGGCTTGGGGTGGAGCAGGGTGAAGGGAACTGCATTCGTGAGCCACACACAGCAGCGATGTTGATAAGTCAGGTGGGCCTAATTCAAACTTTGCCTAGAAATGTCTTTTTCCGTAGACTTCAAGACATTTAAACAAAAAACAACCCACCTTTTAAGGCTAACCCTGAAAACATGCACACAGCACACACACCATCCCCCTACCCCCACCCCTCCACATGTGTGCACATAATAGAGAGGCAACAGAAAAAAATTATAAAAGAAACCAATGGGTTTTTTTCAACATTAAAATTATAGTAAGCTGTTGCTGCTGCAGGATTCTGACACTAACTCTTACTGAGTGGTGTTAACTAAAGCAGCGTATTCTCTACTTCAGTGATCCAAACAGCAAAAAGTGAGTAAGATTATGTTTTCCAAACTTTCTAATGGAAATGCGTGTTCTGATACCTATTTCTCCAATTAGGGTCAAGATCACTGCGTGTGTGACTTCAACGGGAACCAAAAGGATATTAATTGACCTTTTTCAGCAAAGACCATTCGATTTCCCTGCCAAGGATCCTGACCGCTCACTGAGATGACTCGAGCTCGTGAGCCCTCTGCTCTTTTAGCAGAATTGGGTAATGTTTCAGTTTGCTCTACCAACATTAGAGAATCCAATTTCAACCCCAAGATGAAACTGACAAAGGCGCATTCTTAAATACAAGCTCTGGTCTACGTTCCCTTAATTGAAAGCTGCAGGGTAATGTAATAGGGTCACCCTGCAAATACGACAATTACCAACTTACAGGCAGAGAAGACTATTCTCTTATCAAGATATACTTTGAAGTGTCACCCTGTGTTCAGGGGCTGGACCAAAGACACCTCAGCTGATAGGACATTAACAAAGCCTCCCATTATACATGGCCTTCTGTTGCTTACTTTCTAAAACAACACAGAAAGAAAATGGGTGAACGGAAAGTTCTAGAAATAAGCACTGGCTACCTAATGACTGTGGGTGGCTAACTCTGCAGAGAGCCTTGCAGAGCAATGGAAGAACATATTCCCTGACTTCTGGCTTTTGTTTATTTTTTCCAATCTCATCTTCTTTCAAAGAAATCACGAAGGCAATTGAACCCAAACGATCAATGATGTTTTGAACTGAGATTATTTCATGATGCAAGACCATTCCCTGCTTGCCCAGAGGGAGACAGAGAGCAGATAGTCTCCAATAGATAGTGAAGAAGCCCTGCGCCCTCTGTTTCAGAGCAGTGTCTGTGCAAAATAATTGGGACAAACCTCTCCGTGGTCCCCCCAGGTGGCTTTCAGGGCCTTCTGGATGTCCTTTCTCAATTCTTTTCTCTTCTGCACCTTTGGTCAGAAGCCAACTCAGAGCCCGGCTCTGTCAGCAGGTGGACAATGCTAACCTGGGGAGCAGCAGTAGGCTCATTTCCAATACTGACAGACAACTGTACCTCACAGCTCTGTGCCCAGCATCTGGTACTTGCGTTGTATCCTTCCAACCATCGGGGTACATCAGGGTAGAGGAAGAGATTCAGGGCTAACCCGGGATCTAGAAAACCAACAAGGGATGGAGGGGCAGCCCAGGATATCAATGGTGGGAAGTTTCCCACGGACAGGGAGAACGGTAATGCAGATAAGGGCTAGAGACACAGTAGTAGCCAGAATGCAACCCAGTGGGCAAGGAGTCAAAGCGGGCTGCCTCTTTTCACCAGCCCGTCACCTACTGCCGCTGTCCATCATCCAGAATGCTATGGCAGGCAGAGCCAGGGACTCAGGTACGGTCCTTCATAGTCTGAACAGCTTTCGGTTTATGCCAGTTTTAACTCATCTTTTTATGTTCTATTTTGTGATTTATAACCTGGTACCACCGTTTATTTTGAAGGTGAACTGTCACAGATGTGGCCAGTGAGAGGCCCTCAGACTGTTTTTAGGTCCCTTTGACTCTTTGGTCCCTTTCCTACTTCTCTGCAGGGCATTTTCAGCTCATCTTATGGCTTCCCGGCCCCAACCTTTCTTTACTCAAAGATTTCTCCAAAGTTTCTGCATTCCTTTGAGTCAAGAATGGTCCCTAAAAGCATGCATCAAGAGAAAGCAATCTCCAAGAAGAAGGCAGACATTTGCATTTCACATTTTTTCCCTATCCATCTATCCACCTCCACCCATCTAGAAACTCATGAATTCATACGAATGCCTCCAATTCCAATCCAATACCACAAAGTTGATTTGAGTTTCCTCTTCCATGTCTGTAACCTGTTCCTCTTTGAAAAACATGTCTTCCCTCATCCTTAAAACAGTTACTCATATAACCAATCTCCATCCCGATCGCCACTCCCACTCTCTTGGGAACTCTCTGCAAACCCTTCCTGGTTCTGACTGGTCATGTGGACACAGCATCCTCTTCCTCCCCAAGATGAAACTCCTCTACCATGCTCACAGACCCTCTTTACCTCACTCAATGCTACATCACAGCCCACTCATCTTCATGGACATTGTTCTCATCCTTTATGGTTACCTACAATCCATACTGGGCTGCCATTCCGTTACAGTGCACTTTCCTCTGAGATTGAAACACTCCACCCTTCTGGGACACTCATTAAGACAGGAAGTAAACAATTTAAAAGAGCTTCAGGAAGTTCCTGAAACTGACCAGATTCACCAGTCCCCTCCTCCCCAAGAGTGTATAATCAGAAAGACTGCTGGGAGTAACTCTCTAAGGAGCCTGTGCAAAGGAAACTCAGACAAGCCCAGCTGCCTGGAAGAAGCAGAGACCAGCCAAACTGCCTAGAAGGCCAGCTGGGATACCTGAATGGCTCAGGTCAAACCTGCTAAGCTGCCTACAGGCTGCACAGTGTGATCCATATTTTGAACTTTTGTGAGCTGTCACCCATGCCCTGATGGATGAACTTCGATAATGCAGCTGTCTTTAAGTCATTTCCGTTCCTATGAGTAACCCCTTCACCAATAAAACCCATTGGTTTCCAATTTAGACTTTCGTTATATTCATTTCTTGGTCTGTTGAGAAATCACTTGCTAGGTTGGGAAGATGTGTGTGTGTGTGTGTGTGTGTGTGTGTGTGTGTGTGTGTGTGTGTGTTGTGTCCCCAGGAAAAGTCTGTCATATAACCCCCTCAGCTGAATACTGGTCCTTCCTCATCTCCCTTGGCACAGCCCTTCTACAGACGCATTGCTCATCCTACCTATTGCTCTTACATCCTGCATCAGAAGACCTCATCAGTAATGCCCACCTCACCCCACATGGACTACAACACCTTGTGCTAGGCCATCATTGCCCCAGTAGCAGCCCTTCTCCGGGGCACTCCTAGCTTGCTCAGCGCCACACACTGTGTCTGGGGTGGTATTGTTCGGGAAGGGGAAAAAGAAAGAAGGAAAGGAACTGAAAAGTTCCACACAGGAAAGTAAGCCTGACAGGATATAACCTGGAGGGCATCCATGGCCATGCCACGTCTGTCATCAGGATCTGAATAAGCTGATGCCAATGCAGCTGGATGCAGAGTCCGAGAGCTGCTGGAGGCAGAGCTGCACATTTGAATGCTGTAATCCGGCCCTGCCAAGGCAGACATGCATTATGGAAAGCTATGATAAAATTCTGCGCTTAAGCCAGTTCCACTTGGGATTTCTGTCATTGACACTAGGCAAATCTTAATGGAGTCTTTCTCATCATTAATGTGATTCTCACCCTGTGCCACAATGCTAATAATTGGATTGCCTGCAATAGACCCAATGCTAAGAACCTATCAAGTATTTCAAATCAGATAATGGGATTTTCATCTTAATGATGAAACTCCCCCCTCCATGTTATAAGCACACGACTTGTAGATACTGCTTCTGTGTTCCTTGCAACAACACCTGTCACCTCATTGTGTGCTGTCTTTAGTGACTTTGCCATGAAGTCACACCCTGCTTTCTGGAGACTCAGAACTGAGGTCAAGTCATTCCATATGAACTAGTGGCCAGGACCCAGGACCCTTTTAGAACAATCAAATGCATTCTGTCCGCCTAGACTTGTAAACTTTTATATCATCTCCTGATGTTGGTGAAAAAGCAAAATCACATTTGTCTAACCCATTAGACAAAAGAAAGCAAAGCTGAGAGACGCCCCTGGCTTACCTGAAAGCACACACACAGTCAGTATCTCTGCCTGGGTTTGAATTCGGCCATCTTATCTTCAAAGATGCCCCATCCCTCTCTTTTCTTCTAGATAATCTCTGATTTAATAAAAGTAATAATAATTCTAGTGAAATACATCAAACATGAGCACTAGCATCTGGGCTGTTTTGAGAGCTACAGTGGTGTTAAGTGTGTTTCACCAGCTGCACAGCCTCCAGGGCCTTTCTTCTGCTGGGATTCCACAGTTAGTTAACCCCCTATGTACCCTTCCCTTCAGTCTCTGGTACCCTCCACGCCACCTCCTATCTCTGCACTTCGGAAGGCTCTGGGAGGTTCGTGTAAGTGGGATACTGCAGCATTCGCCATTTTCTAACTGGCTATGCCATTTATCATAACAGCTTCAAGGTTTTTCTGTAGTGTGCCATGTGTCAAAACACCCTTTCCTGCCTCAGTGGGTCACCCAGGTGAGCACCATTGCCTTCTAGATTCTCTTCCTCTCTGAGCAGGATGGCCAACTGCACGCACAGAACACACCTCACCCCTCCATTTATCCGGCCACAAGCACAGCAGTCGCTTCGGGAAGTTGCCCCTCTTTGCCACTTCCTTAGGCAGCTTCCATTTCCCTTGCTGCCTGCTCTCTCTATTCACAGCTTCTGTTCTTCCTGGACTGCTCCTGGGCCTCATTTGGAGCTGTGGTGTGCTGACCTGCCTTTTAGTGCTTTCCGGTAGCAGCTGACCACTCTTCCCAGATGGCGGGCAGCGCGAGCCTGAGCCCTCGTCTCCAGGTCCTCATTGTCTATGTCGACTGCCTCCTTTACTCCTTCACAGCGGCCCTACCACAAACCATGTCAGCTACAAAGAGAAGAGTTTTGAAGGAGTGAACCTCCCAGCAGACAAATTACTGGGGAGAAGACTCCTTCCCATCTCCTTAAAACATCGCTCTCAGCCACGTGGCTGACAAGCTAGGAAGCTCTCGTTGCTATTAATAGTTCTATAGTGCAGAGGGGAAGAAGGCATGCTCAAAATAAAACACTGATGAGCTCGGCTCACAGATACGGGCAAGACAAAGGACTATGATGTATTCTGCATTCTTGTATCACTAAGGTGAATTCGTGGGAATTGAAGACTGAGCACTCCGTGATAGCAAAGCAACAACGAGAATGTTACTAGAAACCAGATAGTCTTGTCTGAGAATCTCCAAATCAAGGGTGATGCCTTAGAATTCTTCTCTACTGCTTTCTGAAGATGTGTAATGAACATTTATTCATTTTTTCAAGCAACATTTCTACAGTTCTACTCTGAAACAGGCTTGGGCTGCATGTAAGTGGTGTCTTAGAGAACCAGGCAGACCCAGCTCAGGAAGCCACAGGAGCCAGCCAAGACTACAAGGCTTGAGTCCACCAATCCCTGTAGGAGGCAGAAGGAAAGAGATGAAATGGAAGGGTTTCTTTCCTAGCTCTTGGCTCTCCATGACCATTCTAGCCAGAGAAAGGACACGAAGCCTAGGAAGCCACCATTTTATATGCCGCCACAGGAAGAGAACGATCGTGATTGCTTGAAGATGACTTAGAACACTCTCAGCCTCTGTCCTTGGAAGAGCTTTATTGTCAACTCTTTTGGTTCTGAGAGCTCACCCTCCCCCCATGCTTTCTTTCCAGGAACACATGGAACACAGCCGTGAAGTATAAAAGAGATGCTCGATGGTCTTCAAGGCTTTTGTAGCTTCTCCGTCCAGGGTTCAGAGAACATGCCCAGAGACTCCCACAGCACAGCATATTAAAGGGTCCACATATCCATTCCTGCATCCGCATCCGCTACCCAGTCGTGACAGACCCACTGTGGACCAGGCACCGTGAGCACGTGGCGCCTGACAGGACCAGGAGGTTGCTGTCAATCATCAGGCACACTGAAGCAGAGCAACAATCCTTTTAGACCCCAAGCCCATAAAAGTCTGCCTCTGCTAGAGTCTGAGAAAACTTCAGGTTAGGTCCTTCGTGGTTTAATTTTTATATTTAATTATGTAATCCATTTGGTGTTGATGTTGCTAGCTGGTGTAAATGGATTTTCCGCCCAAATCGCTAACAAGTCCTTCCTACAGAATTGATAGGAGCAGCAGCCTTTGCAGCTGCTTGGCATGCTCTCTGGGATCCCGTAATTAACTTTTTATGTGAGGTGACATTGTTCTTTAAAAAATATTTCCTTGTGCCTTTTCTTTGAGGCTAATCTAGTTTTTTTTTCCCCTGCCATCTTTGGAAAGGGGGAGGGAAGGCGATATTAAGCCTTTTTACAAGGGAGACTACCAATAAGATGAAACCGTCAGAAACATTTGCAGTGTTTATGGTACCCCACAAGAGGAAGCAGGCAGACACCTGCAACAATAAATGAATTACATATTTTCCAATTTATAGCTGAGCACCGAAACATTTTAACGATCACAGTTTTTCATGGTTTAAGATCTAATAGGGAGAGCATCTCGCAACAGGCTTTCAAAATTGCCTTTGTAAATGCTTGACTATTCCTGCAGATTAACTACTTGTCCCGACCAGATTGTAATTACTACTGTACTGGCTCCATGAATTAGTGTGGGGGAAATCCGTACATATCTAATCTTCTCGTCTGGGAGTTACTCACTTTCAGTGAATTTGGATCATTATGCTTCTCAAGGTCACCCTTCAATTCCCAAACCCCAGCCTCACTTACTCTGTGAATAGACTTACTTACTCCCAAGGAAGACTGGGTCTATAGGAGGTGAACACTGTTCAGCCTTCACATCCAGAGATGGGAAACAAATTTAAATGAGCGTATTTTTAAGGATTTTTGTCTGTGTTCTATCTGCATTCTAAGAATGATTTTAAGTCCCCGAAAGCCTGTGCCTTCTGCACCACCCATGTCGCATAGCCTTTAAATTAAACTGCATTTATGAAGCCCCAATGAGCTCTTTGGATTAAATACTAAATTTAAGTTCTAAAAACTCTTGTCAGTGCAGAGGGTACCCAGAGGGACATTCACACTCTCTAGTTGCTTATGCTGCCTCCCCGTCTGGGCTAGACCCTGTTTCATTAAAATTTCTATTAGTGTGATTCAGTTATGATTAAATATTCTTCATACTTTTTAAAAGAAGAGCAGAATACAGCTAGCTCTTGATGGCCTGTATCAAATGGGAACATAGATTGAGAGAACAGGTAAAATCCACAAGCAATCCAGAACCTTCATTTCAGCTGAGCTCCTTCAACAAGCCTTTCTGAAAGCAGTTAACACATATTCTGCTTGCCCAGAGTCCCTTTTGGATAGGGTCAGCTGTGGGTTTGGGGAGGTAGCTACCTGCTACTCTGTAGCCCCAGAACCCTTCCTGTGTCTTTGTTCTGTACCCTACTCATAGACACTTCTTAAACCCTCAGCACATCTGCCTTTTATCGGGCCATTTTGTAGGTCCTGACCCTGCTGGTCCGAATGTCTACCTTTGCCCTCCATCTTTGCCATCCCTAAGACTCCTCTACTTATCTAATAATACTGTTTTTGGATTCCATTTATGTTCTATTATTAGACAGGACATATTTTTCAAAAGAAAATTTAAGACAGTCATGACTATGGCTGGTGCATGGCTATAATTCCAGCTGTTTGGAAGGCTGAAGCAGGAAGGTTAAGTTCAAGGCCACAACATGGGCTACAGAGTGAGTTCAAGGCCAGCCTAGGTGCTGGTGGTACAGCTCAGTGGCAGAGGTTCAATCCTCATCGCTATAGAAGTAAACAAAGGCCACCAGGTAGAAGAAAGGTGGTTTGCAGCATCGCACAAACCCCAGGTAAGCATGCTCGGTAAGTTACACCTGTGAGGCATTCTATAAAACAAATCTATCTTTCACTTGAATCACATTCTAACTCTAGAGAAGTTCATCTCTATTCCCAACTGATGTCCCACTGATAGTGGCTCCTAGCTCTATGCCTTTAGTCATTTTGAAATAATTAAATCTATACAAATGTGCACTTTGTTTTAATGGCCAAGCAATAACCCTATACACAAAAAAAATCCTATAATGAGGGGCTGTAAGATGGCTTTGTGGTAAAAGAAGATATAGATATTGATCTAGAAGATACAGATATTGATCTTCTCCACAGAACCTGCAGAACCCTAGCATCCACGTAATAAGGCAGCACTTCTACAGATCTACCCTAGTTCTGGGGGGGAGTATGTAGAGCCAGGCAGAGCTTAGGGATTCATTAGCTAGCCAGTCTAGCTGATCTGGTGAGCTCCAGGTATCAAAAAACTAGAGATACAATTAAGGAAGATACCCTGACATCAACCTCTGGTCTCTGCATGTACCTGATGGAGTATACACACACACACACACACACACACACACACACACACACACACACATATGAGCCCACATACACATGAGCCCATGCAAGTGCATGCACACACTTAAACACACACACACACACACACACACACACACACACACTTCTATAGTGAATCTTTTAAATACAGGATCTTTTGAAGTATAGATATTGATCTTCTAATTTTCCCATTTAATTAGTTGGTGAATGTCTCTGTTAGACAGACACAGAGCAATTATTGTCTGCTGCTAAGGCTTCCATTACAGATGCAAGAAAGGCATCCTTGTGCTTTCTGTCTGCCTGACTATGGCAGCCGAAAGTGAAGGGCAAATACAGAGGAAAATGAGGCACAGTTTTGTAACTCAGATGTAAGCTTGCAAATCAGCAGAGAGCCTACTTTATCAAAAGAAGAATCTAGAATTTTTATCTAAAAACTGAATCAGAGAATCTAATTTCCAAATAACCAACCTACATTTTCTAAAATGGTTGAAGACATAAACATTTACTACCTTAGCTCCCCACTTGAGGGGTACCTCAAGATAATGAAAATCGACACGCAGAAAGTCTAGACAATGACAGGGCCCTTTAAAAATTCCTCCTGAGGGGTTCTTCTAAATGAGAGAAGCCTGATTGCTTCTCAAGTAGAGTTCAAAGTCACATAGAATAAGGTTCACTTCCTCTCTGCTGCCTGCTCCGTCACTGAGCTTCTATTCGGATTCCCCAACCATGTCTTACTGTGAGAAACCCTTCACTCCCACCTGCCTGTGCATCCACCACTCCCAGCCAGTTCTGGGCTGTGCTGGTCCCACAACTATAAAGGGGATTCTACTTCCCAAAGTTTCAAGGCACCCTGTTGTGGCTTCAGGACTATAGCTGTCTACCTACCCATTCCTATTAAGTCTGCCACTCTTTAAAGAACTCTCAGAGGGGCTTTAGCCTCCAACAGGAGAGTTCCCAATTCTGTATCAAAAAGCTTTCCTTGCCCCACCTGGCACTTCTATGGTACCACTGAAAGCATGTTATGGGTCTCGGAACCCTCCAGACAATGCCAAGCTGGTGGTTGACTTTCACTTTCAGGTCTCCCGGGGCTACCACTACCTACAATCCCTTGGGTGATTAAACTGAAGTTTTATCAACATATTTTGTTGAGTTAGAGAACACCTTCTTCAAGTCTGAGCTCTGCTACATTTCTGTTTGCACGTCATTGGCTCCATCATTCAAGGTTTCTGACCCTTAGTTTCTTCATCTGAAATAGGGTAACTACTAACCCCCATCTCAGTCAGGCACAGGGACACCTCATAGGGCTGCTCTAGGGTTAAGTGAGAAAAGTCCCTAAACCATTAAGCACAGTTTCTGTCATGGTACACCAGACAGGAAACACTAGCAACTATAGTGGTGGCCTTAGCTGTGGAGGTCACCTATGGTATCCTCTTCATGTAGTGTTTCCTCGGCCCTTTCTCAAACACAATTCTCAAATAACTCAGCCAAGGATAAGCTTATCTAAGAACACATGAAAATAGAGCCTAGTGTCTGGTGAGGTTCAACAGCTGCCTTTACATGGCCTGTGTTCGTAAAAGAAGAACATTGACCTTGGTCTTTTCTGATTCAAGGACACATTATGAAGACTTCTTACTACATCCTTCTCCATTCTTTGTTTGCTCTCTCTTTTCCTTTTCCAACTATCAGTCACATTCCCCAAATAAATAGAAGCATATAAAAGGAACTCCTTTCTGTTTTAAAGGCCATGAGCCCACACAAATATTCTGCAAGGTTCCAACGTTTGGAAACCCTTGGACTGACCTCTGGCTACGGGAGGAAAGGGGTCTGGCCAAGAGCAGTGGGGCACAGCAGCAACACATGAGACCATGAAGAAGGTGCAGACGTCACCAGATATATTTACCTCCAGTATGAGAGAACGGGAAAGAATCTTGGAAAATTGTTTTTGTAATATGTGCACAGCCTGGCACATTTCCAAAAATATCCAAGTTAACTAGAAGCATGAGTGAATTCTCAAGAGAAATTTTATCTCACTTTCTGAGGGAGAAGTTACTACAGGGACAGGTAGTTGTGCTTTATTAAGATGGTGTGCATCGGAAATCCAGTTTGCAGATTTATGACACTGTGTATTTATTTATTGGCTTAATTGCAGATCTACCTAAAGGTCTTGTTATAAGTTTCTCCATGTTGTACCAAACTTCTGATAGCTGGAACCAAAATGTTTCCGTGCTGTTTGTCAACCCGTAGGAGTATTTTGAGCAGAACCAGATCGCATCATCGTTAATGACTGATATTATATCTATAGAGGGAGAAAAGTAACAACTGACAGACTTTATGAAAACTGAACAGGAACATCAAGTTTTCCTAATTTTTTTAATGGTCATTTGTTAGCTCCTTCGATCAAACAGACTGAATGGTGGCACTGGAAACTCTATTCCCTTCCTCCGAAACCATCAATTATCAGCTACCATTTGCAGGGTTTTAAAAACCGAGCAGGAGCATCTCACATTGGTGAGCTGGCACCTGCTGGCACAAAGAGCCCTGGTACTCCATCAGCTCACACTCTGGGGAACTTAATTCCAAAGGGGAAAAACTGGACCCACGGCAGCATCTAAGCTCAAAAGTGCTCACGGAGGTTGTCTCTTCCTGCATCTTTGGTGGGTTTTTTTTCCAAACAGGCTGTCCCTGCTGCCCTTTCCAGAGTGAGTGGTTTTAACCCCGTATGCAGCAGGCTGTTTGTCCTCTGTGGTGGTTTACTTCTGCTGCTTTCTTCTCTGTCGCTGCTTCCGTGGCAGCTGCAGACTTCGGAGAAATTCTCACTTGCTCTTTTTTCCCACTAGAGATGGATGTTCTGGTTCTGACTCACAGCTGAGTCAGACAACAGCATCAGGAGCAGACGAACTGGGCAGGAAGTGGCTCAAAACATCCTGACTGGCCTAAAACACTGGCTTCTTAACAGGAATGTGTGCTTCTCTAGAAGTGTTCTTTGTTTAAACGCTGCTTTCCTATTTCTTTAATGATAGGATATGGAAAAGACATTGGCTGCAAACAAGTAAAACTGGATGTCAGGGCTCATAGCCCCATTTCTGGTCTGTGGCTCTTCACCGTCAGCATGGTATCTGACCCCTTGCTTTAACCAGTACCCTCTCAGCTTCTGGCTCAAGACCAGACATACTCTAATCACAACCTTTCTGTTTTGTTTTTCTTGTTTGTTTGTTTGTTTGTTTGTTTGTTTTTGCCCCAGTATTCAGAGGAAGGGGTCTCCAGAGTTTTAAGTGACACCATTGAGTCTCTATCAAAGGAGCCAAGAAATGATCATAAAGCAAAAAGTCAGGAAAACGTGAAGCTTTAAGAGTAGAAATGACCACTTCAAACACTTATGTGTGCATATCATCCCTCAAGGACCAACTGAGATCTGAATGATTATACTCCCTGATCGGAACCATCTGTCCTTCAGAATGGCCCCATGAGAGACAATGGGAACTTACACACACACACACACACACACACACACACACACACACACACACAAGAGGAGGGTGGTCTACCTCACATGGCTTATTCCATTCCATTGTCCTCATTAGGAGACCTTTGCTGAGGCAAATAACTTGATCATGTATTACAAAAGTTAAAGGCAGGGGTGGGTGGAGAAAAAGCTTAGTTAAGTGCTTGTCACACAGGCATGAGGACTTGAGTTCAATCCAGATCCCACATATTAAAATTCAAGTGTAGGGGCACACACTTGAGTTCTAGAGAGTTGGAGATACAGGTGGACCCTAATTATCAAGCTACAAACCAACAAGAGACCCCACCCCAAAAAACAAGGAGGACTACATCTAAGAACAACATGCAAGGTTGACCTACAGTCTTCAAGAGCACACATACATGCATATACCTTCATACAGCCACATTAATGAGCACACACACATGCACATACACACATACACACATATGCACACAACATACATACACATGCACACATAAACATACACACATACACACATACACACACACATAGCTGCCAATAAGCCTCATGGCCTGAGATGGATCTTCAGAACCGACATAGTGGAAGGAGAGAAACTATGCCCACGGCATTCTCCTGAGCTCCACACTGACACCATGGTGCATGCATACACACTCCAAGCAAACAAATGCCAAAATTTATAAAATTCATCCCTATTTAAAGCATTCCACATCAATGATTTTTTAAAGAAAATTCTGAAGTGTTTGAATAAGCAGAGAGGAGTTTACTATATAATCCTATATATAATTCAGGTAGACTTTGGGAAGCAATACTGTATAATTAGCCCTTGAGAATCAGGTATCTACGAAAATAACCATATTTCAATATTAAACAGGCCATCATTTATTCATTTCTGCGCCTGTTCACAAAGAGGATCATTCTCCTCCCAGCTTTTTTCTAGAAGGCAATTTTCTTGTCTTTTTTGGAAACAGCTACATTTTTGACACTGCAAAATACCTCCAAATCTACCTGACTTAAAGAGAATTTAAAGAGAGGAATTCATCTCTTCTAACTACAATAATGATTAGAAACATGTCTCCAGAAGTAAAGAATGCCCCAAACAGGGATGGTAAAAGAGCCCATCTCTGAGAGCCAAGGACAACCCTGAACCTGACAGACACAGCGGAACTGTAGAGTATGAGGAATAGGGGCTCATCAAAATATTAGATAGGGAATAAGTGATGAATATATGATATCTGAGGCTGCCGGGACATCTTAGCCACATCCATGTGCATCCCAGACTCCGAGCAATGCTGAAGCTACCATTCATGAAGTTATGTGATAAGGTCAGGAATATCAGCACCCTGTGTTTGTCCCAAAGCACTGCCAACTTCTAGCTCTCAAAACCTGGAGAAGTGGCTCTGGGTCTCAGTCCCGTAGCTCCTCTGTACCCATGTGCCATCCCACTCTGAGCCTCAGCAAGCTGAGCCACATCCTATGCACCAGTGGCTCCTTAGCTTTCTGGCTTTCAGTGGGATTTGGTCAATAAAAGGCAGCAGCAGCAAACTACGCAGGCATCTCAGAGAGTAAGGACGAGCATTCTCCCAGCTCTCTGACAATATATCTCCTCCACAGCCCACAGGTCCCTGTCACGCGGTCCTATCTATGTTGCTTTGATCCCCGGAATTGCAGGTTCCTGTGATCCCGGAATAGGAATGGCTCACAATACCGCTAACTCTTGTTTGTCTCCTAAATCCTTCCTGCACCTTTATACATAATTCCTTTAACAAACTCCCCTCCAAATTGAAGGGTGGTGTTACATGCTGTAACCCCAGCATTCAGAAGGTGGGAGGATCCCCAAAGTCAAGGTCAGCCTGGCCTATTTAGTAAGACATTGTCTCAAAATAAACCTTTTAAAAGAAGACACCTCTCCCCTCATGAGGCCCTTGGTTGATCTACTCAGGTAAGCTATCTCATTTCTCTGGACTCCAGGGTGAGCAGCCATAAAACCTGTCAAGTCAGAGGGGTTTACTACTGTGCACACAGGGAGCATTTGATTGCTGTCAGCTCCACGTCTGTTACATCTCCTATCCTTATTCCAACAGAGCAGATTCTTCCTGATACAAAACTGAAACTTGCTTTCCATGCTATTTTGCAAAAAGCCCATAGTTGTCCTGTCCTTCAACACCCATGTTCTTGATGCCCATGATGGTCTCTGTTAGCCCCTGGGCAATCAGCTTCAACTTGCAAATGAAGTGCAAAGTATTTGGCTGCCGATGTCGAGCAGGGACTCTGTGACCTGCCCTTATTTTAGTGCACAGATATTTTAGTAGAGGTCTACCACCTGGAAAAATTAAATATGATCTGAGATCTCACTCAAATTGACCTCGTTAATCAGACCTAAATCACCTAGGCTTTCACTTCCATAACCTTGGCTAAAATTATAGGACAAGCTCAGAATTGCTTCTTGCAGGCTGAGCTCCCAAAAGTTCAATAACGATTTTCACTTGTGACAAGCAGCAATGGGCTTTATGTGAGAAACAATTAAAATAGCATCAATACACACTAATGTCTTCTACCAAGGGATCGGGATTGTGAAGATGCCCTGGACTCCAGGAACATGATGGATCATGTAGGCGAACGCCGTTGTCATGGAAAAGCTAATGATCATTATTTTTCATGGATGAAACTTTCACAGTGCCAATAAAACCTTCCTAATGGGTGGACGTGTATCCCTCAGGAAGCATGTTTAGGCATCGTTAAAATCTGTTTCTCTCTTCTCTCTCCCCACAGCCTTTTTGAGAGATTGATTATTTAATGGCGAGCCCTTTTTTTCCCATCTTGCTTCCTGTTGATATGGTGGCATCTTAGATTATATATGTCTTACTCCTAGTCCTGTTACCCCTTTTCCTTTTGACTGTACTAGCTTCTCACCATTAAAGAAATCTTTACATGTATTGACTTACTGTCTGTGTGTCACACATGTGACGTGTGGAAGTGGAAGTCAGACAACTTGCAGGAGTCAGTTTCCTCCTTTATTCATGTGGGTCCCAGGGATCAAACACGTCATGGGGCTTGGTGGCAACAACCTTTCTTGCTGAGCTATCTTGCTGACCCACTTTTTTGTTTTTTGTTTGTGTGTTTCGTCTGAGCCTTCTGAGAAAATCTTAGGATCACAGTTTGACAAGTCATGAAAAGAAACACCTTGTGAAAACAAAACAAACAAATTCAGGAATAAAATGCCTTGCCCACCCTCATATTACAGAAACCAGATGTTAAGCCTTGAATTTGAACAAAATATAGTGTCGTTGAGCCTCAGGAACACAGCTCTGCGAGGAAATGGAGCCAATGTGCCAAATCATCTCTGTGGTGGAAAATAATGGTCCGTGAAACCAACCAAAGATTATCGGGCTCAGACTTCAACGATGCGCTGTTTTACTTACAAATGATTAAAATGATTTCTCGATGCATGGATGCATTGAACTAAATTCTGAACGACATTAACACACATGGGCAGTACCTACTTTAACATCCAAGCTAGGAACTGAAAATGCTCAAGCTAACTTCATCTTCATCAGTTGGTCCCAGTCCATGCCATTAATCACTTTCTCGTTCCTGTATTCTAGTTTCTAGAATATGCCATTCTTTGGATTGAACCTTCTCTTTGCTTCCCTTTAAGTCAACTTAGAGTGTATTGAAGTTGAAGATACAATCTCCAGAATTATTTCTTCTTATCACTATTTCCGAGCATTATTTTTCTCAAAGAATCTTTCATCTGGTAAAAACATTTCACCCAAATTTTTCAACAGGGAGCTGGAACAAAGCTCATGGGTAGAGACTGTGTGACCACACTGTGTCTTGGGTTGCCATCTACATGTCCCCAATAGAGAAAGAAAGAGAAAACATGGACCCAGAATCCTTGCTTCTTAAACACCATGGCTGGAAACAGCATCTCATTCCCATCCTAACAGTGAGAACATTACACGAACACGCTTAGCCTCAAGAAGGGCTGGGAGATCTCGTCCCTGCTGTTTAGCTGCTAATCCGTAGCTGCTGTGTAGCAGAAGGCTGGCTGCTGCCTCTGTTACATTCTCCACTATCACTGCCATCATGCATGGCAGCCTGTGCCTGGGGGACACCCTACCAGGGAAACCTGACCGGAAAAGCAACAGGACACTTCCCCCAGCTCATCTCTGTCACTGGTGACTGTGGAGCTGGGGCTGCCTGGTGAGGAAGACACGCAGACAAACCATCGTTTCTTAAACCTGTTGAGAAAGAAGACCGACCTGAACTGGTCAAGCTCCCAAATCATTAGAATGTGCTAAGCTGAATGAAGAGTGAGGTTCGGCTCCTGAAAACAACACTTCTCCCAAGTGACTTCCAGACTAGCAGACAGAGGCTCTGGTGTGTTCGACAGTGGTATACTTATACATACATTTTCTACAGGCGCGATTCTTATGGAAACTCTGGAGGATGCATGGCCAGCATAGAGAAGAGCCTGATGTGGGAAACGTATTCAATGAGACGGAGACTAAAGAGGTAACTTCGAAAGCTCGTTTTGGCACCACAAAGGATTCTCATCGCTGTCCTCTACAGGCCCTGCCAGGTAGACAGAGAACGAACGCACGGCGAATTCTTTTCCAGTCTAGTTAATGGATTTGCAGTTACATTTAAAGGTCAAACACACTGGGCTCTAGGCCCTTCTCCACTTTATTTATACCATTAGATGATAACATTTCAATTGCATTAAATGCTTCAAGCTTTAGATAGATACCAAGTGCATACCTTCAAGCAAATCAGGATTCTGCTGAGTAAATGCATAGAGTTCAGAAGAAAAACTGTAATGAAGAGAGAGACTAAAAATGCCCATCATTTTTTTAAAAAAAACTCAATATTGATGTTATTCATCCTAAGCTCTACACTGAGAAACCAAAACCGGGATCTCAGTCAGGAGCATTCCCGGTGATGGCAGACTCCACATGAGCCTGAACTGCTCTATTTACACAGGAAGCGAATATGCCTGCCAGGGGAGTGGGGGGGAGTCCAGTCTCCCCAGCCTCCATGCCTGCTCTGCTTCCTGCCCATGCTGGCTGGGATCTCAAGTCTCCTACAATCATGTGAATGGCCTCCCAAAACGATTCTTTTCTGCTTAAGTTAGTGACAGCTACTTGCTGTTGTTCACATATGAAAACTTCGGGCAGAAATACCCATTTGCACCGAGGACACAGGCTCAAGACGTTTCTATGAAATGGCAAAGACCGAAACTTCACTGGCAGCAGAGCAAACAGTAGAGAGTGATGCATGCTGTTTTGCCTTTCTGCATAGAGTAACTTCCAAGAAATCTCCAATACAGATACTTTTCTGTTTATACGGTACCTGCTCTGAGCTGGGCTGCTTTCATGGAGATGCTGTGTTCAGTTCATCCCCTTGCTTCCCATGGCTTGTAGCAGAGCCTATGATGCTCTGTGTCTTCACACTCCCTGGATTACAGGCCTGAGTCCAAGAACCAACCTATGGGATCCTTGAGGTCAGGCCCCTCAACCATTTTGAATTGGACTGAATGTTTACAGAATCTAGATTGATCCGGCAAACACACATTGTTATTACTTCTTTATCCAGCCATGACTGAGAAGTGAATCAACTTAGAAACGTCATAAACAAAAGCCACCACTGACTCTGAATGAGAATCCTGCCAACCCTACCTTCTTCTGCCACTGACAACTTCAAGACACAATACTGCCCAGCAGAGCTATGACTCGGGGGCGTGGCCACAAACATGGCTGCTTCTGGGAGCCCTGCGCCAGCTCAGCTTTGTCTTAAGGACGGAAAGAGGGCAGCTCCTTCCCATCCTCCCAGCTCTTCCTCAGTAGAAAAGCGCACTGTTTGTAGAACTGAATCCCTGCACCTGTATGCCTGATGAGGAAGGAAGGAAGAGGTCATCTAGAAAGCAAAGCAACAGAGCAGGAAGACCCAAGTGAGCTCATTCACTTGGCACAAGCAAGCCCAGGCAAACAAGACCATAGCCAGTAAGGAAAAACCTGCTTTGAATCTCTAGGAGGCTTCTGGAAAAACTGTCCTCCCTAAAGTAAGGCTTCAAACAAAGCTTTATTTGACTCCCTGGGAGATCGTTTCTCTGTGGAGAGATTCTCATAAGTCACAAGCCACTTCTCTGAAAACGCGGCTGCAGTCTGCGACCTCCACAGTAATAAGTTACATCGCAAAGAAACACCTTGAGCCCCTCGAGCTAAGAAGTCATCCCCCAAGAGCCTTTTCTTGCCTAAATCCGTACTTCTGGCCATGTAGACATTCCAGGAAAGTGGCACCTCCATGGGTAAATGTCTTCTTGGCTCAGAAAGTTTTCTTCCATAGAATTGTGAGAATTTTTGCTGCCTGTACAGCTTAATTTCATCACAAAAATTTGCAGATGTCTAAACTCAACAAACTGCTTGCATAAAAAATATTTTGATCAGCTGCTCCTCTACAAAATTATTTTAAAAGTCAACAACAAAAGAAAATCCTCCCCCCAGCTCTCCTTTCCACTCCTGGCTTACCCCATGCCACCTTGTTCAGCCGGGTAGTAACAACTGGAAATCACTCTCCCCAGATCCCTCCTTAACCTTGAGGATGACTCAGAATAATTAAACCACATAAATACAACATAAAGTGGCCAAGGGTCTTCTGTCTTTAAAGACACAACAAACCTCCATGAGACACCTAGATGTGTGTCTCCACCCTAAAAACCTTGAGCCAGAATCTTTCTTCTCAAAACTTCTGGGAGCCTGAAAAGTGGGAACGGGGCCTGACTAAAATATTCCCTTTCCATCCCTTGCTCTTCTGGCACTTTTTTCGCAACATTAAATTCACAGCCTATCTCATTATATTCTGGAAATACTCAAACATAAATCATACATGAATAATTCACCTCTTCTTCCATTCTCATGGTTTTTATGTGAAACCATTGGTGTCACCCCGCTCTGACTAAATCTGGTGCGTCCACAGGCTTTCTTTTCGCTGGCCCTCAGACACGCCCATCCTCCATGTGCGTGGCTCCCCATTCAGCTTGGCTCCAGGTCACTTGCTCTTCCTTTCCCACCATCCTTCTTGGAGATTAACTTATGTGTTTTGAATAGGAAACACATCCACACAATACTAAAAGCAGTACAAACCATGAAAGAGACTAAGCCACAAGCAAATGAACCATCCACCTTAATGTGGCCAGCCAGTATTAAGGGAGCTTCATTGCAATGATCTGTACCTTATTTGCAAAATTCAATTACTCAGCAAAGACCGGACACCCATGGTACACACTGCACTGAGAACTGAGTATAAACCATCATGATGGAGCACTTAACTCTCACCAGGCAGCAAGCACGAGCAAACATGTTTGATGTGCACATCTCTGCTGGTCGTCATGATACCACCGTGAGCTTGTTTTACATCCTGCAGTTTAGTAAACAAGGAAGGTAAGAGTAACTCATTTGATCAAGATGATTTAAAACAGCCCTTACTATGGGCAAGAGAGGTGCGCATGTACTTCAGAAAAGAGAACATCCAGGAGGCCAGTAGCTAGGTAAAAGCTACACACTTTCTCCGTCATCGGGAAAATTCAAACCACAAGGACTTGCCATTACACAACTGTGGGAGGATAAAGGCACATGATGCTCTGTGCCATTTAGAATGGGGATCCTAAATCGGCACCTTGCTCTGGAGGTCTGGGAATGCCTACTGACTTGAACATTGCAATTCCACAACTAGAAAAACTTCAAGGCACAGACATGCATTAGAGTATTCATAATAGTTACTACCCAAAATAACCCCAAACTCAGACAACCCAAATTCTTACCAGCCATAGAAAGGATAAGGTATTGAATAGACCTACAGTAAAATGCTAAACCAAAATGAATAATCCACACCACCCAGAATGATAAATGTTGATAGGCACAAAAGAATTTCTACTGCATTACTCTATCTGCAGAAATAAAAACAAGGCAATTCATATCTAGGTTGTTAGACATCAGAATAATGGTTTCCCTCGGGGACATGGGGTGGCAGGAAGGGGACCTGGTGGAGGCTTCTTGGATGCTGGTAATGACCAATGTATTCAGTTCATGAAAATTTATCAGGTTCTACACTTAGAATCTATGCTGCGTACAGGTTTACTTTCAACAACTTTTCAAAAGTGCATGTTCTCATGAGGTTTGCATTCTGGTACAACAGGGATATAGCAACTGCAGAAAAGGGCAGATGCCTCATTTCTTACCCATAAATTCCTAGGTCCCTGGGCCACTACACAGCAGTGTTTCTATCGCTGTGGAGAAGGGAGCTCCATAACCCTTTCACATGTCAATCTCCCAGCCCCATTCACTGAATGTTACAACCACTGCACTCATATTTAAGATGAGCAGTGTGTGTGTGTGTGTGTGTGTGTGTGTGTGTGTGTGTGTGTGTGTGTTGGGTAAGTGCATGTGTATGTGTGTATGCATATGTGTTGTTCCTCTAGACAGCCATTAGCCTTGTCTCTCACTGGGACCTGGGACTCTCTGATTAAGCTCAGCTAGCTAACCAAGGCGCCCTAAGGATCCCCATGTCTCTACACTCCCAGTATGGGGATTATAAGCACATATCATAATGCCCAGCATTTTACATGGTGCTGGAGATCAAATTTGGGTCCTGATGCCTGCAAGGCAATCATTTTATTGACTGAGCCATCTCTCCTGATAAAGCAAGTATCTCTAACATGGAGTTTTCAAATCTCCAAGGGGCTGTTGGATAGAATTCAGGGGTTCATGAAACAGATAGGAGAAATCCTAGCTTTGTTTAGAAAGCACTCTCTGAGATTTATTCTTTTCTTCAACTGTCATGGAGGTACCCGAGACAAATCCCCAGTAAAAACATAGACAGTTTCATGTATGTTCCAGTAGCAGATACCATGAAATACCATTTACACAAGCAATAATGGGAATTTTGGTCAAGTAGAATCTGCCATTCAATCTTATAGTTTTATATGTTAATAAAGAGATATACACTGTGTATACTGCTGTGTCATAAGTATATTTTTTAGTATTTTGAGAGTTGTTTTTCAACAACTGCAATCTTCTGTGCTCAGTTTTGTGACCATCACCCTGAACTCAGAATCTGTAGTTTTCTGGACTTCCCAAAGGGCTCGCAGGATAGAAAGAATGTTGAGGTACTGCCTGTTTCCCACTCGCCCCTCACACCGCCTCCCTGCAGCCCCACCCACAGGCTCCGAACCTTCAGTGGCTCAGTAGTTCCTGCTTTCCTGTTTCCTGGAAGTAGGCATGCTCATAATGTAAGAGCTCCCTCATGGCCTCTGCTCTGGGGAAATGCAGGAACCCGAGAATGAGCGGCACTGGGGAGTGAAGGATATTGGCTTCTCCACTCTGTCACCTTAAGGCATGGCTGTTCTTTTCCTGTGCCTTCGCCATTCCTGCTGTGGCTCACCCATGGATGTTTTAAGCCCTTACTGGTCCTTTAAGACCCAGAGGTCTAGAAAACATCCCATAATTAAACTCTCCCCAACTCATGTCTTTTGAGAAAAAAATCTACTTCTTGCCAGCCTGGTTCAATTCAATTTACAAACTGGGCTTACCTGGTAAACCAACAATACCAGCAAGAATATAACTGCACTCTCTTTTGGGGTAGCTAGTGGAATGGGAGTGTGTGTGTGTGTGTGTGTGTGTGTGTGTGTGTGTGTGTGTGTGTGT
>NC_022027.1:49956043-49957358 GCF_000317375.1 Microtus ochrogaster
GTGAGTATGTATGCATGTGTGTGTGCATGCACACATGTGCACAGATTGGGAGAAAATACCAGAGTCAGTACCCAGAGATTCCCTGAACTATGGCCGTTTTTCCAGCTTTCCAATTTCCTGAACAACCTCTGTGAGGTACAGGATATAAAACCAGGCAGGGAGTATTGAGAAAAGGTCATGCCTGAGCTGAGTATGTAAACAGCTGCAGGAACTGGCCGGGGGACATCGGGGACAAGGTGCAAACAGAGGCACTATCTTAGGCCCGAAGGTGGGAGGACTTGCTGCCCATGGTCCTGCAACTGCCACTTGCTAACATCACCTCTAGTCCAAGCAACGGAAGGAAACAAAGCAAGCCTTTCCCTGGAACACAGAAGGCGAAAGCCGGTCTGCCTGAAGCAGATCCTCCAGGAAGTGAGACAGGGCACAGCATCCCCTACACAGGCTGCCGCTCTCCTAGGGGCCTCTGACTTCTGAAGGCTCAACAGACAGCAGGAAAAGAAACTGATAAAGTTCTGCCAGCAACGAAGATCATTTCTCCTACGCTATTCCTTGGCTCTTCCCCTCCCCTCTAATTCCCCTGGACAATGCTGGCTGACAGCCCTCTGATATGGAAGAGTGAGCGGAGACTGGCCAGGCAGGGAAGGAAGGAAGCCTGCCAAGAGCACACTTCCATATATCAGTCTGAGCTCAAGATAAATAATCCCAGCCAGCCCGTGCAGCTATCAAACCAAAGGGCATGTTGCAGGTAGCAAGATAAATCGTTCCTGTCAAGGATGTCTTTGTTTGTCCCCGACAGCCTCTTACTATATCTCCCTCTCCTGACAAAGCGACTCCAGGAACAGGATTCTAACATGCATTGCCCTCTGGAAATGATGGCGCTAAAGGGGGAGAAAAATGAGCCCCGGATCCTGGGTCCATAAGCCAATATAATACGGCTGGCAGTGGGGCTGCTCACTAAACACAGGTCAGGAGCAAAATCCATCGGAAACAAAAGCTGTGAGTTATTTCCATTCCCCAAGACCCCTCCCAGCTAGCCAGGTCAGCAGATAGGAATGGCTAGCGCTCCAACGACAGGCTTGTATTGTGAATTTTTTCCATACTGGCCTTCCTGGACTACCTCCCAGCCCATCACAGGTGCCATGGTCATGAGGCACGCGACACAGCAGGAAGGCAGCCTAATAGAAGGCAGTGGTCAGATTCTCCTTCTAAACCTAGAAACAGTCCTGATAGCTATCCAGGAGTCAGAAGGAGACAAACCTTTATTTGTGGTAATAATTACAGCTGCATTTGTTCCAACTTTTCATTGTTTAGCCCT
>NC_022027.1:49957642-49962488 GCF_000317375.1 Microtus ochrogaster
AGGAAACCTGGAGTTACCACACTACAGTCTCCCCTGCCCTACACAGCTGCAGAAATTATTTGAGGATTCTACATGGATTGGGAACAATGAAAGGGAAAAGTACCCATCCTGACTTTAGTAGCAGGCAAGACACGCCCAGTCTCTCCTACTCATTCATGCTTTTCACATGTGACATCAAGTCATACGAGGTTAAGACAAACCCCATTACTCTTTGTTACACCAGAATGCGGTTATATCACACTGCCATGATATGAGATAATACGTGCCTTAGTAGACATCTCTGTGCCCTGGTATAAAAACAGCCTCCTCTGGAAGCTCGGGAGCTCTGTCCTTTCTTCCCAGAAGGACTGCATTCCTGCCTTCACCTTTGCTCCCTGTGACAGCTATCCTTGGCGGTCAACGTGGCTGCATCTGGAAAACCCAAGAGCCAGGCTTCTGGGTATACCCGTGAGGTGAGAAGATCCACGTGAATCTAGGCCATGCTTTCCCATGACAGCCATATACATGGGAAAAGGAAGCTCTTGCGCTTTGCCTTCCTGTCCTCACTCTCTTGGAAAGTTCATTTCTTCATTTACATTAAAACCTACTTCTTTGGGATTCTAAAATATACTGAAGACCAGCGGAAACATCCAGTCCCGGAGACTGAACACCTACTAAATGCTTGAATTTTCTGTTGGGAGACAACCATTGTTGGAACAGTAGGACCACATTTTATAAACCACTCTAGTAAATTCTATTTACACACACACACACACACACACACACACACACACACACACACACACACTTCATTCCGTCAGTCTGCTCCTCTAGAGAACCCTGACGGAATCCACATGGTTAGCATGGGGAAAGGGTTAAGAGTTTTGGTTTATGTCCTGGTTCCATCACTTATCATGAAACCTAGACAATTATTTGTATTTCCATTTCTCATCATTAAGATGCAAATGGTAGCTTTGTCAAGACGATACATTTCTACAGGCCATACAGTGGCACCGTTCCAGGGTGTCCCTCTGCTGTGACAAAACCCTAGCCCCAAACAACAGGGGAGGAAAGGATTTCTTTTAGCTTATGGGTCACAGTCAGGGTAAGGACTCGGGAACCAGGAGGCTCAGGAACTGAAGCAGAGGGCATCAGGGAACACTGCTCTCAGACTGCTTTTTATACAACCCTGATCACCTTCCCAGAGGTGGCACCGCCTACACTGGGCTGGGTCATGCCCCAGTACCCACAAGCAAATCTGATGGAGCCTCAACTGAGGCTCCCACTTCCTAGATGACTTTAACTTGTATCAAGTGGATAGCAGAAAGACTAACCAGCACAGACATCCCCAGAGTAGTGAGGGCTACAGTTTCTGAAATAAACAAAAACTTAACCAAGCACTCTCTTACCGCACATCCATCTGTGGCTTCACACTGCCCTGCTAACTCTCTAGGAGTCTCCATGTGCACCTGGATGTGCCCATCTCTGCCACTTTCATGAGGCTCCGTGATGAGGACTCTAGGGGATGCTACACCATTGGATTCAGATCCTCAGACAGTTCTTTGCTTTAGAACCAATACCTACTCATCATAAAGGCTCCTCTCACATCTCTCTTCCTTCTAGAGGCTTCAATACCTGCTCATCCATAAGGGCTCCTCTCACATGTCCCTTCTTTCTAGAAGCTTCTCTGAACCATCAAATCTCCTTCTTCCACAATCCTACAGTCTGGTGCATTTGCTCTACTCATAATATGCTAATTTCTATGAAAATGGCCTCCAGAGATGCACATGATTGAATACTTAGCCCCCAGGTGGGTGGAACTGTTTGGGAAGGATTAGGAGGTGTGGCCTTGCTACAGAAGATATGTCACTGGGGTCAGACTTTGAGGTTGCAAAAGACTCCATTCCAAGTGCACCCTCTCAATCTCCTACCTGGGCATTAAGATGTGGGTGCTCAGCTGTTCTTGCCAAATACCTTTGTTCCATGGTCATGTATTCTAAACCTCTGGATTGTAAACCTAATTAAATGCTTTCTTTTACAAGTTGTCTAGGTCATGAGCATTTTGTCACAGCAGGAGAAAAGTAACTACAGCACATTCTGTTTTAAAATTTTTAAGATTTATTGAATTTTATGTGCATGCTTTTCCTGCATGTATGTAAATGTACTACATGAGCTCCTGGTGTCTATGGAGGTCAGAAGAGAGCACTGGGTTTCCTGGAAGTGTAATTAGGATGGGAGGGCTATGTGGCACTCTGCACGGGTCCAGCCATAGGTCAGGGACAATGGTGAGTTACCATCTATACACTGAGAATCAAGTCTGGTCCTCTGAAAGAGGTGGTGCATTAAACCACTGAGCCATCATCTCCCCAGCCCCTCTGCCCACTCTTTAACTCATCCAGCCAACACAAAGTTTTCATGGAAAGTGCCATGCTGGATGCTGAGCCGGGACATTCTGAAGAGACACTTCTGGGAGACCACGATATGTGACAAGAATACTGAATAACTCATCTATGTGTCTGATCCAAGAACAGAGCAGAAACTTTACAGATTAATAAATAATTCTGAATTCAGTCTGTGCAATGAGATCTGAGGGGTTAACCTGTCTCACTCTGGACCCAACTGACTGGAGTCTCCTGTAAGCTGCTTCATCTGCAGCCAGCATAGACACACAGGACACAGCAGCACTGTCCCTGGCCCGGGGCTGGGCCTGTGCAGAGTGCCACAGAGCCCTTCCCAGAAGACAGTGAAGAGGACAGTGCCCCAGACACAGAGAGGCCAAGGACCAAAGAAAAGAAGTTCAACAAAATAGAGTAAGTTTCCATTTCATGGAGAAACATTATCCCCATGTCTCTCCTGCCACCGGCAACCGTACGGCTTGGCAAATGTCCATTCATTAGTTGAAGCAAGACAGTGCTTAGACACAACGGTGCCTCGGGTTGTTCCCACAGATGGCAGTGACTCCAGCCCTGATTTATCTGCCTCTGAAGATGATCATCTTCAAATTACTCAGCATAAGCCCTAGTGATGAGGCAATATGGCTGTCACTGATTTGTTAAGAGATATAGCATGCGGGATGTTGAATCTATTGATTCATAAAAATTTAAAACAGGAAAATTTAAATATAAAAGAAAGGCTTTAATTTGTCTTTAATTTTGTAAAGGAAGGAGGGTGAACGCAGAGCTGAAAAGTACAGGCAGAAGTGCTGGCATTGCTGAAGGGCACAGGCAAAGCTGCTGTGTTTGGCCAGAACCAAGAGAAGGGAAACCACCAAAGATGGGCAGAAAGAAATAAGAAATGGGGTATTAATACAGAGAAATCAATGGTTTTTAAATTAGGCAATTTGGATTTTAGTCTTCTTTCTTTTATTTAGCTGAGTGACTTTAAGGAGCATTTATCTTCAGTTTTACAACAACAACAAATGGGGATATTAATCCCTGCTCAAGATACATCTCGGGTTTGGCATGATCAAGTCAGTTACAGACGTAAGTCCTCAGAGTGGGTCTGGTGTACAGTGAGATGCTGTAAATGTTCTGCTTAGAGTGGGCCTGGTGTACAGTGAGATGTCGTAAATGCTCTGCTTGTACTTTCCACGTTGGAACAAAGTAAAACAGTAACCCCGTGATCGGCTTAGAGCCTCTGATGTGAGTCATGATAAACTATGCCAGTCATGAGATTTTCCTGGCACTTTTAAAAACAATAATCATGAGGATAGTTTTTACAATGAGCGTTTATAACACAGAAGTCAAGCGCTGTGTGTGTCACATGCGTGTTTATTCTCTATATTTTTCTTTTTAAAAAGTTTAATGTTTTATAGATTTTTTTGAGAATTTCATATACAAGTTCATATATTTATATCGCCCCCTCTCTTTTTCTTCGCTGCAACTTCTCCCGGGTCATCACACCTCCTCCTAAGTGTATGACCTCTTTTATAATTGTTGCTGTTCTACATAAATGTACATGTGTTGTCTATAGTCTACAGATTCTAATTAGCACTGTGTGTGTGTTTGTGTGTATGTGTGTGTGTGTGTGTATACAGCATAGGGTGACTGGGAGGAAAGACCAGCACATAGGAGCCAAAGTGGCACAATTTGGAGTGCAGTAGGCAGAGCTGAAAGCCAGCTTCCAGAGCACATCCCGGTGTGGCCAGGACGAGCCACACAAATGGGCTGCAGGCTCACACATCCCGCCACGGTCCCCTGGCACTGCATGAAATGCCTGCTAAAGACATGGGCAAGGGTACCTATAGCATGTTCAAATGGATTCTGCTGAGACACACTCTACAGAAGACTTAGAGGCTAGTCAACATATTAAAAACACTACAGAGATGATCCTGTTAGTGGGTGCTGTCGGGGTCACTGTGGTGGCTTTCTTTCCCGAGCTACCATTCTAGAGGAGGGCTGCTAGTGACCATACACCATACACAATGACATAAATTCTCCTCCCAGAGGCAGAATCCACGTTTCCAAGTTCCTGAGGGGTGACAGGAGCCACCGGTGTAAGAGGCCCATCCAAAAGGACCCCTTTTCTCAGCCACACTTTTCTCCTGTCACACTAGAGAGCACTGATGTGGGAGTGTCATATATCAATCTGCTGATTTCATTGGTTAAGCAATAAAAAAACTGCTTGGCCTTCATAGGTTAAAACATAGGTGGGAGGAGTAAACAGAACGGAATGCTGGGAGAAAGAAGCTGAGTCAGGGAGTTGCCATGATTCTCCCACTCCAGACAGACGCAGGTTAAGATCATTCCTAGTAAGCCAGCTCTTGGGCTACATAGATTATTAGAAATGGGCTAGTCCAGGTGCGAGAGCTACCCTAGAAGAGGCTAGATAGAAATGGGCCAAGCGGTGTTTAAAAGAATACAGTTTC
>NC_022027.1:49962725-49966905 GCF_000317375.1 Microtus ochrogaster
GCAGCCCCGCCGCCCCTACTACAACAGAGCACCTCCCATACTCTTCCCCAAACTCCTGCCATGAATTCTGTTGTCCCAGTGCCTCCGAGGAAGAAAGACTGCAAAGATGAGAAAAGGAACCTGAAAATCGAGTGGAAAACACCATGAAGGTCAAGCATGTGGCTAAGCCCACAGGCTGTCCTACATGTGACAAAACACAGAACAGCGGACAGAATTACTTTGGGCATGCAGCATCCTCAGTGCATGCAAATCGCTTCTCTGTGAACACTACCTACATGGAGAACTGCATAATATGCGGCTTTTCTAGTGGGGGCGCCTGCCACCAGGACACTAGAAAATGCAGTTTATAGAATGTGGGTTCGTAAAGGATTGGGATCCGAACAATTAAACCTCCCTATGCCTCGGGGGATGTCGCACTTTATGTCAACAAATGTTACGTCATCTCTAACCACGCCAGTTTCCATTTAAGAACTTCCAATTATTCGTGTGGCCAGGGGGTGAATTCCAGTTTTCTGGCTGATGGTTTCATTACCTCGTCCCTTACTCCTCCTCTTCCATCCCCACACCCAACCCAGACCCCAAGAAAAAGACACTGAAGCTTTGTCTGTGAGAGAAAAGGAATCTTAAGCAAACCGTGTCAACTCGCAGGGCCATGGCTCCAAACAGCCTCTCCAGCACCACATGAAATAAATACATTTTGTTTTCAAACACATCATTGTATCCCTGCAGGTACTAAAGCGTAGTTTTAGTTTGTCACCAGTTGTTCTGTATGGCTGCAAATTTTTCCCGAACATCCCTCCACAGGGACATTGCAGTCTCACACACAGGGGAAGGGCAAAGATAGAGGTGTCTAGAATATAATTAAAGGAGGTTAGAAGATGAAATCTACCCTGCAATCTCACGGACCACTACTGCAGGAGGACTCTGCAATAATGGGGGTCCCTGCATTGCAAAGAGGCAGCTGTGTCAGTTTGAGAATTAGACAGACTAAGCAACTCACCTCCCAGGCACCTGATGTGCACAAATTAAGGTCTCGTGCCCTGCAGGCAGTGCCGCACCTTGGAGACGTGATTGGTCAAACATTTGGCCTCTCCGGGAAGGACGTGTTACTAGTCCCTTTGAGCATTCTCCACTTCTTTGTGATCTCAGCTTTTCACCACACTCAAGCATTTGGGCTTGAGAACTGGGTGCAGCAGACAGCAGCAGGCATTTGGCTGGGTGGTTCCTTCTTCACTTCTGTCTATAGTACACCAATTAACTGACAAGTCGGGCTACTGATTGCATGGCCAGTAGATGCCAGAGCGTCCGAAGCCATATAATGTCCCATTACCAGCCTTCCTCTCCCCTGCGGGTGTTGTTAATTGTTTTCTGTGTGAACTTGTACGTGTCCTTGCTCGGTGCCTTTGGTTCGCAGGGAGGATCAAGCCTGAGTCCATTTGGTTCATTCTCCTGAAATAACTTGCTGGTGTTTGGTTTGATTCTTTACATAACATCATCCTCCACCCAACTACAGTGACCAAGACCTTGTCTGTTTCTGAAAGCTTGTCATCTTATTACTGCTTTGTCCTGGAAGGAGCCTACAAGGTGCATGGTGAAGAGGGGAGGAATTGGGGCCAGGGAGGACTTTCTCTAGGAACCCTCAGAGGGGTCACCTTTATCTCCTTTTCTCAAGGACTTTCCACACATGGGTGGCGCCTGGGCCGCGGCACCAAGTCACAGTAACAAACTCCATGCTGTGTTCTCTCAGAGGTTAAAGTAGGGCAGAAGGGGAAAAGGAGGAAGGGGAAAAGTGTGTGTTAGTGCAAGATGTTTTCCTTTTATGGAAGAGTAGGGAGAGGAAGAGCTCAAATAATTCTCACTGTGCCTCTGGCTGATCAAAAATGATAGATTACTTTATGAGAAATTAATTCCTAAACAAAAGAAGCCTTTGTGCTTTTTCTTCTAATGAGAGCTGAGGTGGTAAAATAATAGGGGGAAAGGAGAAGGCTCTTTTTCTAGAGTGGGCTAATACTAGATAAATAAGCTATGGGATTGCCTGGGACATGCTCACCCACTTCGCAAACATGCATTTAGCCATTACTTTGTCCTGGTCACTGAAGGAGTGTATTTAGTGGTGTGGAAAGAGGGCTGCCTGAAGCTGCCACTCTGGATGCTCAACCACACGCAGATTAAAAAGAAAGAGCCAAGATGTTGGAAAGAAATGAGTGATCTTAAGAAATGGGGGGGGGGGGGCACCTCGAGGGTAAAGGCAAGAAACAACGACAAGTGCTTGCCAAAGCAGGAAGAGTTGTGAAAGAGGTCAGATTGCTTCTGTTTGACTCTCAACACAGGGCCCACAGGTGAGCGTGCTGAGGTTCCAGTTGGGTTCCAGTGGAAATAAGACCCTTGGAGCCATTATTACTAAAGCCTTAGTACTGATTTGCTTTTCGTCACAGCAAGAGTTCAAGCAGAATTGAACCAATACCTGTCGTGCATATTAAGTGGAAATTCAAACAACCCCAAAGAGGCCTCGCCAGTAAAAGCTCCCTGTGGTTCTTGGAGGTTCCAGGAGAAGGAGTGCTTGCGTGTTCCTTCTCTAGCAAACTTTCAACTTGTTTACTTTTAATAATTAATCATGCGAATTGTTTGACTTTTGCTGTACCCTAACATTTGTGAAGTATTTGATTCAGGCCTTCTGTTTATTTCATTTTATAAATAAGAAAACTGATAATGTTTGAATTAAATAAAACAAGAGTTAAGAAGGGTTCACTGGCTAATGATGTCCCATCTCTGGGATTCCATGTGATCGCAAATGCTCAGGATATCTGTCCATCTATCTATCTAACAGGAAGGCAGCAATGGAATCAGAAAAAAAGAAAAATATTAAAATTAGAATGCCTAGGCTCTGTCTTTCTACTTCAGGTCTCAAACTTAGATAAGAATAATAAAAATAACCTTAAACTAAGGAATTTTTCAGTTGACCTCTGGATTTTTTTGACCTCCTGAATATTATATAATTACAACTCAAATTGTCATCAGGTAAACCACATTTTTCAGTGTCCCTCTCCTAGCTCTGGAATTGCCAACTTTACCATGTCCATTCTCCAAACCATTCAAGGTAGGAAAAACTGAAAGTCAACAGAAGCCAAGTTTCAAATATAATCACACCCACCGCCCTTCTCAAGCAGCCCTGTCTTTGTCTTTCTGCCTTGATGACTCACCCAACCCCCTCCAATGCCTGTGTGCACACATAGAGACACATGGACACACATATATTCCTCTGAAAAATTCACTGCCCAGTGCCCACAGACACTGAGCCCTAGCAAGTTCTATAGCCTCCAAAAATTTGTATCTATTCGAGCAGCTGTGACCAAGAACTTTCCCTGGAATTTGGGAAGCTGACCACCCAGAATCAGAATAACTTATTCAAGACATTTAAAACCCACCAGACAGAGTTCCAGAGATTGTGATGAGCAGATCAATTCTCCTCCAGCAAAGAAATGGACTGGGTGATTTAATGTGCCCTTCCCACTGCTAATTTCTGTGTTCTGGAGATTAATTTAAATGCAGATATAATTTATTTTGAATAATGTCTCAAGAAAAGAACTTGGTTGCTATTTCAATAGGTGTCAGGGTGTGAAAAATTATTGTCATAATTATAGCAACTGGAATTGAGCTTGTAAAAATATTTTTGCGGAATATTAAACAGTTCCATAGTGACTAGGACCACACAGAGATGCACGCACACACGCGCACACACACACACACATTCATACACACCATAATAAGGTCTCATTTATCATTCATGTATATTTTTCCTAGACTATGTGCTGTTGGGTTAGAATTATCTTGGAATAATTTATCCCAGTTATCAGAGTTAAAGAAGAGACAGGGCTGACACAACCTTCCTATGTCAGCTGTCTGCAGCCGTGACAGAATATCTGAGAACACAAAGCAGCAGGGATTTATGGGGATTCCTGATTTCCAAGGGTTCAAGCCACAGCTTCATTGCTCCAGCCTGAGTGAGACAGATCATGGCAGCAGGAGTGTGTGGCAGAGGAGATTGTTCACCATGGGTAGCCAGGAAGCATAGAAAACAGGAAGATATGAGGGCAGAGATAAATCCTCCAAAGGCACACCCCCGGCCACTCCCTGCAATGGTCTGTCTGGAACCCTAACCCTAGCCCTAACCAGAGACAAG
>NC_022027.1:49967010-49968157 GCF_000317375.1 Microtus ochrogaster
CCTCTCTCTCTCTCTCTCTCTCTCTCTCTCTCTCTCTCTCTCTCTCTCTCTCGCTCTCTCTGCCTCTCTTTGGTCTTTCCCTTCTCCCCTTCTCCTCTTTCCCATTCCCTTCTATAACCCATTAAGTCCAACCTCACTCTGCATGGCGTGTGCCTATCCATCTCTGTCTCTCAGCCACCACACGCGGCTCCCTGTCTGGGACTAACTGTCCTGAGGGACCTGTGCTGTCCCTCGTGGCCCGCAGGCCCCTCAGGAATGGTGTCATTTTATTTTTACCATAACACTCCCTCTCCCCGCCAGTCCCCAGCTTCCTTCATCTCCACTCTCTCCTAGTAAAGCATTCAATCACAAATCCATGGGTAGATTTACCCGTCAGTACCCTCACAATTCAGTCGGCTCCTAAAAACCCCAGTTGTGAAAATTGTACTGAGGACAAAACTTTGAACACACACCCTATTGTGGGGACACTTCGTAGACACCATAACTCTGCTTATGACTGGAAGGTGACTGAAAGCCAAAACAAATATTCAAAACCACAGCACTGAGAACATAGCAGGGCGGGAGCACCTCGTGAGCATTGCATTCGAGAATCCTTGCGTGTTCACAGACATGGGTTTACATCATGTTGAGTGACAATTTCTTGGTCGTTGGGTTAAAATATTCTAGTTCCAATCAACACATGATTCAGTGTGCATGTACTGCCACAGTGGTGCTGAAATGACAATAGAGCCAGTAAGGGGGGGGGGGGCGCAGCAACTCCTTGCAGCCTGGTAACTTCATATTTTATTCATTGTTTTCTCGTAAAGAAAGTCATATCAAAATGAGTCTATGGCCTATTTTCCAAACACCAATAAAAAATGTGGCAATCCACATACACTTTGTTGTACATCCACTACTTATTCTGTATTTTATGAGCATTGTATAAAATCCTTATTAAAATGTATGGCAGAATCATAGCCGTGATGTTAGAGATGAAGAAACTGGGAGTCAGGGAGGTCTACTATCTTCACCAAATAATGAAGCAGCAGTTAACTCTAAGACCCATGCTATATCATCTGCATGTCTCAGGACCTATGTGAACGTCTGCAAAAAAGTTGCCCCTATTAAGAAACTGTGGATGAATTTGTCTTTTCTTTTTTTTTTTTTT
>NC_022027.1:49968262-49971113 GCF_000317375.1 Microtus ochrogaster
GCCTGCCTCTGCCTCCCAAGTGCTGGGATAAAAGGCGTGCGCCACCACCATTGAATTTGTCTTTTTAAAGCTTAGGTTTTTTTCATTGGACACAGTTTTTCTCCCAAGTCATTTTGCAACTGCAAGCTTTTCTTACATCTCGCAATGTAACAGCCCTGGGAAAAAGTGTCATCATCTTGATTTTACAAAACAAAAGACTGAGGCTGGTTTAATTTTAATATCTCAGGGGCTGACTAAATTTTAACACACTTCAGTGGATTCCACTCATAGGTACAAATCTGAGGATTTCAGATAGCATGAGAAGCACCTTAGGTGAACAGGGGTACGGAGTCATACCCTGGGACTCTTGAAGCTCATCCTGGAGAGGGTGTAAGCTTCCCAGCTATGGGCCCAGAGGCTTCCTTGCTTAAGCGTAAGTTCCAACTGGCAGCACCCTGTAGGCAGGTTCTGCCTGTCCACTTATGACATGTTTGAGTCACAGATTCACTCGACTGTTGTCAGCTTATGCAATGACAACAGCACACTTCAACACAAGGGCAGCCAGATCTACTTTGAGACACCGTCCCCAGAAATCGTCTACAGCAGCTGCTCACAACCCAGCAGGCAGTAACCAACTCCCAGATGCACGCCAAGCACCTACAACAAGCGAGGCCTAAGGAAAGAGCGGATCAGTAGGGTGGGGCCCTTGCCTGGAAACCCTAGAATCCAGAACAAGTAGTGAGAGAATAAGTAACAAGTGACGGCTCTGGCCCTGGTCCAGCCCAGGACAAACCTTCTCTTAGTCGGAAGGGATGGCAGGATGAAATAAGATAGCGGTCCTTGGCACATGGCAGGCACACAGTCACAATTGCTTCCCTTCTTTCCCCCTCTGGCCAGGACTCCAGGGAACAGCAGGAAGCCATCCTTGCAGCTTCTCCTTCCCTCTGTGGACCTGACAAGATGGCTTCTGTGTCCTTTTGAACACCAGCATTCACTGATAGTGCTTCTGTCGTGATAACGTGCCCGCAACCCGTCGCTTATAACAACGGAGTGTTTCAGCTTTCTGCCTTGCTTCTGTTTGTCATGCTCCAAATAACAAGTGTCACAGTCCAGTCAGTGACCAGCAGCCTGCTCCGTTGATGGGCTTGGCCTGGATACTGCCTATCCAGATGCAGCCTGTTCTGTGATTGTGTAGTGCCTAGATCTATCTGCTCTTTGAGTTAATCAATTAAATCACAAAGATCAATTCACTGAGGTATTGTTGTCTGGAGACATCGTGGCTAAGAAGCCCAAAGCCATGTCCAGGTTCTCGGAAGCAGATAGCATGAACAGCCAGTGATGGCCGTCTGTGGGACAGAAGGTGGGCCTGATGCAGGAGAGCTGTATCCTTCCACCCCTGTATCATGCTCCGTTATCTTATCCTTACTTTCCTCACTGGGTTCCGTGTTGACTTGTCAGAGTTACCTACTTCCCAGCACTTGAATTTGGATCTGTCCCTCTTCTGATCCCACACCAAGACCAGGGATGGATTCTGAATCAAATCTAAATCTCTGGTTTCAATATTCTATTGAAGAAACCCCAGGTTTATCGTAATTAAAACTATAGTGCAGAGGGGAGCATCCCGGGGACTGGCAATAAGACAATAGGAAAATACCCAGTGCTCGTTAGGGGAACTACATTCAAAGATGCAGCATCCTGGGCTCTAGAAAAGATGCAGGCATAAGCTGCCCACCGTGAGTGGCTTTCATTCCAGTCTGCCTTCACAACAATGTACCGCAGAATTTGATCGCTGTCCTCTAGCATCAATAAAGTCATTGGTTTCAATCTAGCTCCTCCAAAGGAACGGGATATAAGATTTTTATTACTGAGTTATTGGCAGTCTTTATCAGCGATATTAATTTGCCATCTAAGTTTAGCAATATAAAAATTCATGTATATTTGCAGCCCCTGTTTTCCAAAGGCCTCCCACTCACGTGTTTTCCCACTGCCCTGAGCTAATTAAGAACTGTCATTTCCATGCGTATTTTACTCTACTGGTTTGTCAGGGAGGCTAATTGTCTACTCTTTTTATTTATCTTTTCTACCTTAACGAAACAAGACATCAAGGTGCCGTGAGGTTTGTTTGGTCTATAGACAGACAGCATGTACCACTGAAAATCTGTAAGGACTGTAAAACAAAGAGCACATAGATGTTTCTGGAATGTTCTGCCCTGCATTTTCCTATCCTTACTTCCAGTTTATTTTTAGGAAAACAGGGTTTACATAGCAGAAAATCAGTATCTCTGCAGTGTGTTTTTCTGCCATTTTTAAGGCTGTACCACATGGAGGGGGAAGCTGCCTTGTCTCAGACTTGCAAGAGACACTTGAGTGGGGCAGAATAAGGCCTTCCTACCATTAGAAAAAAAACATTCAAAAACTTAAAACGTGGGGCCACGTATTTCCCCCAAAGTTACTTTGTTACAAGATCATGTTATAAGGTTGTTAGAATAAACTTGAACCTAAGTGCTAGTCAGTTTCCAGGGCGGGAAGTCATCAGGTGTTTGGAGGTCATTACTACAAATGTTTTGACTGTTTTTGGATCCATTCCAGAGGCTTTGACTTTTGACGTGATAACTACTGAGGTTTCTTTTGTCAAAATGAGATCATTCCTAATTAACTTAACCAATGCTAGAAATGAGTTATCACTGGAGAAAGTAAAGGTGTTCAATGGGCAGCTTGAAACACGCCCCTCCCTGCTCCTGGAAACAGTGTACCAGTATAATGAACCATGTCACTCTGGCCTCATCTCTAAATATGCTGAGGCCACCAAGTGAGTCAGCAGCCTCTAATTTAAATTACGTGTACATGTATATTTGTGTGTGTGTGTGCTCAC
>NC_022027.1:49971214-49980564 GCF_000317375.1 Microtus ochrogaster
TGTGTATGAGTGCAGGTGCCCTTAAAGGGCAAAGGCAACAGACCTTTCCAGAGCTGGAGCTACAAGTGGTTTTGAGTCCCAAGTCATGGGTTCTGGGCCTCCAACTTAAGTCCCCTGCAAGAGCTGTAAGTGCCCGTCACCACTGAGCCATCTCTGCAGCCTGTCAGGGGGTTCTGGATTTTACAGGAATTCTCTGACACTGAAACTTGCCATACTGCCCCAGATGGACCATTCTGATAGGCACTAGGGGCAGGAGAAAGGGTTTAGAGGGCGGAACTGGAGTTCTGTCCACTCACAGAACAAGCCACGTGATCGTGTTTGCCAAGAAGCATCACATGAGCAGACATTTTAGCTCACACCTTGCTGTCACTGTCAGCTGGGACCACAGGTGTGGGTTTGGGGGTCAGTCTGCGATCATCAAACCCTTGTGGAGGCCCAAATCTGTGAGCCTATTTCCACCTTGTCTGAAGGTTAGACAGGTTTAGCTTGTTCAATGTTGTTGACAAGTGCGGCTACACCCTGACCTAGTGTGTGGTTACTTGGTGTTTTGGACATTAAGATGCCCATAAAGGTAGAACCACTCCCCACTGACCAATGGTCAGGAAATTCAACAATACTTCTCTTTCTTCTTTTGTATGGAGGTTTGGTATTGGGAGAGGTGACCTTCAGGATACCTGGTCTAGGGTGGGCTCACTGTCAGAACAACAGAGCGCTAATAACTTGATGTCTCAAAGTATTGACGCGAATAACTGTTGTGGTTGTCCTTTGTATCACGTTGTGGAGTCTTTGTCTTCTTCCCCTGTTGTGTGGGGTATAAAAGTGTATGGGAAATCAAACACAGGCGAATTTCAGGATTCACTGGAACTCCCTCCCGGTACTAGCCTATGTTTTCTGTTTTATTATTTTTTACTTGCATCTTTGCTCTCTTTACTTACTTTTCTTACCCCCATGTCCTACCTGGGTGACTGGTATTTTTGTCAAAGCTGGTCTCCAGCCACCCTGAGGCTAGGGGATGGGTACTGGGATCTACCCAGAAGCACATCCGGGTAGGGTCAGGCCTATTCACAAAAGGCACTCGTTTGGCATGGTGCATGTTGCCAGTCAGTTTTACAATCTTTACACTATGAAGCCTACCCTACACGAGCGGGGTCGATTTAAGGAACAAAATCAATATTCAGGCCTTAAGAACATACGAAGAGATGGAGTGCCCGGGCGACTAAACAAGACGCGTGATTGGACAACAATGCTAAGCAACGATTTGATCTGCAACCAAACTGAGAAAACTCTAGACTTCACACCTGACCAATGAAAAAGTCAAAGTGGAGTTGGACAGATGACTCAGTCAGCAAACTGTCCAGCACATAAATATGAGGACCTGGGCTCAGGTTCCCCACACCCAGGCAAGTCCCAGGACTAGGGAGGTGGAGACAAGAGGGTTCCTGGAGCTCACTGGCCGGCCAGCCCAGCCAAATCAATTAACTTCAGTTTGAGCAAGGGACCCTGCTTCAAAAAATACGGTATGCACACACACATGCATATAAACACACATACGTGTGCATGCAACAACACAGATGCATAAATAAAAGCACACATATGTGCATGCATGCAACAACAACACACACAAAGTCAAATTGTTATGCAAATCCAGACAGGGTTGACTGATTTTGCACTGGGGTACAGGTTGGTGGTGCACACGGGGTGGGAGGGTGTCCCGCCACTGCAGACACTGCACTGTTTCTTAGTCCTTTGTAGTGAGTGGGTAAGAAGGGTGGATGTGCATATTTCCCACAGCACATTGGTTGCCCTTTCAATTGCAGAGAAAGAAGTCTAGAAGGGACAGAGGGCAACCAGTAGAGAAGACAGCCAATGAAATGGGAAGATATTCTAAAATATCTAGAACCAGCAAAGAATTGAGAAGTAGAGAACTGAAGAAGGTGTCTGAAGGCAAGAGTTCACTGGAAGAACTGAGGATTCTTGTGATGGAAATACTAAAATCAACAGCAAATTCAGGTTACTAATGCTGCCTCAGAATATAAGCCCCTGTGTTTATCTATTGGAGTTTACTACAGATTCTCACAGAACTGTTTGTCTAAATCAGAGTAATGGTTCCCAGAATAAGGTCATTTATTTTTCTAGATGCATTTTTATACTCAGAGAATAAAACTACAATGTCAAGGAGCCCCGGGAGAAGCAATGTAGGACCATGTGATCTTTCTGCAGGTTCATGGCTCAAATTATGGAGCCACCCCACTTACAACATGCCTAGTTCAGGCCACCCCTGGTTCTCATTGGCAGAGGAGTTGGCAGGTAGATGTTCTCCCAGCTGAAGATGATCAATGCAACTGTTCCAGCCTGATTCTGGTTCACAGGTTCCAGACTGGCTGGGGGTCTAGGATCTCACTGCCTGCTGAAAACTCATTACCCCTGCCACACACCATCTAGTCAGTCTATTTCCTATTCTATGCCAACATTTTATCCTGAGACAGTTTCTACTTACTCTTACGAGTTATTTTCTGCCAGGCAGTGGTGTCACACGCCTTTAATTCCAGCACCTGGGAGGCAGAGGAAGGTGAATCTCTGTGAGTTCAAGGCCAGCCTGGTCTACAAAGTGATTTCCAGGACATCCAGAGCTAAAAACAGTGAAACCCTGTCTCAAAGAGAAAAAACATACTATGAGAATTCTGAGAAGAGAAAAGGCAGAGATGCAACCACCAGCCAGACACAGAGAATGTCTGAGAAAAGGTACCAAGCCACATGGCTAAACACAAAGAGGAATTATAGGTTAATTTAAGCTGAAAGAGCTAGTTAATAATAATCCTGAGCTAATAGGCCAAACAGTTTATAATTAATACCGCCTCTGTGTGTTTCTTTGGGAATGAACTGGGTATGACAGAAACTTCCATCTTCAGACCTGTGTTGTAGAATATTAGTCAAAAATGTGTTACATTTGTTTATGCTGTGGAACATTTTTAATGATGTAAATTTATGTTGCGTTCTTTTATGCTGTGTTTGTTTAGCTCTGTGAAGCTGTGTTACTTTGTCTGTCTAAAACACCTGATTATTCTAATAAAGAGATGAACAGCCAATAGTTAGGCAGGAGAAAGGATAGTCAGGGCTGTCAGGCCGAGAGAATAAACAGGGGGAGAAATCTGAGAAAAGCTAGAGGAGCAAGAAAAGAAGGAAGTGGACTCCAAGGGCAGCCATCCAGCTGCACAGCAAGCTACAAAGTAAGAAGTAAAGAAAGATACATAGGATAAAGATAAAAGCTCAGAGGAAAAGTGTAGACATGATAATTTAAGAAAAGCTGCCTAGAAATACGCCAAGCTAAGTCCAGGCATTCATAAGTAATAATGAGCTTCCATGTGATTTATTTGGGAGCTGGGTAGCAGGCCCCCAATGAGCCAAAAGAGTAAAACAAAAACAACCAACAAGAGACTTGAAGCTACATTAAGTGAATTGAAATTATATAAATACAAATATATAGAGGAGTATAATTTATACCCTTTAATTTTCACATTCATATTCAGCTTCATATTCATAAACAATATTCCTACCAAATTTCTCAACTGGATTAAACTGTTTCAGAAGCTCGAGATGATTGACAAGGAGAGAATGTTTACACCACAGAAATTGGCAAGCGCTAGAAACTGTAGTCTTTAGTGCAGAGGCCACTCAACAGTTAGCACTCAAGTGTTGTAGAAAGGTTGCTTGTTTGTTTCCCAACTGCTCAGCCCTGAAATAACCACGCAGAAACTATATTATTTCAATCACTGCTTGGCCCATTAGGTCTAGCTTCTTATTTGCTGAATCTTGCATCTTAATTTAACCCATCTCCATTAATCTGTGCACCACCATAAGGTCGTGGACTACCAGCAAAGTTTCAGCCAAGGTCTGTCTCTGGCAGCGGCGCCATGGCTTCTTTCCACCTCCGCCTCCTTTCTTTCAGCATTCAGTTTCTCTACCCAATTACAGACCTAAGACAGTTTATCAACCAATGGCATTCACAGCATATAGAGGGGAATCCCACATCACTCAAGAAGTATAAGCTATTAATAGAAAAGGTAAAGAAATGAGGCTGGAGATATGGCTGGGAAGTTAAGAGCAATGACTGCTCCTCTAGAGGAATCCCCAGCGCTCACACAACAGCACATAACTGTCTGCAACTCCAGTTCCAAGGTATCCTCTTGTGGCCTCTGAGGGCACAAGACACTTAAGTATTCAGACAAACATGCAGGAAAACATTCAAACACATAAATCAAAAGGAATCTTTAAGGAAGCAAAAGGTACAGAGAAGAACCTCTAGATAGTTAAAAGATTTCCCCCTTGACAAAAGCAGAAACAAAAACAAAAGGCAACGTTCCAATTACACTGAGAAAACTGAAAGTCAAACTATCCTTTAGTGCTATGTTTGCTTAAATTACACACACGCCAGACTTCCTCAGCCACAGAAAGCTTGAACAATTTATGTGCTCTTAGCCAGAAGCATCCCGCATGTTTCAACCTAGGACAAGTCAGGCGTCTCATAGAAAATACATCACACGTATCTCCTTCTGCTTTGGCTCAGTGGTCCTGCCAAACTCAAGGACGTGTGAGCTACATATCTCTCTTGAAGTCTGCAAACGAGTGTATGTCTGGGAATCAGCTCAAGGCCCAAACAAATAGTCTGAAACACAAATATCTCAAGGATATAATTTTATAGAAATGGCTGATGGACCCTTTCATCCTCCAACCAAGGAAGGAATGGATGGACTGGATTCTTCTGTGCTTCCAGTTTTATCCGTAAAGCAGATGGATGCAGAGTAAGAGTAATCAATCAATCATGGCTTTCCGATGGGGAATCTTTGCCAACCACTTATCTTTATTGATAGAATTTGCAATCATGTTAAGTTTCCTGCAGGTCCCACTGTGGCATCTCCTTAGATGGGGTGAAAATGGAGCAACTGGATTTTCCCAGTCTTACTGTCTGTATTCTACATAGGGGAATTAGAGAAGACTGGAAAGGGTCCAATTCACTTTACCAAAGATTATGAGCGAATCGAAGACCCAGAGACGTGACAGTGTGCAGTGGGAAATCCTAAGTACTTCTGAAACATGGTTAGCAATGCTCTAAACTTCCTCTTGCACTAGATGGTGGCGCACAACTTTAATCCCAGCACTTGGAAGGCAGAGGCAGGCGTATCTCTGTGAGTTTGAGGCCGGCCTGGTCTATAGCCCAAGTTCCAGGATAGGCTTCAAAGCTATACAGAGAAACTTTGTCTCAGAAAAAAAATGAAAATAAAACAAACCAGAAAAGTTCTTTTCCAATGCATCCTTAAGGATGGAACACTTCATGAAACAAGGCAATGAACGACTACTAGGTTCTAAAAGTCTCTGCCGAGTCATTCATCCCAGGGCCCTGAGGCATATCTATACTTCTGTATAAAGTGTTTGTTGTTTTTATATTATCTATATAATTCAGACAGAAGGAAAATTAGCCACCATTAATGTACTAGCACCCCACCTCTCCCTTATAACCATCGCCAGTTTCTCTTGGCACAAAAGGACCTTGTTGCAGCCCAGGGCACAGCTGACCTGATGGCTTTTCCAAAAGCTTTTCTTTGGGGGGACTGAATCCCACATCTTAATGTTTCAGTCAGTGGTTTGGGGTAGGTAAGGGAGGTGGCACATGAGGCTTTCCCAGAAAGAACAGAGAGGTTTGCGGCAGTATGCTCCAGGATGGAAGTGAAGGAATCGTGTTGTTCTAGAGGTTACTCAGGTGGCCTCAGAAGCAGGCGAATGAGGATGCGGTTCCTACTCACTGAGAGAAAACAGGAACACACACACCCTTTTCTAGCCCCTCCACTCACGGGCAAAAAATAAAAGTGTGGGAGTTCTTATCAGTGGGGCTTGTCATGAGCTCCTCTCCTGCACCCTCTAGGTAGGGCTCAGGAAAAGGAAAGAGTGAAGCCATGTCCCAAGAGACATATCTACTTAATCCAATATCTCAGGGCTCCCAGCAAAAGGCAAACCAAGCCTTTCCAAGCCCACATCCCATAACGTATAGACCAAGGAGAAGAGTGAGTCGCCCGGCAGCCTGGCTGCTCCCTCCCAACTGACTAGGGGTGTGCTGGCTTGGAGAACAGGTGCCTACATCAGCAGGCAGGTCCTGGGCTTCTGGCTCACATTCTTTTCTGAGTGCTCAGTGCTTGTCCCCATCCCTCACCCGTCAGAGACTGTGTGCCCTGCCTGCTCTTACAGCAGGGGGCTGTACCACACTTCAGCTTCACACCATCCTTGCTAACAGCCAAGGCTGCCAGGAAATGGTAGCTGGGGTCAGCAGATTGTCTGTGAGCCCCAGAACAGACAGGATTTGGGGGTAAAGGGACACGAGAGGAAATCTTGTTTTCACTATTCACCGTCTCTCTCACTTTGGAAGAATTATCCTCTCTCTGAGAAACAGTGTTTGCATCTACAGGTGAGGACAAAGCCTTTCTCTGCAGATTCGATAGGAGGATGGCTGTACAGTGACTGACACAAGAAGCTACAATCCCACTGACGAGCATTAGATGTAGGATTTATTACAACTCATTTTAAATAAGTCAAGAGGAGCTCTAGAGGTCCTAAACCAGGAGACAGAGTCATGTGACTGAGAATGCACAAGAGGAGAAGAGAGGGCTATCAGGAACAAAGGAAGTCCTGTGGTTGTTCTGAATCCAACACCCTTTCGGTTGGCAGGATGGTCGAGTGTAGAGACAACCAGATGAAACTGCATAGAACATCCAGTGAAGACGTCCAACAGTTAGCAGGAACACAGGTCTGCTCTTGAAGCCTTCCATGTGGGGGAAGCATGCTTAACGACACACCCATGATTGCTGGGGGGGGGGGGGGTGAGCTGATGGCCACACCGTGCGGAATAAACGGAACACACGCAGCTCACTGTTCCCTATCTCCTTCTGGAAATTTTGGTCCCTCCAAGGGATGCAGAGGCTTACATCACCCCACTCCCTTCCTCAGTCCACAGAAAACCAGCCTCATCCAGCTCAGCTCATGGCTGAGAAGCAAATCTAATACACTCATCCTCTAACAGAGCCATTTTGAGCAGCAAAAGGCACCACTTTGAATGCTTCTGTATTTTAGTCTCGTTTTATTTATTCATTTATTTTAGACAGAGCCTCTTTACGTGTTCTAGGATGGTTTCAAATTGACAATCCTCCTGCCTCAGACCCTCAAGTGCTAGGATTTTGGTGTGGATCACAACACGGGGATTTACTCTTATTTTAAGTCTTTGCTTCCTAAACCTGCAGGCAGCACAAATGTGCTTTTTATTTGTCTCTTCAGCGATCCCTCTTTGTCTGGCAGGTATTTGTGGATTCTAGAAAACCAATTAAAAAGATGGAAAACTCAAACCAACCCAGCTATGTAAAAAAAAAAAAAACACACACACACTAGTTACACTGTCTGGCAGAAAAGAAGACTATGCTTAAGTCATACACACAGGGAGTAACAGAAATTTCATTAGTGTGGACCATCTCGGTTTTCCTTGAACTTCCAGGATTATAACACTGAATGCATTTCGATGAACTCTTCTGTTCTCCTAGAATGCAAATATAAGATACAAGGTAGGAAACAGAAGAGTATAAATAACCATTTCAGCTTAGTCAACTTGGTTTAACCTTGGTTTTTGTCTCCAGCCAAGACCTGCCCACTCAGGGCTTCCTGCTCTGACCTCAAGAGGTTCCTTGCTACTTAAGCTAATTTTGTCAGCACCAAGGATCTGCCCCTTCCACCCTGGGGAGGTGGCCATTTAGAGAGAGAGCAGTTAAAATGTGAAGTTCATCAACAGCAGAAGTTCCCGGGATGACCCAGAGGGCTCACGTCAGGAACAGAAAATAGGATTTTAATTGACAGTTTCAATCCCAGGTCCTTCTCTAGGGCCTCGACATAGAGGTCACGAACGGTGGTGCTGTGTGGCTTCAAACCACTTTTGATGCAGTTCACACTTGACCTCCAAGGAATGCATTCCAGGCTTCAAAGTCATCCCATTGCCCAGTCTCGATTGTTCCATCCCGTCTCTCAGCCTACCTTGCTATGGCTTTAACTGGAGACGCACAGATTGTGCCGGTCTTCCTGGTTGCATACCTTCCCTCCAGACCTTTCCAAATGCGTCTACTCTGTCCCCAACATTGGTGCCTCTGAGCCGGTCCCCTGCTCCTCGTGTACAGACAGAAAGATAATCACAGTCAGGCTGGGACCATGACTAGGATTTATCCTCAAACCCAACTAAGGGTGCGGCAAGTTCAGGGGCTCCGTTCAGAGTAAAGTCCTTAACTTCGGGGGCTTGTTTGCTCCTCAATCCCCCACGCTCAGAAGAGCAGCTGATGTTGGTGTCTGAGAAATATTTTGCAAACTAGTAAGTGAAGTACTTATAACTTCAAAAGCAAATCTCCACTTTGAAGCTTTCAGGAGATCTCCACAAATTATAGAGATGATGATGACGGGTAAAGGCCCTGCTTAAAACGTGATAAATGCCCTGCCTCCAGCTCTGCTAGACTTCCCACCTGGGAAAGCATCTCTTTCTCCAGCACCCAGATGAGCTGAGATGGTTTTGTATTTGCTGTGTTGGCTGCTGAGAACAAACCACTCCCTGATGCCACATGTGTTCTACGGCCATTCTGCATTTAATTAGGCACATGCCCAAGTCAGAGACGAACTTTAAGGAGTGAGGCCAATCAGCACCTTGCTTTTTCTTTGGCTTCTGTGATTGGCTCAGAGATGACCCAAGAGGTTGAGACTCACTCTAAAGCCATGAGCAGCTTCATTGTGTTTTTAAAGGAATTGTTCTTTGTGTTTCAGGGTCTTCTGCTTCCAGCCAAGCCCTGTCCCCAACCCCCACCACTGCAGGACACAAGCCTAGAAACTGCCAGAAGCTATCTTGTGACCGTAAGCAAAGATATCCCTAAATGAAAACAGACCCAACAGAAGAGAAAGGCAGAGATAATCAACAGCATCAGTGAGCCACTGGCCACCTGACCCACCTCTGTGTCTTCTCAGTTGCCCAAGCTAATAAAGACCTTACTGTTTTAGTCAACTTTGGATCGGGTTTTGGTTACAGTCACATGTCTGAAGCCAAACCCACTGAACTGAGCAAGGCAACTTTGAGTAAGCTACAAGTGACCTCTGCAGAAATCAGGGAGAGAAGATGAAGCCACTTTCAGGTTATGAGGTCACTTCTGGCCATTTCAGCCTCGCTGAGTTCATTCTGCCATCGACTCTCATCCACTGCAGCTAATTCATGTTCAAGCCAGGGCCCACACAGTGGCTCTACTCTCTAGAAGCTCCTAAATAACACAGAACACACAAAACAAGGATTT
>NC_022027.1:49980731-49988812 GCF_000317375.1 Microtus ochrogaster
GTGTGTGTGTGTGTGTGTGTGTCATTTTGGTGTTTAGGATGCTGTTTTGTTTTTTACTTGAGGCAAGTCCTCGCATTGCAAGCCCAGCTAGCCTCACACCCAGCCACGCTCCTGCCTCTGCTTCCTGAGACCTGAGATTGCAGGTGTGCAGTAGCATACCAAGGCAGAAGGGAGCCCACAGAGTCTAAGTGTGCTAGCAGTAAGTGTCACACAAATACTATCTGCGGGCTGTGGCTGGTAAAGTGCTGTCTGAACAAACAAGTAGAAGGACCCACACTTGGATCCCTGGCACCCATGGAAAACGACCACAGCCTGCTGGTACCTTCATTTTAGCTCAGCGAGACCCCTCTTAGACTTCTAACTCCTGGGAGAGGAAAGTGTAAGTGTACTGTGTTTTAAGGCACTGAACTTGCGGCACTTTGTGCTATAACACAGAGAGCTGCCTACATTTTCCTGTGCTGTATATATAGGAAGGGAGGAAAAGTAAGTTTCCTCTACCATCTTAAGGGCAAGGTGGGAGGAAGTGCAGAAACACATGGGACATCATTGACAGGAAAAAGCAGAAGCTTATCAACATGTATGTCTCAAGCATGCATTGAAGACATTCAAGGAACCAGATTGTTCAAGAAGGGGCTTAGAACCCCAGCTTATAAAACATACTCAAATAAAAGAGAAAATTCTTAGAGATGAAGGACCTATGAGTCTCTAAGAACAGCAAACTGTGGGAGGCGATAGGGTAGGCAAAGCCTCTGAGGAGAGCCTGTCATGCAGGTTCCTCTGGTGCCACCTCCAGGCCGAGGAAGATCTAGAGCCATCTTCAGTGCTTAGCCTGTGTTCTCCTGGTAAAGGGGAGGAGGCAACTCTGGCCATGTGTGTTCTGCTTGTCAGCAGAAAGGAGGAAAGAAGAGTGAGGTTTCCCAGGTCTGTGCCCTTCCTTCTGACCCTCAGCTGCTCAAACTCATCTTTAGAACAAGAAGTGTATTTAGCGTATTCCGGTTTTCTTCAGCAGGTGAAAGCTGGGTAACGGGTCTGATCCTGAGAGACCTCTCAGAAGTTGATCCTGAGAGACCTCTCAGAAGTGCTATTAAAATCCAATGCCTTGAAGGACTGGCCCAAGATGACAGAATTAGGTTCAGCTCAGAAAGTTAATATCCTAACTCTCTGCTTGTCTTCCTCTGTAATCTGGAGACAGGGCTATAATTAAATTAATCGTGGTGTATGTGTGTGTGTGTCTGTACAAGCGCGTGCGTGCATGTGCACGCGTGTGCAAGGGCCAGGCATTCTTGTGGAGGTCAGAGGACAACTTGGGAATCTGTTCTCTCCCTCCACCGTGTGGGTTCCAGGAATTAGACTCAGGTCCTCAGGCTTGGGGGTAGGAGCCGTTACCCACGGAGCTGTCTCTCCAGCCCTAAAAGAGTTTTTCAAGAACTGCAAACGCAATGCTAATCACAGGACTTGAGCATCCCCTGTTTCTTTTTATAAACTCCCAGAAGAACACTGAAAAGAAACGCTAAGTTCACTTGGTGGAGTGCTTGCCTAGCATGCATGCACTGGGCCCAGTCCCTAGCACCGTTGTGATATCACACATCTGTGAGAGCAAACACCTGCAATCCCATTGTCAGAGAGGTGAAAGCAGGGAATCAGAAACTCAAAGTTATCATCAGCTACACAACAAATCTGAGGCCAGCCTACGTTAACTAAAACCTTGTTTCAAAAAAATGTATAGGAATTTATAGCTCATCAATGTCATTTGATAAATGTAAATTATATGCTATCTTCAAAAGATAGACCTATGGACCCCATACTAGGGACCACTCTACAGTTTTGGCTCTCTCTCCTGACTGCATTCAAGCCAGATCTCTTGATGCAGGGATCAAGTTCACCTCCTAGTAGAATGGTATTCAAACCAGAAGACATAAACAGATTGATCTGTGTTCATTCTGCAGAGCAAATAACCAGTCCTGCATATGTTACTTGGGCCACTTCTCAGGAGGGGCACACATTCTTAAAACAGCTTCCTTTGGGGTTCAATTCTGATCTGCATATCAAGGTTTTACCCTTTCCCCCAGTGACCCATTTGTCCCAGGGAGGCATTCAATTAGACTGCCAGAGCAAATTGATTCAGTATCGACCAGGAAACGCTTCTCACTTGACAGACGGCTGGGCAGGGGTGGGGCGGTTGCGTTAAGTGTGGGTCCTCCAAGAATAAAGGCCCAGATATTGTGTGAGATGTTGACCCCGCTTCTGATACAGAACAGACAGGACGGGAGGGAAAGCTGCTTAGAAATGAGTTTCAATGAAGTCGCCATCTGGCTCCCACCCTCCGCTCGCAGGAATAGGCGAAGAAAAGTAGGTAATGGTGTCTTTGCTTCTTGGGAACCTCAGCAGCTTCCTCTCTCGAGGTCAATGCTCTTAGGGGAGATAGCTTTGTTCCTTCCAGGCACTACTGTGGACCTGCCTCTCCTTCCTCTCTGGATGGCAGACACAGAACCCAAGGCTGCCAAAGTCATCAAAGCTCTGGGTTCCCTCCTTTCTGCATTATGCTTACAAACAAGAGACAAATGCTCGGTTACTGGACTCAAGAAATTGAGTCCCCTTACACCTCGAGTATCAGAAAGCAGAGTACACCCAGTAAGATCAGAAAAGGTAAAAGTGCTATACTTAATTTACTGCTGGTACTTAGACCAACAGGCAGGAAGGTCACCAGCTTGTGGTATACAGGGCTGGCTTTTCACCATGGCTATTTTTGAAATAATGCTTTGATTTGCTGAAATGTTTTACAACCTTTAATATCTGACAGAATAAATTAAATCCATCATAGCAGCCTTCCCTTGACTGCCCCAAGTAGAAACTATAGGTAAGATGACCCTTTATATCGATCCTGAAAACAAATCATTTAAAAAATTGATTCCATTAAAATAATTAGGACCTCACACACACAAACACCTTTATTTTAAGGTTGAGCTGCTAAACAATTATATGACTATGCTTTTATATTTATGTGGTCACATTGCTGGAATAGGGAGACATTTATGTGGCACACATATCATCTTGACACGCAGTATCTAAATGTCCCCTGTGAGAGGTGAGATCCATTATCAATGACAGAAATGAAGCCGGTCATGCTACTCAGTTGGAGAAAAGAATTAAGAGATTTAAGCTCAAATCTGCATAATCCCAGGTAGAGAGGAGAGTGACTGTCATCTACGATGTGCAAACCATGGGGGAGAGCTGTGCACATTACAGAGCAGACAGTTTGGATGCAGAGAACCCAGGGAAACGCTTAGACAGATACACACAGTGCCCTGAACCAGGCCAAGGCACCCCTATCGTTTGTGGAGTTGTCGAGCAAAGTCAATCCGACACCTACACACACGTCTGTGGTTGGCAGAATACGGCTGTGGCTCCTTCTGTCTTCATGTGGAATGAAGGAAGTGTCCGATGGAATTTAGAACTCTGCCTCCAATGCTATCTAAAGAGGTCCTCCTTGGAAGCCACTTCTTTTGTTCGTTACTGCTCCTCAAATATCAGTCAGATGTCCAGATAAGAATGTATTCTGAGTATCATATATAAACGGTATAAACATAATAAGAAAATAAGTGAGATAATAACAATAAACACACATCCAAGGAAGAGAAAAATTACCTGCAGACTCTAGAACTTTGCTTAGATAGAAGGAAGAAGCAATTTTCTCAAAGAAAATATGAGCATAGGGAATTAGAATATGCCTTTCCCATATATGCCTCTGTGGCACAGGAAGGCTTTAAGATGGTTATTCTGAGGAACTACACACGGGGATAGTTCTGAAGAGTTGCAGTCTTGTAAGGAGAAGCTTGTCCACAGAGAAAAGCTCTATTTGTGAGGACCTGTCAGGGTCTCTGTCTCGGGGTGATAAATGACACTGAGCCATTCGGGAAACACGGGTGTTTCAGCCTGAACTCTGAGGTCTGCTACGGGTTTCTTTGGGTTATCTTCCACGTACACAGATAGCGCACATGCTAGTACACACTCATTTGCTTTTCTCTTATTAATCTGTTTTCATTATAGGAATCTATCCCAACTAAGAACTGTGGAGATAATTATTCCCCCTACCCAGTCACTCAAAACTGGATCCCAAATATTTTTCTAGGGGAAATTGTTTTCATCATTTTCCCAAAATACTGAATCCACAAGTTCAATGCTAACAAACCAGCACCACAATAAATGTTTGGTGTACTGCAACTCAGTACTGGCATTAGTATGTAATTCTTATTCTGGCAAAAACTGTACCAGCTCAGATATGAGAAGAATCAAGAAGGAACGCACCAGGAGGAGCTATGGCCACTAAGCTTCTCACAGCACTATGACCAAAACCACATTAGCAGACCAGGACACATACAAAGCCCTTTGGAAGAATACTGAGGTGACCAATAGGTAGGACGCTTCCCTTCCTTGCCAGGTCTTTTAGTGCCAGTCATACCAGCTTAATGTAGCTTCTCTCCTTCAGATCAATGTCCAAACTCAGACCAGGGACTCCTCGGTGTCGGGGAAGAAAGGTTCACTGCCAGGGCTGTTAGTATCTGGGCACCTGTGAGTGAATGTCTTAGATCCATCTCTGCTGCCATGATAAACACTGATGCAAACCAACCTGGAGAGTTACCGCATCTTATATTAGAGTCCACCATCAACAGAAGCCGGGGAAGGAGCTCAAGTGAGCCTAAAGTCAGGGACTGCAGAGAACCACAGCTACCTGCTGCTTACTCTGCTTGATTTCGTCCAAAACACAGGGCCACTTGCCCATAGGTGCAAAGCTTATAGTGGGATGAGCCTGCCTACATCAATTACTAATCAAGAAAATGCCCTGCAGACTTGCCTAAGGGTCAATATAGAGGCAATTCCTCAACTGATATTTCCTCTTCCCATATGATTTTAGCTTGTGTCAAGTTGACAAAAAAGTAATAAATTCAATGAACACAAAGAATGAGTTCCTCATAAACTGAAACATCATAAGAACTTATTTAGACAAGTCACCATAGAATACTGTTTAATTTTGTGGATGCTTATAAGTTATAGCCTTGATGCAGCTTGTGGTAACAGGGGAAAAAAAAGACTCTTAAATACTTACAGCAAAATCAGAAAGGTTTTTCTGTTTGTTTGTTTGTTTGTTTTGGGTTTTTTTAAAACTTCTCTTTTTGGAAATAATATGGTAGAAGCTCAAAGCTTTTATAATTATGGAAAATGTGAGGTTCTTCTTTGGGAGTGTACACACAAATTAACCAAAAGGGCACAAATAGGAGGGACCAAAATTGACAATGCTCACATGTAACAAGATAGCAAAACTGCACAGAAGTATGATCTTGGCAAGATGGTTGACTAGTGGTGCCCAGTGTGCTTAGCACCTCAACAAAGGACCAAAAGAAGTTGAAAACAATAGCTATACAATGAGAGTATTTAAGAGAAAACACCAGCATCTCATATAGCAGAAGACTGTGCAAATGAAAGAGATACACAGTGACCTTTCAGAGAAGGCAGCTAAGCCTGTAGCACATACTGTCCGTCTCTAAGGTCAACTGAAGCAGAGCTGGACTTGATTTAGCAAGAAAAAGCCATCAGGAGAGAGCAAAAACATTTCTTAGAAACTCCAGCCACACAGATGTGATTTATGTAAATGGTGGACGTGACCAGACAGACCCAGAAACATTGTTGGCTTGACAAAAAGCGTCATCTGTGTTTTCTCCTGTTATCCTTAAAGGGAAGGCAGGATATGTGGTGTAGATGCAGAAAAAGAGAAACCACAGACTCCAGCAGGCAGGAATCCACCAACTCCTCCAACTTTACTCCTGCGCTTCCCTGACACTACCTACGCTGCCTCCCAACCTCAGCAGGTTCTATATCCCTCCCTCCGGTCCTGCTGTTTGAAGACTTCTCCCATCTTTTATTGGTTCTGAGTTTTAGGGAGAGTTCACTCCACCTGAGTTAGTCTGAAACACCCCAGCTTAGGAGTCCTTGGTCCACCGGGTGAGGCTGGACCCTCTGTGAAAGAAGGGGAAAAGGGCCTTGACTCGGCTCCCATCGGCTCTCATCACTCAGCTGCGTCACTGTGGTCAGGAACTTTTTCCTGCTTAAGTCACAACTCAGAAAAGTACCTTGAGCATGTGCAGGATTGGATTTAAAACTCTAAGTCAGGGGCATATCCCTGGGGTAATTAGTAGTGAAAATCAATATGGACCTCTACCGTTAAGTAGTTACACAGGGAATCCTCCGTGGTAATCAAATGAGGTAGATGAGATACTATTTCACTTACACAACTTATCCTCTATGAATTCTTTCCCTTCTGTTGGATTTATTTAAAATACCACTGCTTTCCATCCTTTAATAAATGTCCAGGAAATACGGTCTATCTATTTACATAGTAAGTCAATATTCTCATCACCATTTATTAATACTGAGATTTGGGGGAGTCTTATATGTTAAGGTAACTTAAATTTCTTAGTGTCTGTGTGGAAGCCAGAAGATGATTATATAATATCTTAAGTTATTTTTTTCAAAGACATTTGCATAATGCTTGAATACCAATACTCTATTGGGAAAAGCCATTTTAATGGGCAAGATTGAAAATATCGGAATATATAAGCATAAAGAAGACAAGTAATTGTGATTTAATACACCTACGAAACTTTAATTTTAAACCATCGTGGAGGGAAAAATGGACATGATTTGTTCAGATTCATGAAGACGCTCAATAAGTATTCTGTACCTCCAAAAAGAATGGAAAATTAAACAATGTTGAAAACTAGGAAAGGGATGCACATTGGACCTCTAAATAGCCACTCTGCCCCTCCAGCCATAGCCACCCTGCCCCTCCAGCCATAGCCACCCTGCCCCTCCAGCCATAGCCACCCTGCCCCTCCAGCCATAGCCACCCTGCCCCTCAGCCATCCACGGCCACCTGCCCCTCCAGCCATCCATGGCCACCCTGCCCCTCCAGCCGTCCGTGGCCACCTGCCCCTCCAGCTGTCCGTGGCCACCTGCCCCTCCAGCTGTCCACGGCCACCTGCCCCTCCAGCCGTCCGTGGCCACCTGCCCCTCCAGCTGTCCACGGCCACCCTGCCCTCCAGCAGTCCACAACCACCCTGCCCCTCCAGCCCACCCAGATGCATACTCAAACACCCAGAGGACCTGTGGATTCACTCTCAACAGAAGCCTCTCTGAGCTGGGGAATACTAGGGACAGAAAGAGAAAAGGATGTCACATCTATAACAGACGGAGGACATGAGAGCAAACGCTGAAATGTGAGTGTCTCAGAGTCTCCCTCATCCTTGTCTCTAGAGTTCACACAGTTTTACAGGTGTACCTCTCCAAAGAAACAAGAATTTGGGGTGTTTCTCCTTGGGGAAAATATTAGCTAGCCTCACAGAGAAGAGCCACTGGCGTCAACACGGCTACATTGAGAGACAGTGGGAAGAAATGGCTCAGCCGGTCATCCCACACTAAGACTTCACGAGTCACCAAAGCACACGTAGAACTTCCGTGAAGTATTTTATTGCCCCATTTAAATAGGAAAAACAGAGGGTGGGGCAACCAAGAAAGGAAATCTCTGAACTTGTACAAAAATGTAGGGGAAGGTCTTTAAAAGTCTCTGCAGCCAGTTATCCTTTATGAAAATCAAATGCCTACAGTAACTAATCAAGTACCTACACTAACTGATCCAATGCCTACAGTAACTGATCAAATGCCTACAATAACTGATCCAATGCCTACAGTAACTGATCCAGTGCCTACAATAACTAGGCAAAAAGAGCAAGGTTTGTTGACTCACACTTCTGGATGCTCCTGATAAAAATTAAACAGACCTACTACCTTGAGCCTCTGGCAGGAGTGCTGGAAGGGAATGGCAGATTTCTGTGGCAGAGCAAACTGCTCACTTCATGCCTGGGAAGCAAAAGGCAGATTAAAAGAAGAGGCTGGAATCCTCAGGGACCTATGTCCTTCCACTAAGGTCCTCCTAAAGGTTCTACCACCTTCTGGAAGCCAAGCATTTAACAAAAGGACCTATGGAGACATTTAACACTCAAACTGTCATAGACAAAGACCCTTTTTTT
>NC_022027.1:49989331-50006643 GCF_000317375.1 Microtus ochrogaster
TGTGTGGAAGAAGCATTCTCCAGGAGAACCTGCACCAGGCAACTTAAATAGGTAAGAAAAACTTGACTCACAACTATGGCAGTAAGAGAGCCTGACTTCAACTCTGAATACAGTAAGTATGCCAGTGGGCAGGGTGAGGGAGTTATTATGGAGAATTACTGGAGGAACTTTCTAGGTATTGAGTTTGGTGACAGTGAGGTGATAAATGACTTGATTGGTTGTTAAGGGTGAGGGAGTCTCTCACATTGGCCGAGCAGCTTCCTAGCCAGAACCTGTTCAGCAGACCAAGACAGGAAAGGGAAGCTCCGCAAAGTTGGGTTCAAGTTTGCCTTTGGTGGGAGTCCTTGTCAGCATCCCAAATCAAAACTGAGTTTCTGGGAAAGAAGACCAGAGTACCAAACACATAAAGGGCAACGTAGGAACCAGAAGATGATTAAAAAAAAAAAAAACTAGAGATTGCCAAAGGCCTGATGGGAAGAAATTATTAAGAACATGAACAAAAATGTTTCCAAAGATCGGAGGAACATTAAGAGCTCAAACAAACAAATAAAAAAAACCTACAAAATACTTGGTAAAATGAAAGGAAAAGGCTGATAGTACCCTATATGTTTGTGAATATTAGAACACTGGAACTGTCGGGGAGAGAAGGTTTGTGTGCTGAAATGGCATTAAGCATTTCACAAAAAAATTTCAAAATTTACAAAACCATGTTTAATGTCTCAAATTCAAGTTTTTAAAAAATGAAATTGGTACAATAAACTAATTTATGTAGGATCTCATATATTTTAGTCATACATTCCATGTCCTTTTAATAATGATTAGAAAATGTATTCTACCACCCCAGAGAATAAATTAGTAAGTATGAACATGAGGAACAGGCAAATGTGATCATGAAGGAAGTCCTCAGAATGCCAGCTCTCTCTCAGGCCCTGAGAGCAGCAGCCAGATTGTAGGGCTTACACCAAGTGGGAAAGAAGCTGGCTGTGTGACTTGAGCGTGTGAAAACGTACTACTGGGTAAGTCACAGTTCTGCTAGAGTCCAATAAATAGTTCACGACAGGTTACAGAAACACATACACACACCACACAAATACATACCACACATATACACACACCACACACATACACATACGACACACATACACAACATCATACACACACCATATACAAACATACACACACACACATATGCACCAAAACAGAATGTTAACTTCTTACAAAAACCCAAAAGAATTTCAAGAAAATGTTATAGCAAACTTCATGCACAGCTAGCGATAACATCTGTACAGTCCAAAGAAGAAATATTAAATATTGATTTAACAGCAACAAAAAAAATAGAGCCATACTAAGGGGAGAGAAAGTTGCTGGAAAAGTGGAATACACTACTAACTTTTCATTTCCCTTGATAGCAGGTCAATAAATAATATGGAAAAAAGAAAGACAATCTCATCTTCAAGCCACTCTCCCTCGCTCCCTGGAGTCGGCCATGCCTCAGTGACTTCTGAGCTGCATGACCCCGCTCTGGCTTCTGTGAGACCACCAGAGAACATTCCCAGCTGAGGCCACATCAGCTCAAACCTTCTCTTCCAGAGAAGAGAGTGAAGATTCAAGTAATACAAAACCGCACCCCTCCCAGAACAAACCGACAATGAAAGAAAGCCAACAGGTCAATGTTATTGGCATGTTTTCATTGCTTGCATCAAAATTTTAAGCTAAAAAAAAATAGTGCCTTGAAGTTTATTTGTTCATTGGTCTCAGACACCAAAAATGTTCCATGTCGACTATTAAGTAACATGGGAGTTTGGAGGTCTTTCACATTGAACCATGCCCATCCCACGCGTGAGCACCCTTCTGGGTACAGGAGTTTGTCCTATTCCTGAACTGCCTCCCCACTGCTTCCGCTGACAGGGAACCCAGGGACTCAGCATCCCAAGATCTCCACCTTCTCCTTTTCCTGCCTTCTACTCATTTCCAACTGACCAAACTCGGTGGTTGGACTCGGATGATTTAGAGCAGGGAGACCTTTTCTCCTCCGACGTCACTTCTTTGCCATTGCTGACTCTTGAATCCCAAATTGTCCCCTTTAAACTCCATTTTGTGCTAGCTGAAGAGCCTCCCGTGTCAGCTCCATTAGTAATGGTCCCCCCTTCCCTCTGCTCTTCAGTTTCCTGTCCTCTGGGACAAGCTTTCACTATGCACCCTAGACTGCCTTGGAAGCCACTATTTGATCCAGGCTGGCTTGAGTCGTGGCAATCTTCCAGCTCTCTAGAGCAGGGACTATAAGCATAATAATTCTTATTATAACACCACGTCCTTTCCCTTCTCCAGTTGCCTTCTAGTCTTCCAAGTGCCCTTCTCTCCACTGTACCGCTGGGCAGAATTCTCTCAGCATTCGATTTGAACAGCAATGCTTTTTAGGGCATTCCATAGGGCGTTCAGTCTAACTGAGCTTTCAATAAATAGTAACTACCTGTCTCACGACTCAGTGTAGGAAATCAGATAAATCATATATTAAATTGTGCATTTATTTTAGGTTTTGAGTATCTTATAATAAAAAAAATGTTCTGTAAAAAAGAAAAGGAAGGAGAGTTTAGATGAATGAGACTTTATATTAAAATGTGTATAATTTCCCTTCTATCTTGAGTATAGTGTGTAGTAATAACTGTACAAATGCTTTCTAGCTTTGACAGCTACTATTACATTATCACTGTGTGCCAGGCATCTGCCCTCATAGAACTGGAGGAATAGATTATTATAATGCTAATTTTATAGGTGCTAAGAGGAGCTGGGTAGCTTGCTGAGACTACCAGGTAACAGATGGCAGGGGTGTGGTTTCGTTGTACATCATCGCAATTTAGAACTTATGTTCTGAGCACTTCCACGTAGCAATTCCTACAGCTTCCAAAATGAGTGCTATCTGAATCTTAGAAAATTGAATAAAATTATCACTGTGAGAGGAAGTGAGAATAATCAGAGACAACTATTATTGAAGCCAGTCTGGTCTGGGCTATTCAACCTTGAGGATTTGGGTTCACACCCCCTGTGCCCATATAAAAGCTTGGTATGGCCACAAATGCCAAAGCTCAGTATGGGCAGGTATGGACAGGTGGATCCTTGGAGCTCACACGACAGCCAGCCTAGTTGAAACACAATCAGCAGCAGGCCCTGTCTCTAGGGAACAGGGTGGCAAGCAATAGAGGAGGACTCCCAAGATCTGGTCTCTGCGTACACACACACACCCACTCACACATGCATACACGCAGTTTTTAAAAATAAAGTCCAGCTAGTGGAATAGGAAAAAAGATAGAAATCCATTACATCTCCCCAGATTATTAAAAGTGGGGATTTCTGCCTTCTTCCCCTAACATCAGGTAAAACTATTGCTCACCCCACCTTTCATGGTGAGCCCCAACAACGCACGCACAATGATGACTGCAGGAAAAGGCCCCTCGGGGTGCTGTATTGGACAGGATGGGGCAGATGCTGAGGAATTCTCCCCTCTCGTTTCTCACCGACCCCAGTAGTGCAAATAATAAAAACCCAGAGACAGATATTGGAGTTCAACCCGAAAACCAGAAAAACAAGCAGCCAAGCCACTAAAGAAGTCTTCCCCCTACCAAGGCTGGGTGACTGCAAACCAAGCAGCCATCCTCTCTCTCCCCTTCCATTTTATCTTCCCTCTAGTGCTAGGATTAAGGGTGTGAGACTCCCTAGAACTGGGATTAAAGGGGTGAGCCACCACCACGTGGACTTGTTTCTGTATTGATCTTGTGTAGTCCAGGGTGGCCTTGAACTCACAAAAACCCATCTGCCTCTGTCTCCCAAATCCTGGGATAAAAGGTGTGTGCCATTGTTGCCTGACCTCTAGTGGCTTTAGCTTTGGCTCTGGTCTTCAGGCAAGATTTATTTATCAAAATACAAATAACAGACCATACACCAGGCCACTCCTAGGCTCTAATCATTCTTAAAGGGAAACCAAATTGCCCACAAGGTTTCAAGTGGCCAGGTGACATGTTTAGTTCTTCAAAGAAAGGGAGAAAAATTCAAAATAAATTGGACTGGTCTAACTGCCATTCTCCAGGTTTAAAGTGAATGAAAACCTGAAAAGATTTCCTTATTTCTTATCTTCCCATCTTGAATGAATTTTAAGGCCAATAAAAACAAGAGATCAGAGAAAAAATTAGAGATGGAGTATACCTTCTGAAACTTACAAAAAGTGGCAAAAAGTAAGACACCACTGCAATTTTAATGACTGGGATAGGCCCTACCACTCAGTTTTAAGCTAATGGTAAAATACAAGGTTTAATTTTTCAATATAACATTTTTATTGATTCTCTAGAAATTTCACATCATGCACCCTGATTGCATTCACCTCCCAGTCCTTCCACATCTGCCCCCCAACTCTTGTGGCCTCCCCCCCCAAAAGTTTTTAAAACATTCAATTTGTATTACCTACATGCTCACTGTAGGATGGCTTAACTCCCAGTGGCCTGCCTTCTCAATAGACTGTGTCTTTCCCCTCCTACACTCTTGCGGCATCCTGTCCCCCTTTGGGGGTAGATGCGGGCTGGTTTGGGGGTAGGGGCTGTCACAGAAGCCCCTCAATTGTGCATCTGCAGTCATTGATATGACAGCAATGTTAGCCTCCGTGCTCTCCACAGGCAGCTGGAGCACAGATCATGGGCCTCCACATGGTTTGGCGACACCACAGACCCCAAACAAAGCCCCTGGCCACAGCAGGACCAAGGACAAGGTCCTTGGAGGCAGACCTGATCACAGACATCATCATGGCCTCAGGTGGCAGCATGGCCCGCAGACATCAACATGGGTTCAGGCTGCACCAGAGACCACAGAAATCCTCCTAGTCTGTGCTGGTACCATAGGCCACAGACATCAGCACAGACCTCTGGTGGCCTCACAGACCAAGGTAATCCTTCTGAAGGTCCAATCCAGAAACGGAACCATTCCCCATCCCAGGCCTCCATAGTTGCCCAGAGTCAAGATGATCCCGGTGGTATGTTGGGGTTGGGGGAGGCTGGTGTAAGGTCCGGGCTGCAGCACACCATCCTGACAACCCTACTGGGTCACATGGTCCACTGTTGACCTCAGACCTCTCTCACACTGGTCACCTCTCTCCACAGCACACACACGGCTCCTTTTCTTTGTCTTTCCTGTCTCTCCATCACACATCCATCCACTGTAATGGTGCCTGCCTGGGGAGGTGGGCACGGCCTCAAAACACAAGGTTTTATGCCATTTGCATGTGTATATGGTAGAGCAGGAATAGATTATTTAAAATGCATAAAATGCTATGAGGTCATGATAGCTGAAAAATTAAGCAAGAAGGAAATAACATATCCCGAGTCACACACAGACAGACACATCCAGAAACATTAAATGCCCACATGAAAAGAATTCACTCGCAAGCCACCTCCAGCTAAGCTAGTTTCTTTCATCACAATCTGGTTTCCATTTCATTAACCTTTGGGTCACAGCTTCCAGAGACTGTTGACTGTTCCCCAAATGAAGCGATAAGTGTGGAAGGACTGATCAAGGGGACCTCTGGGGAGATGACAGCGGCTGCGATATAGTTTGCAGATCTCCATGTGCCCCCCATGAGAGCAGACAGAGCAATCAGAACACCAAAGTCACGAGCAATGCGTACATCAGATGGTAACTACTAGCCGATGGGACCCTTTCCCTAGGAACCTGAACATACAGCTAGAAGATAAACCTCCAGCCGTTACATGACTCTTACACTACCTGCTGCCACAGAGGAAGAAATGGGATTCGGGGTGTCTACTAGACCTGAGAACGGGAACCCCTAAACTTGCCAACAAGAGCTCAGTGGAAAATACACCACGCCAATGGGCACACTGTAGCTAGAATTCAGACGAGCATATTCCCATTTGTGACGCAACAGCTTCTCAGTGATGGCTCCCTTAAGGGACCTGGGAGCTTGGTTCCCATAACTCTGCAAATCAACCATCTAAAGCTTCCAGGATTAAAACCCACAGAGAAGGGCTGGAGTGATAGCTCAGTGGTTAAGAGCAAGGCCTGTGCTTCCAGAGGTCCTGAGTTCAATTCCAAGCAACCACATGTGGGCTCACAACCACGTGTGATGAGATCTGGTGCCCTCTTCTGGCCTGAACACATACATACAGAACATTGTATACAAAATAAATAAATAAAACCCATGGAGAATGAACTGGTAGAAGTAGATGTGAGCTTGGGCAAGACAAGGAGAGAGAAGAGATCCAGAGCAAGAGTCAAAGAGAAAAGACACACATTCGGGGCACTTAGCTTAAGCTTGTCTGATCATCAGCACTGTCATCTGAGCTAACACTTCAATTTGTTTTCTATTTTTATCCAGTTGTTTTGCATTCTGTGGGGGAAACCTGACCACACTAAATAAAATGGAGCCTAAGGATGAACAAGTGATCACACTTGGATGGAGTTTGTCACATTACCAGTCTAGGAGAAAAACAAGCTGATAGACTAACAACCATAAACATTGACTTTTTAAAGCATCTTTTCTCATTTGTGTGTATGTTATGTGTGTGTGCATTGGTATGCATGAAATTATGCCATGTGCGCGCTGGTACCCGCAGAGAACAAGTGTGTTTGCAAGTGTTGGGTCACCTGACTAGAGTTACAGGCAGCAGTGAGCTATCCCACCTGTGTGCCCGGAAGAACAAAAAGTACTCTTAACTTCTGAACCATCTCTCTGGCCTGCTACACACACAAAAATTCCATACACTTGCTGTTTCACTTCTATAGTATAACATATAATAGCAGCCAACTGTTGTTGAAGAACTGAGCTGACCAGGTTGTACATCAAGTACTTTCTATGACTGATAGCATTTGCTCATCATAACTATTATTACTCCCAATTTTTTTACTCTGTTCTCTTTTGTTTTCAAAACAGGGACTCACTATGTAGCCCAGGCTAGCCTCAATATTGCTGTCCTTCTATGCCACTTCTTGCTCCTTTTTAAAGATGGGTGTGCTGGCTACTGATGCCCGTCTGTGATAGAACAGCTATTATGAACAACATAAGGGAGGAAGAACCTATCTTCAGAGGTTTGGGTCCATAGTCCTTTGCTCCATTGATTCTGTACCCATGATGAGGCAGAAGAGCACAGTGGCATGAACACATGGTAGAGGCCACTCACCTCAGGATGGAAAAGAAGCAGAGGGTGGGACTGGGAAAAGATACGCCCCTAACAGCACCCTCTCCGTGGCCTAGACACTCAAACTAGCACTACCAGTTGGGAACTGTGGTAGTTTAAATGTAACATTGTTGAAGTAGGTATGGCCTTGTTGGAGAAGTGTGTCACTGGGCGCGGGGGGGGGGGGCTTTAAAGTTTCCTATGCTCAGGATATCACCCAGTATTTCAGTCAACTTCCTGTTGCCTTCTGATTAAGATGCAGCCAGCACCATGTCTGCTGGCATGCCACCATGCTCCCCACTATGATGATAATGGAATGAACCTCGGACACAGTAAGTGATCTACCCCAACTAAATGTTTTCCTTTATGAGAGTTGCCATGGTCAGAATGTCTCTCCACAACAATAGAAACCCTGTCTAAGACAGGAACCAAGCCTTTTATGCATGACCTTCTCCTGGGGACACTCATATCCAAACTGGAGCAATAAAGAAATATACCAAGGGAATTATCTAGTCTACAGCAACACAGCCAAAAAAGGGAAGAAACAAGATTGAAATTCCACGTGATTCTAAATTTCACCAATTTGTATTTGTAATAAAAAACTAATATAGTAAAATACTATGTCAAAAATTAAAATCTGGTATTATTAAAACATATTTCCACATGACCAAACTATATTTTTCTTAAATGTTTTAATCTAAAAGATATGACTAAGCAAAAATAGAATATTTGTGAGGTCAATATGTAGACTGATCTTTTAAAATATTTAACAACAAAGGTCTTGCTCATTCGTGCCTGTGTGGAGGGGAGGAGAGCTGTTTTCTTATTGTACAAATGTGACCATCCTGTTTATATCCAAATGCTACTTAACATTCAAATCTCAATCATTCTCATCTGCCATGTTTCTTTCTCCTGTCATTTGAGAAATGATTTCTTAATTTCTACAGCTGAAGTCATTGTATTTAGCGCATGGTTTAGTATATAATTATTCCCCAATTATAATTAGAGTGTTTGCAGTAACAGAAACCCAATTTAGCCTACTTGCTGAAACTACAGAAAGATCACACAAAATATGTAAACCAATGTTTTGCAACAACGTAAGATAAGAGGAATGGGAGATCAGATAAAAGTCCTGAAGGATGAGACTCAAGTAAGGTACTGTTTACATCCTGAGAGAGTTTCCAGACTGGGACATGGAAGAGTGGCCTTGGGAAGAACCCAGGTCATTCCCTGAATCCAGAAGACAAACCTGAGAAAGACCAAAGCCTGGAAAGACCAAAGTAAATAAAATTTACACAATAAAACACCAAGCAAGAGAAGGTGACACAGAGTGAGAACTCTGTAGATCTCTCTGAAACCTTGGGTGTGGCACTGATTTGTACACAAATGTGCTCTCCCCTCAGGTTTTCAGTGGACTACTTAGACAGAAAGTCTGAGTTCAGAGACTCCATCAAGGGCAAAACTGAGAAGCAGAGATTTGGTAAAGACAGGGTCATCTTTTCAACAAACAGTCTTAGGTATTAGCATTTAATTAACAATGAAGGAGACTTTGGTCCATACCTCATATACAACTCAAAGTAGACCACTGACATAAATGAAAACCATGAGGCCAGGAAATATCTACAACAAGTAAGAATCTATTAGATTTAACACCAACTTCATGGCCCATGAAAGACAAAAAACGATTAATAAAACTTCATCAAAATGTAAATCTACTTAACAAAGTCTGTTAACAAGATGTAAAGACAAACCATTGGCTGTAACAAAACTTTCAACTTTGAGGAAAATTCTTGATTTTAGAATATGTAAAATCTCTCTCAAAACTGAGCAAAAAGGAAAACAGAATAGGCAAATCATTTGTACAGGGACTTCACCAAAGAAGTGATGGTGTTTGCTGAGGTACATGGACGGCAAACAGGCCATTACAGGATGATCAACATCTGAGGTAGAATTTGGTCAGTAAGTCCAAGCCTCACTTGGGCAACATTGTGGTCCCTTGTCTCAGAAGAAAAATAAAATGAGAAGACTGACCATGATAACAAGGATACCAGGGGACCAAGGCACCCATATCCTAGTAAAAAAAAAAAATGTCAAATTTGTCAATCACTCTGAAAAACTGATCACCCATTTCTTCAAACAGTAAACACAGGCCTATACCACATGGGATGGTCATTTCATCCCCAGACATGACCCAAGAAAAATGAAAATATGTGTGCATTTGCACATGTATATTCTTGAAAACTCTGTTTGCAAGTTACAAAACTTGTACATAAACCAAATGTCAATCAATAGATGAATGCATAGACCAGACGTGGGATATTGTACAAAAGATGCTCTTAGCTGCTGCGGGATTCCCCTCTGTATGCTGTGAATACCATTGATTACTAAAGAAGCTGTTTTGGGCCTGTGATAAGGTAGAGCAGAGCTAGGTGGGAAAAATTAAACTGACTGCTGGAAGAAAAAAGGGCAGATAGAGAAGCCATGTAACCCCCGCGGAAAACAGACACTGGACGGAATTTTACCCTGTAAGCCACGACCATGTGGCGATACACAGATTAGTGGAGATGAGTTAGTTTAGGGTATGAGTTAGCCAACAATATGTGTAAGCTATTGGCCAAACTGTTTGCAAATAATACAGTTTCTGTGTGGTTATTTAGAGACTGAGCAGCCGGAAACAAACAAGCAGCCTCCTACAACACCCAGCAAAATAAAGAATGAAAAGTTAGCACGTAGCCCAAAAGGGTAGATCATAAAACAAATGAGAGAGGTGGATAAAGGTGAATCAATGTTGAAACTGCCTACAGTATAAAACTGCAAAACTAAATGCAAAGTAACCCCAGTAACAAGGAAAAATAAGTGCTTCCTTGGAATAAGACGAGGACCAGGTAGAAACATGGCGAAACAGGCTAAGGAAACTGAAGGATGCTGCAAATGCTCATTGTCTTGGCTGTGGTGAGACTTTCACATGTCTTCACCTGTGCCAAAGATATCAAAGGAATTTTGTACCTTTATTGCAACTTATAATAATATGCCCAATATGCCACAGTAAGGCTTCTTAAGTAGTGTTGATTTTATGTAAATTAAATCGTATGGGGTTTTTTTTTCCATTCAATTATTTACACTTCTTTCCCTCCTTCTAATCCCCTCCCGCTCCCCCACACCCCCTCCTCCCTCTCCCACCCTGCTTGAGAGAGGGCCAGGAATCCTGCCCTGCGGGAAGTCCAAGGCCCTCCCCCCTACATCCAGGCCTAGGGAGCTGTGCATCCATATAGACTAGTGTCCCAAAAAGCCAGAACATGCTGTAAAAACAAGTCCCAGTGCCTTTATCAATGGCTTCTCAGTCAGCTCCCATTGTCAGCCACAATCAGAGGGTCCAGTTTGATCACATGTTCGTTCAGACCCGGTAAGAGATCCATTTTAGGGTTGGCAAGAGACTTGGTTCTAGAGGGGATCCCAGGTGTCCACTGGATGTCCCCAGCTAGGTCCTTGGACAGCGGAGGAGAGGGTGCCTGAACTGTCCTTGCCCCACTATCACACTGATGATTATCTCGAATATCACCATAGAATCTTAGTCTGGCAACAGATGGAGATAGAGACAGAGACCCTCATCAGAGCAACAGACTGAGCTCCCAAGGTCCAGTTGAAAGGCAGAAGGAGGGAGAAGAGGAGCAAGAAAGTCAGGACAGCAAGGGGTTGGTCCACCAACTGAGGCAGTGTGCCTGTTCTAATGGGAGTTCACCAAATCTAGCTGGACCGGGTCTGAATCATAAGGTTTTGAAAAGACAATACAGGAGTGTCATGAATGAATTAACTTTTTTTCTAATAGGTAGGGCTATGAGTAATCACTATGTATGTATGTGAAGGATAAAAATATGGCTTTAAGGGCTGGAGAGATGGCTCAGTGGTTAAGAGCATTGCCTGCTCTTCCAAAGGTCATGAGTTTAATTCCCGGCAACCACATGGTGGCTCACAACCATCTGTAACAAGGTCTGCTGTCCTCTTCTGGTCTGCAAACACACACAGATTGAATATTGTATACATAATAAATAAATATTAAAAAAATATGGCTTTAAGTTCAATGGGATCTTTGTATTTTTCCCATAGACAGCATTTGGAAGACACAACATCTACATCTTCCAAAGTTTTTCTTCCCGTGCTAAGTGAAATACAAGAAATCTTACTAATTTATTTAAAAAGTACCAAAATGCATTCAAGTGTTTCCAAAAGACAATCAAATCAGGATAAAAAAAATGAGAAAAATAAAAAATACCATTCCAGTTGGCAAGAACAGGTTAAATGTGTCAAAAAGAAAAAAATCCTGAATGGAATAAACCTTACCAGATATGATTCTGCTGAGCATGATATTGGAAGGGTAGCTTGTATTTTTCTGAGTTCTTTCCTAAAAGTTTCTTAGTTGTTTGAATTCTGTTCCAGTCCCAAATAGATACTGTATTTAAATAGCTGTTTTTAGCATAATGTGGTAATAGCTCACACTTGTGAAGTATCCCATAGTCACAACTTGCAGGCCTTTAAGATATTCAAATTTCTTTCAAACACAAGTTATATCATCCCAAATAGTGTTGTTACACATTGGTGAATCTTACCAGTGTACCCAGTGAGGCAAGAAATGTATTTCTTTGTGCCCAGAAGGTTTTCAGAAACTTATTGCATAGTGACTACTTCCTGATGCCTAAACTCTGTGTATTTACCTACGGTCCTCCAAGAGTGAAGGCAACGCTGGCTGATGACGCAGAGAAATCTCATAGATTCTCACATGGACTGGCCATAGGCGGTGATGAAGTAAGCAGATGTATCCAGAAATCCAGCACCCTTCTCTGAAAATGAGGGTCACACTAAAAATGTCCTTGGGCTGCCTTTATTTTGTGACCATGTTTAGAAAGGACAGCGCTCTTTCAGCACCATGGACAGACACAATCGCCCTGGACATGTGGCAATCGAATTGTCTATAAGGTTCTTGTAGCAAACTGTTTTGCTATGTCAAATTAATTTGGTGTTTGTGATAACAAGGGGGAATTTTTTTTCATTTTAATTTTCTGTAGTGCTTTTAAAAATGATGAGCAACTTTGAATACAGCAAAAATTGTTTGCTATGAGAAGGGAATTGCTATTTTTTTAATCCAAAAGCATCCAAAATGATCTAATAGATTGAAAGTATATATGCAAAAAGCCTCAACAGATATAAATGACAGCAAAAAGTTACACAAAAATGGAAGAAAAAGTAATTTTATGTCATGTTTCTGTGCTTTTCAATCAGGTGACCCTAATAAGGCACAAAAGTTACAGTTCCCATTCCACCAACTTAAAAAGTCAGCTGGAAGTACTCCTATCCATATAAACAGTACCAAATGTGTTATAATAGTATGTGTTTACATTCACATCGGGGTCATTTTCTCCCAAAGGAAGACAAATCATATTAGCGATGCTAACATCCCTTTCTACCCACCTTTAAATTTGGAATGCAAACATAATTAAATTAATATAAAAATCTTAAAAGGGAGAAATGGTAAGGGTCCACCAAGAAAGCATCTTTACATATCATCAGCCAATAGAACAACATCCAGATTCTCTTCCTAGAGAATTGAGGCAGAAACAATAGAAGAAAGAAGTCTGCTGGAAAGGGGAAGGTGTGCCTTTGTGCATTTATTCACCAATATATGAAGAGCTATATCATTTGGAAGCATTTCTAGGAGGGGACTCCAGCAGTGATGGACAATCAGCACAGCTTCATGTAACTGGAATCCTGCTATGTTAATAGACCCCCATCTCTCATACCCTGGAAGAAGCATGACTATAGAAAGCAAGACGTTTACTGAAATGGCCAGCTCTGAAAACACACAGGTAACTTTGTCTGGACCCAACAGATTATATCTAGGAACATATATGTATATGCACATACATATGTGCATATGATAACAATTAACGAGAAAAGAGTCCATGAATTTGAAGGAGAGCAGTGAGGGCTCTGTGAAAGGCTTTGGAGGAAGGAAAGGGAAAGGAGAAACGTTATTAAAAGACAATCTCGAAAACAAAGAACAACAAAGCTTGCAGACCCTCTTCAGAAAAACAGCTCTCTACCATAATAAAGACAGAGCAGGTGACTCTGTAATTTTGCAAGTGGGCGTTTCCCTGATCCTTAAAATTTTTAAAGAAAAAGAATCCAACCTAGGCATTCGGTGACTCACTAATATGGCTCAATCTGAGCCCTTCCCACAGCCCATCAGGTTTGCACACCTAGAGGTCAAATAGGAAAGTGAGGTTTGAAAAAATGAGTAACAGAGATGCTGAGCACGCCATCTAGAGGAAAATTGTGGAATTTTCCCTTTACAACTGAGTAAACATGTTTCTCTAGTCTTTTCAGTAGATTCATTTCTCAGGAAGCTTTACAATCCAAACATAATCAAGCCAGGCCTGATTTAGAAAAAAAAAAAAACAAAAAGACAAGGAACCATGCATTTATATTGTCTGAAAGGGAATGAACTATATTTGCATTACACAATGGCAAATCAGTTAGTTGCAAGTTCTGACAGATGTTCATGATGTTCATGATCAGCTTTACTTAGAAAGGCACAACTCTATGAAGACAGTGTGGCTCTCTAATATGAGCAGTATGCAAAGCCCACAGCCAGTGAACTGCTCATGGTTATTTACCAAGGCTTTATGTACAAGAAAAGTGGTGTTCTAGAGCAAATTTATTTGAGTCAATTGATTTGCCTAATGATTTCACTTAAAAAGTGAAATATTAAAAAAATATTGGGACAAGTGAGGTGGCTTGACAGGTAAAGGCACTCACTGCCTAGCCTGGGAACCCTAGATCAATTCCCAGGTCTAAGTTCAATTCCCAATTTCTTCTTTTATGTTAGAAGAAGAAAACCAAACCTAGAAAATTGTTCTCTGATCACCACACATGAGCTGTGTGTCCACGCACATATAATACACACATGTACACCTATGTTTGATGCATCACACCTATGCTTGGTGCATCACACCGACACCTATGCTTGGTGCATCCCACTGACACCTATGCTGGATGCATCACACCAACACCTATGCTTGATGCATCACACCTATGCTTGGTGCATCACATCTATGCTTGATGCATCACACCTATGCTTGATGCATCACACTGACACCTATGCTTGATGCATCACACCAACATCTATTGTGGCTTCATTTCCTTGTCAATCACTTTTCTAGTAATCCCCATTTCCCCTGTCTTGCATAAAAGGGGATAAAAGAAACTAAGACAGAAAGGCAAGTGTTTGTCCTTGACATCAAGGCTTATACTGTAATGGATAGCATTACCCAGTAGGGCCTCCTAGTCACTGACATAAGCAGAAAAGGTTATCATTTTTTGGTTTGGATATAATCTCCATCTTATATCCTTTGCGTTAGGCTGTGATTATCGTAAGGGGAGACATTAACAGTTTCACTGTAACTGATACTTCGATTCTCAGGGGTATACCCTGAAGCTCAAATGACCCTTCCTGATGAGACAATGAAGAGAGACCAGTTCCCTAGAAACCAAAAACTGTGGAATATATTCAGGGATTGGGATTCTTTGTGGGTGTTTTTATAATCTTTCAACACATGTATAAATTATATTTTCTAAAGCCAAAACTACCATGCAACAAAAAGTCTCTTAAAAATATGTGTTTGAAGACAGGAGAAACATCCTTAAACAAGTGTAAGTGGGCACGACAGGTGACTTCCTCTGAAACACTTCGGGTTAATTGCTTTTAAAAATGAATCAAAGCCTACCTACCACCCTCATGCACCTACCACTGAAAGCCCAAATATATGTATTTTTCTAATGGGAACTAAATCCAATCACTATACAGGGTTTGGAGCATTAAAAAAACACTAGCATTAGAGTCATAAAACATAGCTAAGACCTAGTCTTGCTCCAGATTAGTTGCTGTGGTCTGAAAGCTTGAATCTGCCCCCAAATCACAAAACCCTTAACCTTCATGTAACAATACTAGAGAGGGGGGCTTTGAGGATGATTTGCTCATGGGTTAGAATCCTGCAGGGGTTAGTGCTCCTACAAGGGTAGATAAAGAGAGACCCTTCACCCTTGCATCAAGCATGGGACTGAGTCCTGCATGGGGTTAGTGCTCCTACAAGGGTGGATGAAGAGAGACCCTTCACCCTTGCATCAGGCATGGGACTGAGTCCTGCATGGGGTTAGTGCTCCTACAGGGGTGGATGAAGAGAGACCCTTCACCCTGGCATCAGGCATGGGACTGAGTCCTGAGTGCTCCTACAAGGGTGGATGAAGAGAGACCCTTCACTCTGGCATCAGGCATGGGATTGAGTCCTGCATGGGGTTAGTGCTCCTACAAGGGTGGATGAAGAGAGACCCTTCACCCTGGCATCAGGCATGGGATTGAGTCCTGCATGGGGTTAGTGCTCCTACAAGGGTGGATGAAGAGAGACCCTTCACCCTGGCATCAGACATGGGCCTGAGTCCTTGTATCAGGTGAGGTCAGCAAGAAGGAAGCCTTCCTTGAGGAGTACTTCAGATCAGAATCTTGTGAGTTCACACACACGAGACAAACAGCACTTTCCTGAACTGGAAGGGGTTAGCTGGAGCCAATAACTCAAGTGATCATTTTTATCTTTCAGTAAGCTGCTACCTCATGAGCACTCAGGATGCCAAGTCAAGAGGTTGAGGTCAGCTTGGGCAATAGAGGAAGTTCAAGGCCAGAAAGACGAGGGAAACAAAAGATTGCTTTTGCTCCTCTATCATTTAAAGTCCTGGTCAAAGCATGAAACATATTCAAGTTTTGTAAACCTTGATGGCTTACAAAGATGGAATTAAGGAAGAGTACAGGAAAATCACCAGACATGATGTAATATCTTGGAGAACACATCAGGTCACCACTCCTAAAGTATCAAAAGGAAATCACAGGCAGCTGCAGCCGAGGGCTGAGAGGAGAGATAATATACATCACAGGGTCTGTAATCTTAGGTAGAGGGACAGGGACAGACCAGAGACTCCACCAAGACATCTGAGGTAGCAAATGTCTTTTCTTTGCAGTTTCTTCTCCCCCTGGTCAATGCTTTCCTTGAACAAAATAAATAGAGAAACTGAAGCAGGAGAATCCTGCGTCATGCCACCCGGCCTGGAAGCTCACTGCCTGGAGCTCAGGACAGATGGAGATCAAGAGGTGGCAAGAGAATTCAAGTCTCTTCCCCTGCTGGGGAGCAGAATAGCTCCTCCGTGGTGCCCTCAGCCCAAAGCTTCTTAGTGATGTCATAGGCGTGAGCTGCTCATCCAGGGAGCCCATGTGCTGTGCAGAATAGAATCCCTTCTGAATTCTGTCCACAGATTAGTGTTCAAATAATATCCATCCTGACACCAAGAGCCCATTAGAATCTTACGATGTACTCATCTGGAATAATCTTAGACCTCCACAGGATTCCACAAATAATGTAAGCAAATCAATTGCTTAAGTTAGATGAAATGTCAATTTTAGTAAAGATTGATTTTCTATACTCTCTCTCTTTCTCTCTATTAGTTGCTTTGGACATCACTGCTTTGAATGCACGCACATGCATGCACATGCACGCACATGCATGCACATGCACACACACACTCACAAACACAAGCTATAATGATTTATTTTTATTTAGGAGCACCAGCAAACCAGAAAGATTGAAGCACAGCCTTATTAACCCTTTGATGGACTATGCATGTGGTATCATTCCACACTATAGACAGTGGTCCAGGGTAAAGGAGGAAGCAAGTGGAAGGGGGTTTCTTCCAGAGAAATGGCTGGTGTATGCCTCTAGCATAGGAAGGACAAGGAGTATGTCCATCAGCATAGAGAAGAAAATACTGCTAATTAAATACCCACTGTCAGCACTAATGACTACCCTATTATATCCTACCTCACTTAGTCTGCACAAAAGCCAAGCAAGATGCTGTCATTTAGAGCTTTATATGTAAGGGGTGGAATTTTTCTGAGGAGCAGCAAAACAAGACCAGGAGACCCAATAAACTGCCCTCCTTTGAAAAAGATTGTACAACTGGAAGCAAGTCCACACAGAGCCCCATCTTCTGCTACTTTAGATGCTTGTGTGCATGTCAGAAAGCAATCGGGTACACATGACAATG
>NC_022027.1:50006966-50011168 GCF_000317375.1 Microtus ochrogaster
CCTGTGGACTGTATCAATTTGGAAAAGCACAATTTCTTCTAAATTATCTGCATTTGAAAAAAATGCTTTGAGTAATGTTGCCACACCTAGAATGGGCTCATGAAACATTTAACCTAGAATAGGCATGGCACGCCAGGTGTGATGGCGCACGTCCTTAATCCCAGCATTTGGGAGGCAGAGGCAGGTGGATCTCGGTGAATTTGAGGCCAGCCTGGTCTACAAAGAAAGTTCCAGGACATCCAAGGCTATATTATACAGAGATACCTGTCTCATGGGAGGGAAGGGGGACATGGCAACTTTGTACCACAGGTTGGCACAGGATGAGTCTCTGGGTTTTTTGTTTGTTTGTTTGGTTGGTTGGTTGGTTTGGTTTGATTTGGTTTTTTTGTTTTGTTTTGTTTTGGGTTTTTTTTGTTGTTGTTTTTCGAGACAGGGTATCTCTGCAGCTTTGGAGCCTGTCCTAGAACTAGTTCTTGTAGACCAGGATGGCCTTGAACTCACAGAGATCTGCCTGCCTCTGCCTCCCGAGTACTGGAATTAAAGGGGTGCATCACCACCGCCTGGTGAGTCTCTGTTTTTATGCTTAGAAATCAAGCCTGCTCAAGTAAACTTGAGGACAAGTACCATGTCCCATTCCCTTTGTGTTCTCTCCAGCACCAGACAACGTAAGGCACACACAGCTGGGCTAAAACAGACTTGTTCAGTGAGGAATCAGCCTATCACTGTTGGTGCTGTGAAATAAATTTGGGTTCCATGCAGGCCAGGCATAAAGTGTGTGTCAGGGGCCCTTTCCCATTCTTACCACATGTACACTCAACCCTCAAAATCTGACATTTGCAAAAGAATAGCACAAATAAAATTTTAGTAGGGTGGCCAAAGTGCTCATCAGGGAAGGGTCTTGACTGCCAAGTCTGAAGACCCGGTCTGGTCACCTGGATCCACACAGTGGAAGGAGAGAAATGGCTCCTACAAGCCGCCCTTTGACCTCCAAGTGCACAAAGTGTTTGCACAGAGAATGTGCAAACCCCAGCATACATACAAAATAAGTAAATTATATAATAAAAATAATTAGGAATTTGAAAGACACAGGCTAAAATGTAAATCAAGATCAACTACAAAATCTAAAGAAAAGAGAAACGCAAAGGTTAACTGTTCGTGCACATCACACTTAACACTAGATCTTGTTTTCCCATTAATTCTCGTGAGAAGGACTATCCATCTTCACTTTACATATGAACACTTTAGCGCCATGACATTAAGTAGCTTAGCTATCATCACATAAACAACAGACAAGTAACACAGAAGAGATTTGAACATAAACTCCAGAGAGCAATCAGTGAAGGATAGTCCCAGACAGTAGAAACAGGAAACCAGGCTTTCATTGGATGCTGAAGCCATCTTTGAAAAAAACGGCATGTCTGGGTCTCAACTTTCTCCTTACACTGGTGAGAGCGTCTCAGTTGCCTGAGAGAAAAGAGCGGGAGGCCCGGGACTGGAGTCCCAGCTCTGGTACTTCTTGCCTGGTTATACCAGGATACCTGCTTCCTCTCTTTGAACCACAGTCTCAAAATCCTTCAAATGGAAATGATAATCTTTCAAAGGCTATTAAGAGGATTGGTCGAAGTGCTTCAAAATCTCTTCATTACTAAGCTATAGACTGTTTTGATCATTCTCTCCCACTAACATCCTCAGCCTCCTGCAAGGCAGGAAACCACACAGCTTCAGATGCTGGGGGGTCACCCCAATCTGATGCACCTTCACAGCCATTTGAGAGAGAGAGAAAGATGTTACCGTTCTCTAGAGTTCCCAGCTCGCGCGCCCTGCACCACAACGAGAGGAAATCAGAGGGATCTGGTGACCAGAACGAAGGGCATGATTTATGCTAATGGCATGGCACAAAGCCCTGGAATAATTCTGGAGAGCATCATCGGTACTGCTGTCATTGTTAACTTATTTATAGGCATGTGCAGAAATGGGAAGGTCCTAAAGAACACTTTCATTTAACTAATATGTTTTTCTACCTCTTAGGCACACCTTTTGCTGGTGGTAGGTGTTTTAAATCGCTGGGCTGGCCCACATTCTTTGAGAGACTATCATATCAGGGTTCTTTCTGTTGGGGTGTTCTTATAGTTTGACTCTGTCACTTACACTGAAGGTTTATAATTTAATATCAGGATATATACAGTAAAAATTAACATGCCCACCATTATCCATCTTTGCACAGGGTTACCCCTTTTTATATGTGTTGAAAGCACCTAAATTATATTCGCTTAGGAAGATAATCCAGACAGACAGAATACACTATCTTTAACTTTACTTAATCTTCACTGAATTTGCTTCAGCTTTATACCCTTGGCCAATAAACTCCCTAGTAACACCCCCAACACACACACACACACACACACACACACACACACACACACACACACACACCACGGTAACCATTATCCTTTTTGAAAAGAAGACATGTCTGCTTTTAGAAGGTAAGAAATTATTTCTATTATCTGAAAAGCTGACCGGAAAATTTTAGATCCAAGCATTTTTTGTTTTCTTGTTGTTGTTCTTTTTCTAGTAACTATTGTTTTCTAATTCTCTGCATCTTGGCTTCTTTTACCTGCAATAAGGTAAAACAGCTCCCTACAGTTCTTCTGTTTCTAACAAAATAATTCATAGTGCCTTTGTAATTTCTAAAGAATTATTATATATTGCCCACCAACTCTGCTAAGTGAGAACCTATTTCTTAGTCACCCTAGCCCATGACATTTTGAAATCAAAGATGCAGCTCAGGGCGAGGACATAGAAGCACTTCTCTTTATTCTGGAAGCATTTGCACATAAGGGAAGCCTACCCAGCACACAGAAAGAGGGAGCTGCATTAACCAGGGACTCCAGAGGGTCCACCCAGCTGCTTGGACATTCAAACCCAGCACCAAGCAAACAGACCTTTAAAAAAATCAGTCATCAGGAGGGCGCACCCAGCCATCTGACGGACTCACAGCATCTGGGCATGAAATATTTTATTTCACAAATCCCTCTTCCCTGCCCCCCTCCTCAGTCACACGTACAAACAATCTGGACAGCCCATAAGGCAGAGGATAATTTTAGGGCTTTCCCCAGGGCCTGGCTGGAAGCTTTCCAATCATTTCTTTCCGTGAAGTCAGATGCACTGTTTCTTTATACATGTAAAAGGATGAAATCAGTTTCTATTCCATTCTATTTGCAGAATGAGATGGAAAAACATAAAAGTCTCACACAGCCCTGTTGCAGATTCCTAGAAAGGAAACTCCCTACACTGGAAGAGGAGGGGAGCAAAAGGAGCACTCCAAAGGAAAGCAAGAGCAGTTCGCTAACCCCTGAGAAGGCTCCATGTGCATGATCTCACATACACAAACACACATGGGGCTGGAGAGCAGAGCTGAGAAATAAAACCACCGTCATTTCTGGGTTTGTTTCAGCTGTTGGTTCTGACATGATATTATCCTCAAGGCCACTCCAGGAGCAGATGCTCATGTGTCCATCTGTCTGTGTAATCTTCCCGTCTAGATAAGGCTCTGTGCATGTCTGCCCTCTCCCATCGTCCCAGCTTTTCCTAAAAGATAGATAACACTATTTATAACTTTATTTTTATTAGTGCTCACAAATTGTACAAGATTACGGCTTTTGTTGAGACATTTTCATAGTGGGAACGTATAATGTACTCGGACCACATGTTCCTCTCTTCCCCTGAACACGTTAGATTTCCAAATCATCGTCCTTGGCTCTTAATGAATTTTTAAAGGTCTAGAATTTACATACAAGAAAACAAAATATTTGCTTTCGGAAATTTGGCTTATTTTGTTTAACATATTGAAATTTTCCCACAAATATGATCTCAAGTTCTTCTTTGTGGCTTAAAAACGCTCTCTGGTATATATACCATGTTCCCATTATCCACTCATCCACTGATGGGCTGATCCCACACCTCAGTCACAGTGAATAATAATAAAGATAATCAACAGTGATCTGCTGTTATCTCTGTGTGCCAGCTTGGCTTCCTTATGGTATATACCAAGAATGCTATAGCTGGATCATATGGAAATTCTATCTTTAATCTTGGAGGAACAACCATGCTTATTTCTGCAGTGCCTACACTAAATTGCATTCTACCCACAGTGCATAAGGGTTTCTGACGGTCCACAGAATCTCGGTCAATGTTCGTTGTTA
>NC_022027.1:50011506-50035448 GCF_000317375.1 Microtus ochrogaster
AAAAAAAAAAAAAAAAAAAAGGACTTGTGAGGGTGTGTTTCACAAAAACCCTTCCCGAAGCCCACTGAGAGAACAGAATAGAAAGGAATCAACAGGGTTGCATAGATCAATCGTGTGTATATGATTGCAGAAAAATGTTACCTTCTCACACCCATGCCCTGATCCTGCATCACACACCCCTCCACTTCCATCTTGAGGACATCAGGTTCTTCCCAGGTACCCCATGTGTTCTCTGGGGAAAACTGGGTCATGTGAGCTCCTGAGTCAACCCATGGAGCCCAGGGTTGGCAAAGGCTACTTTGTAGGGGAGACTATAGATCAGTGTGGCCCCTCCCACAATAACCATTTTCTGCTTTCCTGATACACAGTAGAATTCCATTCATCTGCAAAGGCAAATGAAATTTTCAAGTACGTAGGTAAAATTAGAGAATTTACACTGCACAGAATGAGGCAACCCAGACACAGAAAGACAAACATGTTCTGTCTTATATATAGATCCTAGTTCCAAATCTTGAGATCTCTGTATCTAATTTGAAGGACCCACTTCTAAGAAGGAAATGGAGTGTTGGGCCAATCAGGCCCCCCTGCCTGTCTGTGAAACAATGAGGTAAACTCTTACCTCCCCTGCCTGTGTCCTTCACTGGGCTTCCCCAAGTAGGATAGATTGGGTAAAGTATAACACCCAACGTCATAAGAATCTGAAGAGAAAAGCAGCACTTTCTCCAGACTAAAGCAGGATTTAAACCCCAGTGACTGCTGGGAGCCCATTCAAGCCTGCAGCCTTCCCAAGAGATCTAAATCACGACAGATGACTTTATCATCATCACAGGGTAAGGACCGTCATTCCAGAAAAAAAGATATCTCCATAAGACAAAGCCATGGGATCTGAAGGTGGCCAGAAAATCAGGCTGTCATCACAATTAAATCACATCGAGGCACTGACTCAGAAATACAATGGTGTAGCTAGCCATCCGCCCGCTGGATTTAGAAGTCCTGGCTCCAGCTGTCAACTGTAACTGCTCCATCTTTCCTTCTCTGCCTTCCAGACAGAAGCAGCCCTCTTCTTTCCCATCCATACCACCACTAACTGTTCCTTCACCAGCAAGTCCCTGCACACCCCCGATGGCCAAGTAGGGGCCTTGGGTGTCTGTTCTCTTCATTACAATATCAGAAATAGCAATTCAGATTTGTATAACACTTGATGAGTCATAGCTGACTTTCACATGGACCTGACATCACTTCTGTGAGTGAAGCAAATCAAAAACTGACTCTTTCATGTCCAGGTCATGAAGTGGACGGAGGGGAGGGCATTTCCTCCAGTAGGCAGTCGGGAAGCAGGTGAGCTGCCCCTGGACCACAGCTTGGGATTCCTGCTGCCTGCTCTCTACAGTTCAAAGCTCCATTGCTCTTGTTCCCAGCCCCGTGGTCCTCGCTATAGACACCCTCACTCAACTTCCAGTCAAGTTCAAATGCTGGCAATGAAAGCAAACCCCCGCGTACCCTGGCACCACACCGAGTTTCCAGGGAAGTCGGGCATCATTACTGCCTCTGTCCCGCTGGGGACATAATAGGGAAGCCCACTGAGCAAGTGTTCTTTGGAGTAAATTACTTCTGGAGTAATCGGATCTAACTTCTGGTCAGAATTCCTCACCAACAGCATGGAAAATACGAGTCTGATGAACAAAACGTTGTCTTTACTGCATAGATTTGCTCCACTTGACCTACATGGAGGGTACATGTATGCAAAGCAACTGAAAACTAAAAGCACTCCGGATTTAACTATATTGCAATCTACGGCTGAATTTCACTTAAGTGGCATTTATAATTGGCACATTTTTCAAGTTCTGTTTCCGCCACAGTCGTGTGTAAAAGTACATTATCGTCATTTATACATCCGCAGCCTAAGTTAGCTGCAATATGTGTCCCATAGATTGGAGGGCAAGTCGTTAAAAGACATGGCTGTCACATTTCCATGAAATAAAATTACATATATCTAGAAATAAATTGGTTCCTAGATCCTGCTCAAACAGCATATGGGAGTTTTACAAAATTAAATAGGCATTGATTGAACACCTCTATTTTGCTCAGCACCGTGGAGGATTCAGAAACGTGTGTGTGTGTGTGTGTGTGTGTGTGTGTGTGTGTGTGTGTATTATGTTCTAGAACAACCAAAGCAGAGAGGTAACTTAGGCCATGCATATGGCCACGATAAAGGTCTATAATAAAAAATAAAGTTAGTGCTACACATGCCAACTGCTATTTTAATTAATCCTCATAATGACTCAATAAGACATTATTGCTATCCCATGGTTATAAAAAAACAAAACCGAGGCACAAAGCTAAGACATATTTAATTAAAGTAACTTAGATAAGGCATGAGAGCCTGTGTGCTCAGAGCCTCTCTGCTATCCACGGGACAGGCTTTGTAAAGGGCTGACTCCTTGCTGTGGCTCTGAAGACTGAACAGCATTCGGGTAGGAAGAGAGGAAGAACGACACGGGTGGGTCAGAGAGTCACAGGGCCCAGCAACCAAAGCACAGAGGCAAGGATTTCTCCCTGATATGTAAGGATGCTGAGCAAAAAGAAAAGCAGGCCGTCAGCTGGACTAGGCAGCGCAGGATGCCCAGAAGACCTTAGAGACCCTAGGAGAACTTGAAGACCAGACTGGTAAGTGCGAACATGAGGGTGAGAAGGCACTGTGTGTGCACACAGCATCTTCAGGACTGAGGGGAGGGGACACTTGAAGGGCAAAACCAATGAGTGACTGTGTGAGATGGCCCGCAGAGCCACTGCTCCTTGATTACAGCAGGCTCTCAAACGATGGTTGTCATATCAGTAAATGAATGAACTCGCTTTCATTCATTCAACTATGAATTTTAAAGATAAAAATACAAGGGAGATTGAACAGGCACCCCTGACGGGTTGTCCATAGCAGAAAGGGAAAGAAGAGAAACAAACAGGACGGCCCAGTACACTCTAGGAGAAAGAGAGGAGGCGGGGTAAGACGCATGGACTTGGAAAGCAGAACTGACTCTCAGGTGGGCGCAGGGGGCACGATGCAGCCTCCATTTTATTTCAAAGCATAGGTTTGTAAGAAACCGTGACTGAATGACAGGCATCTGGAGAAAGAGGTCCCACTTACACTTAAAGTCCACCAAAGGGGAGAAGCACAGTCCTTGTCTATCACAAATTCAAAAAAAAAAAAAATAATTCAAGTTGCTATTTTGTTGATAAGCTCCTTCTAAAGGCACATATGTAGGTAGAAGTGGCATTCCTAACATGAATGTCACTCACTACTGACCTGTTACATTTGATCAAAGACGAGTAAAGAAGTTTTCAATGTACATAAAGATTCCCAAACTGGAAGAGCTGAACAAAAGGATGCATTAAGAGCTAAGCTCCCAGTCCCTGCTCCCTGGGACTTGCCGCCAGCACCGGCCATTTGGCAGCTATGAAACACCAGCCTTTCTTTATCAAAATACAAAGAAGAAAAAAAAATCATCCAACGGGTTCTCAGCAAGAAGCCATTAGACAGATGTAATCATAATGGGACCAAACATTCCTATAAATAAAACGTGCACATTTAGAGCCGCACGCAGCGTTTGAAAGCAGCTACCACAAAGGTAAGGAGAGTGGTCGCTGCATACACAAGGGCTCAGATGTGGTAGCAATTCAACTGGCCCTCAGATACAAAATGTGAATTTATGGGACAAACCCAGTATCCATTAGCTTAAAATCCGAATGATCCTCATGGAAAACCCAGCTGTGGCAATGGAGCTATTATTCTCAGAGTAAATTCTTCTCCAGGCGCCCATGGCCAATCAGCCCATTGCAAAACCTACAGCCAGGCTTGTCCAAGTCATTGCTTTAGAAACAGCCTGGCCAAATGGTTCTTTTTCAGATGCTTGAAGCCCAGTAGAATGACCAAGTAGTACAGATGGTACAGGGGTGTTTGAACAGACAAAAAGAGTTCAACTATCCAGTATAATGTATAAACTAATCTAACAGAAATGAGAGGGAAAGGAGCTGAGAGAGTCGGCAATAGAAACTTCTTAGAGAAGGGATGGAGTTGACAGAAACACGAAACTGGAAAGCTATAAGCATATGATAGGATAGAAATAAATGGAAATTCAGTCACATTGTTTAAAATATAAAAAAAACATAGGTCATGGAATATGTGAAAACTTCGACCCAAATACTTGGCAATTTAGAAAGCAGGACCTTTCGAATGTAGTTTGGTGAGTGAGCTACTTGAAGCTCCAGAAACATTCCTCCTCAAAAAGAATGTTACTCGCCATGACTGGCTTCCCAGGATAGAACATTAGGCCTTCCTATTGATAGTGCAACAATGTATGTGTATAGTGCAGGGATAATGGAGTAATACAAACTGTTTTGTAAAAATAGAAACTTATTGTTCATTATTCTATATAGAAATCCTTTTCAAATTATGGGTTACAACCCATGAAATCAATTTAGTCAGTCTTTACCAGTTTGTCCCTTGAAAGGGATGGAAGAATTGGGACACAAGGCAAAGAACTGCAAAGTCCAGAGATATGAGGAAAAACATTGTTCTTGCAACTTAATTTCAGGGTTGTAGTTATTTAAAAAAAAAAAAAAAAAACTGTGTGCAAAGCAAAATAGCTCCCTTACTGTGAGTTACAGTCAAGACAGCTTGAGTAGTCTTTTCGAAGGGCCCCCAGGGGTTCTTGGAACAAAGAGAGTATTTTATAATACTGAACAAACGATTGGTTGGATGAGTTGATAAACCCGTGGAAAACAAATAATAAGCTGCGAGTCATGTTCCTCTCAACCACAGCCTTGATAGCTGCAATGGGAAGTTTGCTGTATTGGGCATTTTTATACTGAGGCACTGAAGGCAGAGAGCTGGCCAGTTACAGTTCCCTGTGTGGGGGTCTCTTGGCCTGGGATGTGATCTCTGGTGAAGTAGCGATTGTAAAGATGGGGATAGGAACAAGGGTCCCCCAAAGTGTGGGGGTTCTGGGGAGAACAGGAGGACAGAAAGACACTACTGCCTGATCTTGTATATGAAAAATACATGATGATCTGTCAACTCTGAATTTCACATGAACTTGAACAAATACTTTACTGGCAAAGAAAATTATGACCCTACAGGGATGGAAGATCACTTTGAGTAGACACTTATTCGATGCAAAAGTATGTGCAGAACATTATGCTAAGTGCAACGGAAGGGGAAAGTGCATCATCCCTGATATTGAAGAGGCACGCCACAATATCAATAAATTAGCATGAATTGAGCACTATTTTAAGTACTTTATGGGAATTAATTCATTTAACACTCAGTTCCCTGTATTAAGCACTGCAACTGTAATTACCTTTGAAGATATAACTGAAGTAGTTTAAAATTGTCCACGGTATCATAAACACACACACATGCATGTACGTGAACATACATGTACACAACGCGTGTGCGCACGCGCGCGCATACACACACACACACACACACACACACACACTGTTCAATAGACCTGAATACTATCCAGGGAGTATATCTGAACATGAGACAGGATGGGATGTTAAAGACAGATAAAACTTCAACAATGAATATTAGAAGAAGAAAAATTCAGGTGTCAAGCAGCACAACGGCATCAGGTCGTGGGCAGGAAGAGGAAGCAACATTAAAACTGCCAGAGCACACAAAGCATCATAGCAGAATGGAGGGGATGGGACAAGGATACCAAACTGTGATTATCATATGGAGAAAATCCATGTGCTTTCACTGAATCTATACAGTGGCAAACCACAAAGGAATTTATGACAATTAAGTGATCACCATTTTGAGTTGGGCTGTTAGAAACATGATTCTGTCCATAGCACAAAAGACAGTGGATGAGAAAAACATCAGAGGCCAAGAAGCCATGTAGGTCAATGCAAGTATCTGTCAAGCACTGTGGCAAAAAGCCCAGGGTTTATTTTCTAGACTAGATCTTTTGTGGGTGGGTGACATTGGATAATTCATAGACTCACTCTGAGCTTTGGCCTTCTTGTTCATAAAACAGCACTAATCATACCACTTACTTTATAGCATTATTGGGGAAATAAGGAAGGTCATTGCTCTGAACAGTGACTACAAGCTAATGAAAACTTTCCCCAGAATGGAGAAAACAGCACACAGGAAAACATTCTACAAACACCAACGCCCTCTAAAGGACCACCACAACTGAGCTCGAATCTTTCCCAAGACGATTTCTCAGAGTCCACTAAGCCTTTGAACTTCTCTGAGAGTAAGCGACGTTCATGTCACACCGAGGCTGACATGGTGAGAACAGAACTAACTTTCCTCCGTTGAAAACTCTCTCTGGGAACGAAGGGAGATGACGAAAACCAAAACAGACTGTGAGTTCCTCTTCCCACGGCTGTGACTAAATACTCAACAAAAGCGACTTTGGGGAGGGACTTTTGTGTCTCACGATTTGAGGGTATGGGCTGTCATGTTGGGGGGGGAGGGGTCCCAGCAGCAGGAGCACGAGGCAGCTGGTCACATTGCACCGAATCAGGAAGCAGAGAGCGGTGTTGCTGCTCAGCTTGTCTTCTTACCCACGCTGGGGCCCCAGTCTGTGGACTGGTGATGTCCACATTTAAGATGGACCCTTCTACCTCCATTTAACACAATGTAGAAAACCCCTCCTGGCCCTCATATGTCCAGAGCTGCCCTAGATGGCTCTAGATCCTGTCAAGTTGACAGCTGATAGGAACCATGGCATTAACCAACTCCAACAACCAAGGAGTCATAGATGGATGAGATGAAGTGAACTTGGACATAACGAAACCTTGAGATATCATCCCACTCCAGCACCCACTATGACAGGACCTTAGTAAATTATTGATACCCTCTAATGCCCTCCATTTTCTCATCCGTAAAATGGGATTGATAACATCTATGTCATGAGACTATTAGCACAGCTGAGATCATGTAGAATAATGTGATGATAACAAATAGCCACTATGTATTATGCACTGATGAAAATCAAGCCATACTTACCTGCACATAGGCAGCAATTCTGGTAAAGACGGAGATCAGAAACATATAGATGCTATGCAAGCATGGCAACTCTAGACACCACACCCATGAAGGAACTCAACATTCCTGTTATAGAGCCAGATGTGTTCCCCCAACATAGGTGACTCCCTAAAGACCATCCACTGGGTTAGTAAGGATGACAGGAGCTAAGAATGCAGCTATGCTGTAAGTGGGGAGAGAGCAATGTGGAAGAAGGAAAAGCTATAGCCTCTGAGTGAATTATTCTCCCACCATGGCTTAGAACGTGGACTCCATCACTAAGACAGAATGAAAGCAAGACTTGGCTTCACATGGTCACAATATGTCATAAGTCAAAGGGGACAGGAAGAATGCCAGGCAAGGACACATATACTACACTCCCTCCTCCCCTCTTGGGAATGGAAACGCCTGTATGAATGTTTCTGGCCTACCTTTCTAGATATTAGAATACAGAGAAACCCAGCTGTTTCTGTACATGATCTGCCTGAGTGTGGCACAGAAACTCCTAAACAGCCCAGTGCTCAAGCCGCTATCATGGTCCTGAAGTCCTTCATTCTTCTCCTAGAAATTGTTTCCAAAAATTTGGTTTTGTTTTGCTTTGCTTTACAAATATCCAAATTTTACTAAGACCACAAAAGGTAACAAAATGGGCAGTAAGGCACTCTGGCTGCAATGTGTCCTCAGCCTCTGGAGGTGGTACAGGCAGGCAGGCACACACTGGAGCTGTTTTACAATCACAGTGACATTTTGCCCCACTTTTTTTGTTTGTTTCTTATTAGCCACAACCTGTCAGCTCTCCTTGATCAAACCGCAAATGTGGAAGAGTTCCTGGACTTCATACTTAGCCAGAAGACCTCTCTTGCAAACCTGCTTTGGCCACATTCTCACCAAAATGAAATCAAAGGTTGATCATTCATTACGACAGTATCCACCTCTTTTTCTAATTTTCCTGAAACTAAAGGGAAGCTTCAGTGTTAGTATATTTGGCATTTGGGGGATTAAATGTTGCCCTCCCTCTTTCAGTAACTTAGTACTTTCAAGAAATGAGTATTTAGAGAGGCTTAATTCTCTTCCACATTTCTCTCCATCCCAAATGTAGTAAGCTGGACCACACCCTTCCATTTAGAGCAGGAGTGTTCATCTGAAAGGTATCCACAGGGCACATTCCTGCATCTTCATCTCCTCCTCAGGCACAGACATTCCCAAAGGGAGGAACTCTCTCCAGGGGCACTGATGACATGTGACACCTGATACACATTTTAGGTTGATTTGACCAACAGTAACTCAACCAGTTGATGGCGAGAGGCGATGCCAAAAGTAGTTCCCACCTCCAGATGAGTGGGGAACACCACAGAGCAAGTTATAAGAAGTTACCAAGGACTGAGGGACACCTCTTCCCCTGGGACTTTTCAAAGACAAAACAGCCACTTTGGTTTGAAAATGGCAGTCATCTAAATGTGCAGGAGACTGGTCCCGGGGGTCAGCTCCTCTCTAGAAGAACTGGGAACCCGTTCTGAAAAGTCAAGGTGAAGCACCTGCTGCCTGCAGAAAAGCAGACACAGGGCCGTGTACCCAAAAGGCAGTGCATACACCAAAACTTCTTGGGGGAGGCTTTTGGAATTTTATACCAAAAAATTTCAGCCTAAGTAAAGAGAAAATGAAGAGACCGGCAATTTAAAGGTGCACTACAGATCTCCAGAGCGGCCTCGTAGCCATCTGGCTGCCTAACATACCATGGAGAAGATGCTGAGGCTCGGGGAGGGGGTGGCTAAGGCTGGACTCCTCATCCTTCAGGCTTCAGCTCTCACCTGTGTGGGCATTTCCCCACCTGCCTTTTCTAAGTTCCTCCATCCACTCACCCTCGGGCTCTCCCTGTCACTGACAGAAGTATGGATTGGACAATTTGAGCTCTAAAGTCACAGGGAATGGTTCCACGTGATCTCAGAAGAAAACTTAGAATTGCAAAGGTGAAGGGGGACCAATAGGCAGCTGAGAAGACTTTGGAACGGGAAGGAGTTCCTGGCTGAAGGACACATTGCGTGCCTGAGAGAAGAAACTCAAATCTGTTTCTCCATCAGTCTGAAATAGCTGTCTGTGAGTGCCAGGGCACCTGGGGCTTCCAGGAGGCTTTGAGACCGAGACAGGTGGCAAGGCTAGTTGACCTGGCCTGCTTGTCGGGCAGTCTGTAGGAGAGGGTAGGAGCAAGAGAAACAAAAGGCACTCTGTTTCTAACTACAGAGTGTGAAGGGTCACGCAGCCCGGAACTGTCCCTACTGAGTGGCCCAGATGGGTCTCATATAAAACGCTGATACGGCCATTTCCCCCAGGAGGATGAGCAAACCAGCCAGGATCCTAGCAAGGATGCTTACAGCAGGGTCACCGCACCGCCAGCAGGTGTGGGCAATTAGGTGTAGCTGCCTTCAGAAGGTGCAATGTGGCTAATCCCATTGAATCTCCCTCCCCACGCCCAGTGTACCACACACCAGAAGAAATGAGTTAACTTACAAGGAGTTTACGCCTCGCTGGAGGTTGGGGGAAGGGAGTGGTTAGAGCAGGCAGGAAGGTAGAAACCTCTTGAAATGAAAGATTGCTTCCCGTTAATAATTTAGAAAAGCCAGGGTAGGCAGCGGAAGGATGTGTAAGAGACAGCTCGTTTTCGAATGTGCCTGGCATGTTAGGCAAGGGGCAACTCGCAAAACACGCGATTCACAAACGTGTTCACCTGTCAACTAGGGAAGAGAAAAACAAGCATGCAGTGAGGGCTGAGGAGGCAAGGAATTCAGACTCAGAGGCTTCCATCTTCCCCCCTCCTCAGCCCTGCCCCAGAAGTCCTTCAGGTGAGACACACTTGCCAAGTGGTGAGGACCCTAGCGGCGGGTCAGGGGTGCTCACAGCCGTCGGCCACAACCCCTGCAGGACACACCCTCCACCTACCTCCAGCCTGGGAGAGGCGCCCTTGCTCGGCAGTGTGCAGCCCAGGAGCGCCGCGAGAAACTTTGCCATATACGAGCAGGGAGACCGGGTCCCCCTGGCGCTCGCCGTCTCCGTCCTCGCCCTGTCCCTGAGCTGGGGTGAGCAGGGCGGACCGAAGCTCGTGGACCCGGGCGGGGTCGGGGATCCGCCTGCTAAGGCTGTCCGGTCGGAGGTCTCCGGGCCTGCGGGAAGCTCGCCCTACCGCTCCTGAGGTGCCCGAGTGAAAGGAGCAGACAGCCGCGGGCGTCCCAGCCTTGGCACCGCGGGAGCTCGGCTGTGCTAGCTGGTCCTGCTGAATGTCACAAGCGCCGTAGTAAACGGAAGGGCCCCGCCGAGGGGGAGACGGGAGGGCCAACAGCGCACGACCCGCGGCGGTGCCCGGGCAAGGGCGGCGGGCACAGCGTGGCGAGGCAGCGACAGGCCGGCCCGCCCCTGGGCAGTGATGCAGATGATGCCCAGACTCCTATGACAGCGTGTGGCAAAGGTGGGAGAGGCTGTTCACCGGAATCCCCACTTTCCTAGTTTCTGCCTGATTAGTGACGATGCAGGTGGGAAAGGAGGGGGTCCAAGTCCGATGACACTTGGCGAATTACCAGGACAAAAACGCAAGCTGCCCATAAGGGCTCCCCACCGGCCAGCGCCAGCCCCACCCTTCCTGTGGGGAAGAAGAAGGCTCCAACACCGGAATGAAGAACCCCACTCCTGTCACATGTGAGCCCCTGATGCTGGATGGGACTTGCACAACTAAGCCCCAAAGAGGAGCGGGTGACTTTGGGTGATCTCGGCTGGCTCGCTCCCTGGACTGTCTTCCAACCAGCAAGGCCCCGGGATGGGCATGGCTGTGACAGGGACACTGTTACACACAGGTGTGGCCTGTTGTTCTTCCAAGAACCACGCCTGGAGGGTTTCTCTGGAAGACTGGGGACCCAGGGCCAGCATGACACTTGACAGTACTGCTCACGGCTGTACTCCCACTTAGTGTACTATGGATGACAAGTGGAGCGTGTTGAAAATGAGAAGTCCTGACTGCGGTGAAGTCTGGGGCAACCTCACGATCTGATTCTTTATTAGGTACTCCCAGTCCCGCCACAGGTGGTGTCCGGCTGTGGTTTGAAAAACACTACCCAACTGTGCCAAAGTCAGAGGTTCAGAAATGACACAGGAACTCCAGAGAAAGTGTTAACCTCTCACCGCCCGCCCCCTGCCCCGATTTTGTATACAAAGTAAGAGAGCAGGAAGTCTTGGCTACTCAAGTCAAACTCAGGACTCACGGTTGTGTACTGGGCATGCACCTGTAAAGGCTGAAGATGCTCGCTGAGGGGGTGACTAGAAATGAGGGGTTGACCCAAAGAAAAACATATAGTCATCCTCCTGGATATTAACCTTCATCAGGCGATGAAAGGAGACAGAGACAGAGTCCCACATTGGAGCACCGGACAGAAATCTCAAGGTCCAATTCAGGAGCAGAAGGAGAGAGAGCACGAGCAAGGAACTCAGGACCGCGAGGGGTACACCCACACACTGAGACAATGGGGATTGTTCTATTGGGAACTCACCAAGGCCAACTGGACTGGGTCTGAAAAAGCATGGGATAAAACCGGACTCGCTGAACATAGTGGACAATGAGGACTGCTGAGAAGTCAAGAACAATGGCAATGGGTTTTTGATCCTACTACACGTACTGGCTTTGTGGGAGCCTAGGCTGTTTGGTTGTTCACCTTACTAGACCTGGAAGGAGGTGGGAGGTCCTTGGACTTCCCACAGGGCAGGGAACCCTGATTGCTCTTTGGGCTGTTGAGAGAGAGGGAGTTAATTGGGGGGGGATGGGAGGCGGTGGTGGGGAGGAGACAGAAATCTTTAATAAATAAATAAAAATAATAATAATAAAAAGAAAATGATTGGTGGGTGGTGCTGATGCAAGGCTAGATTTCCTGTAATCACTGGCCTAGCAAACATCACTTCAGGGAGTGTCTTAGTTAGGGTTTTCAATGCTGTGAAGAGACTCCATGACCATGGCAACTATTATTTAAAAAAACAAACAAACAAACATGTAATTGGGACGGCTCACTTACAGTTTCAGTGGTTCCGTTCATTATCATTGTGAGCACGGCAGCATGGGGCAGAGTGGTGCTGGTAGCTGAGATGCTACATCTTGCAGGGAGCGGGAAGTTGATTGACTGTTACACTGAGGGAAGCTTGAGCAAAAGAGACCTCAAAGCCCACACCCACAGTGACACACTTCCTCCAACAAGGCCACACCTCCTAACAGTGCCACTCCCCTTGGAGGCCTTTTTTTTTCAAACCACCACATTCCACTCCCTGACCCCCAAATGCCTATAGCCATATCATAATGCAAGAAATATATTCAGTCCAACTTCAAAAGTCCCCATAGTCTATCACAGTCTCAAACTGGTTTCAAAGTCCAAAGTCTCTTCTGAGACAAATGGAAATCTCTTAACTGTAATCCTCCTGTAAAAATCAAAAATCAGATGGCATACATCTAATGGCATAGGACATACATTACCATTCCAAAACACAGGGAAGGAAAACATAACGAGGAAATACTGAACAAAAGAAAGATTGAAAACCAACAAGGCAAACTCCAAACTCTGCCTGTACACGTCTGATGTCAAAACACTCTTCAGAGCTCCAACTCTGTTCGGTTTTGTTGACTGCAGCCCACTTCTTTCTCTTGAGGTGCTTCCACTCCCTGTTAGCAGCTCTCCTCGGCAGCTATCCCATGGCTCTGGCATCTCCAACATCTTAAGTTCTCCAAGGAAGCCAGGCTGCAACTTCACAGCTTCACAAACTGGCCTCTCTCCCTAGGCCTCCATGCAGGGACACCCTTGACACATGCCAGGCCTCAGGTACTGTTACATAGCTCCTCTTTTCTATCCTTAACTCTAAATCCAGAACCACGCAGCAGAAGCTGCCAAATTTTGCTGCTTCCTAGTGCTGAAACCTGGTCCCCACGTTCTCTTCACCAGCTCTCTGTTTTTGATTGTCACCCTCACTGCCTAAGTTTGGCTGGCCTGAAAACTTGCTCTGTAGGCCAGGCTGGCCTCAAACTCAGAGATGCACCAGCCTCTCAGGATTAAAGGTGTGTGCCACCACAGCAGGCTCTAAATTTTCCTTTAGTTCCTTTTCTCAAATTGTAATTTTTTCCTGGGCGGGATCTTGCCCTGAGATCACCACTCCCTTTATTCTATTTCTTAATCCCTTTATCTTGTTGAACACGAGATTTAGCTCCATTCTACGTCCGAGTGCTGTTTTTCTCCTCAGAACTTACTTTCCTGTAATTACGCTGCTCAGCTTGCTCCTTTTCATTATAAACCTTTATTAGAGTTACCACTAATATCCAAGAACAGAGTCTACAGCAGGTTGTTTTGAGATTTCCTCTGAAACCTCTTCTCTTTAGCCTCAGGCAGACTCTTCAGATGCATGGGCAAAAGCAGCCACTTTCTTCATCAAAATATAAGAACGACCTCTCAACACCGTACTAAAATTCCCCTCCTCTGGAACCTCTTGGGTGAGCTCCAACCCCTCAGATAACTCTTAGCACCTCTGTCTTCCATGCTCCTATTAGTCTGGCCCATTAAGCAGCACTTTTTAAAGCATCCCACTGCTACCCAAAGTACTAAAGTTTATATTCCTCCAACCAAAAGCACAGTCAGGCCTTTCCCAGCAACACCCCAATCCCTGGTGCCGACTTCTGTCTTAGTTAGGATTTTATTGCTCTGAACAGACATCGTGACTATGGCAACTCTTACAAATGAAAACATTTAATTGAGGCACTCACAGTTTCAGAGGTTCAGTTCATTATCATCAAGGTGGGGAGCACGGCAGCATGCAGACAGATGTGGTGCTGGATCTGAAGTCAAATGACTCACTGGGCAGTATCCTGAGCATAGGAAACCTCAAAGGCCACCCATACCATGACACATTTGCTCCAGCAAGGCCGTACCCACTCCAACAAAGCCATACCTTCTAATAGTGCCACTCCCTATGAGCTTAAGGGGGGCCAAATGCATTCAAACCAGCACAGGGAGAAAGGAAAGTATCATCCTAACACCATTGCCACTGCTCCTCAACCCTGTTCAGTCAAGAACCTTTCCCAATAAAAAGCTGATCAAGAACATAGTTTATTTTATAGCTTTCCTATAAATAAATGTTTTTTAAAACCTATGACAAATTCAGACTGCCTATGCTCCTTCCCATCACTTCCTCCATCTTCCAACTGCACTAAGTCCTTCCAAGATTCAAAGCTGTCTGGCTTCATCTTTCGCCAACAGCCAGAGAAAATGTTTGCATCTAAGGGGCCTGGACAGTGGCATCAGTCCTAGATCCTTCCTAGTTTGCAGTCAACCCATTTAGACACCATCGTTACATCTCATGCATGCAGTGTGAATCAGAATAACACCAGAGGTGATCAACCACAAGAAGGGTGCAGACCCCTCTTACCACAGGCTTATTTTGAGGAACATATAGAGGATATACTTATCATTGCCTTATTTTGTCATACCTATAAAAAGAACTTAAAGGTTGGCTTTTTTATTTTTAGTTTTTTCTACACATTGCCACTTCAACAGGGCTACACTCTATTTTAAATGTGAGAAACAGATATTCAAAAAGACTGTTCAAGACCCCAAAGAAGGCTGATATCAAAGTCAGCAGTACATCTAGGACAGCTGCAACGATGGGCATTTAGGCATTTCTCCTTATTATACCGTTGAGAGCTGGGCACCAAGACAGAGGACAGATAGCAGTCATTTGGAGGAGTGAGACCTGAGACAGAAGGCGGCAATAAGCAGGCAAAATATCACAGTAGCTTGCTGTACACAACTAGCTGACAGTAAGGACAGAGTACTAAATCCTGACCGAAATAAGAAGCCAACTGGCTTTGGTGGCTTCTCCATCTGTATGTCCCCTGTGACCTAGACTCATTCCTCCCCAGAGCTCTCCTCTCCTCTTTGACATCTGTAGCATCAGGAAGAAATAAACACATCTGAAAGCCGGCTGTGCACTGGCCCAGCCTGGACAGTGTGAGCATTGTGCAGAGCCACACCCTGGTTAGAATCACTACCATGACTGTTTTCTACTGTCCTTGGGAGAGCAAGGGCAGGGACTCAGGACCAAAAGAAAAGGAAAAGAGTTAAGGAAGAGAGGGAGGAAAGGAAGGAGGGAGGAAGAGAAGAGGAAGAGAAAAAGGGAGAGAGAGAAGAAAGGAGAGAGGAAGAGAGGGTTAGAAGGGGGAAGGTGAAAAGGAGGAGGGAGGGAATAATTACACCCATACCTCTTCTCCTTTGAAGACAGGCTGCAGGAGCATTCCCTAGAGAACTGTTCGTATATTAACCCAGTGTTTCACTTTTCCGCATTTATCCAAAAGGAAACAATCAGAGAATTCCTCTAAGACAGCCCATTTGAAAGTGTTTCCCACACCTAGGGTCAAGTGAATCTTTTCTACTAGTGTAGTGCACACAAGGAGAAGGGGTGGGCCTAGAGTTGGGTGTGAACTCTGCTGCTACCCGTGAGGATTCTGCAGCAAGTCTGAAACTCCACTTCCTCACCTAAATAGAACTGCTAGTAATACATACCTCATAAGAATTCAATTACTTAATACTATTATCTTACATTAATTTATTATATTGCATTCAAATAATTTTCATACCAATATCCACAAATAACTTGGACTTGAGTAATAGGAATAAATGTTATCTATTAGAAGAACTACAATTAATCATATATGCTTAGCTTCTGGCTCTGAGTCAGGCACACAATACTCAATAAGCTCTGGTTATTAAATGGACCAATGGACAAAGACCCTTGTCACAGCATTATAAAGCCCAATAGTGCAAGCCATCTGAAGTCCAACCATGAGAGATTGGCCTAATGTATTATGGTTCAAATGCTTAGAACCAACTGCGCTTGAAAAGAATATTGAATGGTCTAGGAAACGTCTTTGTGAAGTCAGCAGGTGACAGCAAACACTAAATGCAGTGTAGCCTAAATCCACAGCCAGTTTGCAAGTACATATGGAGAAAATATAACAAACGGCAGACATAATTTCCTGGAGTTTAACTTTTTCACATTCTCCTGAATTTTTTAGATTTCCTGCATTGCACATGAACATAATCCCAGTTCAAATGCTCCCCCTGGTCCTATGAAATAAGAACTCAGGCATTTAAAAAGTGATCACAAATTAATCCTAACTTAAGATCTCATCACTTCGATGAAACATTTAGAATGAGGCATTTAACGCCACTAAACCTGCCCCACCAACACTGTCTGGAAGGCACTGTGCGTTTGGGATGGGGTTCTAAATGTCACCCAAAATTTGATGTGGAGTGCACCTTTGCCATAAGAGCAACAGTCCAGCTATTGACAGTGCTGAACCCCAGGGATTACAGTCACCAGTGGCAAATACAGTCTCCTTTCAGACTGATCTATCAACCAGGCAACATGGTGTGTTTTATCCTTGCACTCAAGAGGTGGAGGCAAGAGGTAGAAGCAAGGAAATCTAGACTCCAAGGTCATCCTTAATGACACGGTGAGTTTGAGGCCAACCTGGGTTATGTGAGACTCTGTCTCAAAACAAAACAAAATAAAATACATAAAACTTACCTGTTATCTCTTCCACTTTGGTTGTTGTTGTTGATTTCATGTGAATGGGTGTTTTACCTGCATGTATCACATGTGTCTGGTACCCTCAGAGGCTGGGAGAGGATGTCAATCCCCTGGAACTGGAGTTACAGACAGTTTTGGGTTGACATGTGTGTCCTGGGAAGTGAACCTGAGTCCTCTGGAAGAGCAGCCAGACTTCTTTGCCATCGCAAAGACCTTGCCAGTCTCTATCCACTTTGTTTAGTCCAGAAGCAAATTACAGGACTCATGGTGTAAAGCCTGGAAAACATCCTTGGCCCTAGTGAGAAATCTCCATTACTGCAAGCCTCCTGCCTCATCACAGAGCCTCCCACCCCAGATGCTGGACCTTCCTCTGCAGCCCTTACTACCACACTGTAAACTGATCTTCACTGCAGGCAGGGATGGAGCAGTCCAAAGAGTCAACTAGCCCAACTCTTCACTATCACTTGAATTACCAACACCTGAATTACCACTTTGAAAAAAGTGAGGCAGATATAAATTGCCATTTATATCAAAACTCCACAGAAGCATCCAGCTTCTGTAATCCTTTGATGAAATGGAAGGCACCTCGGTCTCTTGGGGTATCAGGTTCATCCTCAAAAAGACATCTATCCCGGTAGAGTGGATGAATGGGGAGGCTGGTTTGCAGTTGAGGAAATAAGAGCAAGCCAGGATTCCTATTGAGGAGGCTGAATCGATGCCTGCTGAGCACCTCCAGACAGAGGCCCTTATTTGTGTCGGATGTCACAATTACTAGTCCACGAGAATACAACAATGAGGTTCTAGTTTACAGCAAAGAAAACGAGATTCCAATTATCCAACAATCTTCCTTCTTCCCAGTGAAGCTCATCCCCCACTTAGAATTAGAGCAGGGCCAATTACAACCCTGTCTCACGCACTGGGTGTTTCTGAAAGAATTTCATACCACACGGCAGCTGCTGGCACCAACCAAAACAATTTGTGAGAAAACAATTTCGTCTTCCGGACTCAGGTAATGTTATTGATTTAAACTAAATGCATACTGCCTGTTTGTTCCTTGCATAATGTGCCGGCATGTGACCTTTTTCTGAGTCCCCATCCAGTCTTTACAAGAGGCTGGGTGACAGACAGATATGAGTATGGGCAAGACATTTGTCCATCAGGAACTGCTACATACCAATTTCTATCATAGAAAACATATTTTTAAGATCATGTAGATGAACCCAAAACACTCATGCACATACACGTGTATATATGTGTGTGCTTACACAAGTGAAGATGGACACTAAAAAGAAATCCCACACTAGCTCAGAATTGAGCATAATAAAGGGTTATTTATTTCAGGGTAGACTCACAGATCACAGTCCTCTGCACAAACAGGGAACAGGAACCGAATCCAGCAACCAGAAGAGAGAGAGAACACATGCTTTACATCAGTACTATATTATAAGAGGCCACGCCCAAGTGACCAGGTAACTTAAAGGCTACTGGCTGTAGAATTTTGTACAAAACCTTCCCTTTTTGTTTAAATAAGAGAGTTCTAAGCCTAATGCAAAATTATATACAATAATAATAAATATCAGGTATAAAAATTAGAATTACAACCAGCATAAACAATGTCAAGCAAGAAATGTGAAAAATGTTTCAATAATTATCCTAACCTAAGGAGTTTAAGTCTTGGATTATAAATAACTTGACCAAGTCATGAGAGGAAAGTAACTATGACTATCTAGTCTTCAACCCCATCAAGAACACAAGAAGGGAAATAATATTACTTGAGTAAGCACATAGTACAATCAAGCAACTTCCAAAATGTGCAACAAATGACAGAGACAACTAGCTACCTGGGCAATCACCCAAAGTCTCATTAGCAACGTTGAACAACCAACTTTGGCTAAGGTCTAAGTAAGTGACAGACCATTTTCAGAGGCAGGAAATTTTTCAAAACCATCTTACCCTGTCTTGGTAAGGTTTGAAAGTCTTTTTATTGTATCCTGTTTGTCCTGTCTGGACATCATGCATTTTGTCAGTGGTTGAGGCATAGGCAGTTCTTTGCCCAAAGGCCAGTTTTGCCAAGAAGAAACAAGCTCTAAGTGAAGTGTCTTTAGTGCTCAACATTCTCTTGGGAATAGATCGGTGCTTCTAGGAGCAACTGTGTCTCACGTCAACAGAACCCTAAGTTATTTAAATGCCATATTCTACAGCTCTTTGAAGTGATTGAAGATTATCTATCTATGCAGAATACAATCTCTATGTATCTAAAGAACATAATTAGTCTAACTATAAGTATGACAAACATAGATGACTATTGACCTAAATTCTTAATACCTCTATAACCTAAAGACTAAGAATTCATATTAGAATATTAAACAGTCTTTAAACAAGTGTTCAACAAATGAGGACAATGACCTCAAAATGTAAAACATGTATAAGTATCTTGATCAGAGGTAGAAATGTATATTGAAATATGATAAATATATTCTAAAATTGTATCAATATACAAAATATCTTAAGCAGAGGGAGAAGCATGCATGCATACAATATGACAAAATAACTTTGCCTAGGTATACAAATATTGTAGACAAAAATAGGAACATATTCAATATAATTTAAGTTTATATCAATATACAAGAATCTATACCAATGTAAATTGCCTATAAATAATAGCTCACAATATTCACTTACTCACTATTGTTATTAGTGTAAACTCACACTAATCCATTATCCCACCCAATTTCCCTTATTTTTTTCAAAGAGATCCCTGAGCCTACATAATTTCATCCCCCAACTCCAAACCCTATACAAATTATAATCAACCCCTAAATCATGTCCCTAACCCTGAGGACAAACTTTGTTGGGAGAGAGGATGTCATCTTCTAGAATTACTTCCAGCTGTCATGGGGGCGATGTTCTTTCTCTGGGATCCTGTGAAAGTAAAATGATGGTTAAGTTCCAAGATTACTGTCCGGTATAATTGCAAATAGTCTCTGAGTATTTAGTAGTGTTTTTCTGAGGTTCCTATTTGTATTTCTGGCCAGAACGTTGTAAAAAAGTGCACCATTTCAGTTAACCAAGTTAGTACTATCTTGAGCAGCTGGTACCCAAAACAGATCTTATAGTAGTGCTATCAGTATCATGACGTCATATCAACCAGGTGGAGTCGCTGTTGTGGGACCCCATCTTCTTTCTGGAAACTTCAAAGATTACTGCAGGAAAATTTATTGTTCATTGTGGAAAACTTAAACATTATTTATACAGATACATATTCAACGAAAGGTATGATAGAGACAAATATAAGTATGAAGAAAAGTAAAAATTTTTTTCTAAATTCTTTCTTCATTCTGTCCTATACTGGCTCCTGGTGTGAGACAGAAACTCTGAATTTTTCTTTTAGCAACATGCCTGGATTTAGAAGACAAAGCCACTGTCCAAAGCCAGCTTTGATGTTTAAGTGAGTCATGACTATTATTCTAGTTAATATTCTGAGATTCTTATCCTCAGATGACCTGTCCTCATAAGTGATCATTCTCTTTGCATGGTGATCCTATCTGGATAATTATCTTTTTCTCTGTAGGCATATAGATGTCCAGGGTCTCTTGACTTTCTGAAACTGAGTATTTTCCTACCCCAACCCTTATGAGGTTTCCTTATCACATGTATGATTGTCACCTCTGTGGATGAGCCGTCATTTCTCTTTCTCAAGAGATTTCTCTTTTTCAAACAAAATCTTTATTAATTTTGATAGTATCCATAACTTTTCTTCTCTTTTTGTAACAAGAACAAAACCCCTTCCCCAACGTAGCACATCTCCTGGCTTCCATTGTGAGGTCAACATATTCTTGAAACACACCAGCTGATTTAATTCAGAAGACTTTCCTATTTTCCAGTGTCTCTCTCTGCTGCTTTTGTTCCTTTCTCATTAGCATTAAGAAAATTCAAGGTTAATAAAGCATTATGTAACCTATTTCTGCAGGTATTTTCCATCCCTTTCTGTTTGTTTTAACATATCCTTTATAGTACGGTTGATCTTTCTATAACTGTCTGACCTGTAGGATTGTTTGGTATCCCTATAATATGCTTTATATTATAATAAGTAAAAAAAACCTGTTTCCTTTTCTTAGAGACATTTGATGGACCATTATCTGTCTTTATTTGTGCAGGTATACTCATGATGGCCATAACTTAATAACTGTGTGATTACTGAATCAACCTATTCTGAGCTCAAAGCAGTTGCCCACTGAAAACCTGAATAAGTGTCAATGGTATGGTGTACATATTTTAATTTTCCAAAATCTGCAAAGTGGAACATATCCATCTGTCAGATTTTATTCCTTTGAGTACCCTTTGGATTACTCCCTGCAGACAACTGTGTTTGATTTTTGATGGTATTACTCCTGTCAGGTAGCTGCTCATTATTAGTCTATAAAGACTGTATCATTTCTAAAAGTGCCTCATTCTTGGCTCTGTTATCAAACTATTTTCTTAAGGATATAATATGAAGAAAAAAACTGAGTTCCAATATTCAAAAAATGGATGTATCACAATAACCACATAAGCCTTGCAGAATACAATCCATAGTATCAGCAAAAAGGTTACTAAAATTTTCCATAAAAATATTATCTGCCATTCTATAACTTTCAAGTTTATTGATTTATTAATTAATAAAATATTTACCTGCTATGAAGTCCGGTAAATTGCTTTAGTTGTAATAATCTTTATTTCCAGCAGGTGTTGTGGTTGCAGAGTCGCGACCAGTGGCAGCACAACCAGTGGCGCCATAGACAGTCCTGAGCCGCTTTGGTTTTCTGCCTTGGTGCTGGTTAAATACAGACAAATATGTTTTGCTTGATAAATTAAAAGCAGTTCAATCAACTCCGGATATGAAGCAAGGAGCCCAGAACTCAGAACTCAGGATCAGGGAGCACAAACTGGAAGCTGTGCAAGTTGCCCTGTGGCAAGGAAGGTGGCAGTGGTGGAGGGAGTGTGCTCGAGCTTGGGAAATTTCCAAGTCGCCATGGGCACTTAGCTCCACTATGGTGGGGCTTTTACAAAAAGAAAAGAAAAGAAAAGAAAAAAAAAACAGTAGATGAAAGCAAGCCAAGCAGGCAGGGGTGGGAGACCTTCTGGGCCTATTAAGACAGTCCACCCGGTAGGTGTGGATTTCAGATCCACATGGGCCACCAGATGAAGATGGACACTAAAAAGAAACCCCACACTAGTTCAGAATTGAGTATAATAAAGGGTTATTTATTTAGGAGTAGACTCACAGATCACAGTCCTCTGCATGAACAGGGAACAGGAACTGAATCCAGCAGCTGGAAGAGAGAGAGAATGCACGCTTTACATTGGCATTTATACTATAAGAGGCCACGCCCAAGTGGGCGGGTAACTTAAAGGCTACTGGCTGTAGGATTTCCTGCAGCACACAAGGACATACATACATACAGCCACGCCCATTCCTCCCTCTTAAAAGTCGACTCAGATTTACTTTTTCACATAGGTCCTGAGATGTTCTGTATCGGATAGGCAGTAAGATTGGAGAGCCTTGGACAAAGCCACCGGCACGGCTCCACCCATCGCCCAGACATTACAATCAAACATAACTAAGTTAGACCGAGCCTGAAAGCCGAGAGTGCTGTGGAGAGAACAAGGTGACTCTGACCCCACGGCACACCTCCATGAGTTCTGCAGCATCCGCAGACCTTAAGGAATGTCTTTAGAAAATACAGATTTTCTCCTTTCTTCATTTCTTTTCCTGCCATTCTTCTCCAACGTTGGTGCTAGCTGGGGACTAATTGTTTAACACACGAGTCTATGTCATTGCGCTTCATCAGCCCTATGACTTTATAAATCAGGAAAATGTACGTGGAGATATGTACCACCTTACCTGGGTCATTTAGCTTGTAGGTACAGGGAGATGGCACCTGGGCTGGCACCCAAGCCGCCTCCTTACCCAACACCCCATCAACACTGGACTAGGAAAGCACCAGAGAATTAGGCTGTCTCGGCCGCGGTTGTTGGAAGAAGTGAATTAGAAGTAAACAGAAAGAAGACATAATCATTAATTATATGTTACCTGATACAACAGGAAACATTATATTAACATTAATTATATGTTACCTGATACAACAGGAAACATTATATTAACATTAATTATATGTTACCTGACACAACAGAAAACATTTGGCTGACAGAATGAATATGGCAAGAATATTAAATTTTTATCCCTGCACCCAGGACAGTATCTCTGTTAGTGACCATCTCAGCTCGGAATAATCCCCAGAGAAGTCCAAATCTCTTTCCAATCAACTGTCATGTAAATTAAAGCGCTTTATAAACTCTCTTGCCAAATTTTCTAACTTAAGTGAGATTTCATGAACTCCATTGGACTGACTCAACTTATTTTATCTTTAAGAGTTCACACTTCGTCTATGTTGATTACTTTTTTTAAAAAAAATTATGTGGCACCGCATTTTAAGGCAAAGATCTACATTGATATATCTTTAGTTCTTGAGTGAGCTGTAGTTACTAGGAGCAACCCATTGGTAAGGAGTTTGTTCTCAAAGGAGAAAATGAAGTTCAAGTCATATCTCAGAGAAACTACACCAGGTTCAGCTATCCATGGTCTAATCTGCACCCACTGGTAATGTCCACATACCAACTGCCATGTATATGGCATGTATACTAGCTTCACTATGCCATAGATGCCAGTGTGCTCAGGTCTATGTGAGACGCACACCCTCACACAATCACTCTTACAATGCAGGAGCTTGTTGACATTTATTTGATGAATGCAGTCTGTAGGAAAATGGAAAATAGTCATTTAAATATGCCAGAGGCATCAGAAAATAAAACAAAAGTAAATATAATCACAGAAAGGGTAACCCTAGTAACCTACTCCACAGATAAGGAAAACATAAATGTTCTACACTAAATGCTTCGGAAGGGGGAAGGAAAAAGAAAGGGGGAAATAGGCTTTTTGTGTTTGATTCTGAAAACATATATTATGCTCACACTGAGCGTTGGCGGACAGATGGCTGCAGCTCTTACAAGGAATATTAAATCTTTGTGAAACCCTCTTGCCCTCCTGATACAACACTGCAGATGCCTAGAGGGCAAGACAGTGAGCTCGCAAATGCCCACAAATCACTCAGACTCTGCCACTAACTGGGAAACCCTCACAGCATCCGTGAACACAGGGGGGTTGAATAGTTGGCCCCATCCATCACAGCAGGTCAGATGGAGTCTCCTCTCTCTCTCTCTCTCTCTCTCTCTCTCTCTCTCTCTCTCTCTCTCTCTCTCTCTCTCT
>NC_022027.1:50035548-50045467 GCF_000317375.1 Microtus ochrogaster
GTGCGTGTGTGTGTGTGTGTGTGTGTGTGTGTGTGTGTGTGTGTGTGTGTTCATCCTGATCTGCCATTCTAGGCAGTTATAAAATGAAACAGCACATGACAAAGCCCCAGCATCCCTCCTATTCATGCGTTTCAGGGAGCATTTGCAATCTTTTGGGGGACAGAAGCTCATCAGTAGATATTTTAAAGGCCAGGAAAAATGCAGAATCAACACATTTTACCTGACCCCACTGTCCTTCACATGAATTCTCCAAAGTGCTCTCATTCAACAGCACAGTGAAGGTGACACATTCCACTACTTCCACCTGGAAATTACAAATCTGGGGTAAAGGAAGTCACCTCAAAGAAAAGAAAATGGCACAACCCGCTCCATGGTTTGGGCACCTAAATTTTAGTGACTTATGGATATTTGAAATGCCAGGTATTTTTGAGTTAAACTACTTACGGGACAGTTCACAGACCAAGATCATTGGTGCTAACAGGAGCTGCTTAAAATGCAGAATCCTGAGACAATCCCAGGCCTCCTGCCCTGCATTGGGATATGCATTTCAGAAAGCTCCCCTGATGAGTTTGCTCTCTCCTAAAACACTCTAAAGCAGTAACTCCAACGTGTGGCTTGTGTGATCTACTGGAGTACAGAAAGAAAATTCTCCACTTTTATTCAGTTATTTTTTTATATTTGTTGTATTTTTTAATAATGGGCTCAAAGGAGAAAGGAATTGAGCTGCTCTACAATTTGGCATTTACTTTGATAATGGTCCATGTAGAACCTGTGTGGAGAGTGTGATCTCAACACCCTTGAAATTGGTGGAACTGTTCACTTAAAAATGAGAGGCCCCCACCCCTGGATAAGCACTGGTGTAGGCAGGCCATCTCCAATAACACACTCCTCCAACAACCCTCGCCTCCTGATTTTTCCTGAGCAGTGTCACTCCCTGACGACTGTACATTCAAATTTATGAGTCTATGGGGGTCATTATTATTCAAACCACATTAGGTAAAAATAACCTGCTGTGCAGCTGAGTTTGATCCTAAAGCCCAGCTGAAGTGGCTCCTATCTGAAATCTCAGCACCTCTGCTTCATGACGGGAGGCAGAGCTGTCTAGACTTGTGTACAGCAAAGACAGTCTCCTGCGAGAGAGTGTGGACTTAAATTATTCAAAGGGTTCACACTGTCTGTTCTAGCTGCAGAAATATGAACGCATGCTGGGATATCTGGAGAAAGCCTAATGCCACACACTGATTTTGAAAGGGCCCTTTGAACGATAAAAAGGATTTATCTAAGCAGAGAATGGGGGGACGTGAGGGAAACACTTGGGCAGAGGCAGAAAGTGACCACCATGTGTGGTGTGGAGTGTCCTTACAACACTGTCTGATGGAAGAAACAGACAGAACCATCTGAAATTTCCTGTTTCATGGAAAAGTCTGCCAAATACTATGGATCTGTAGGCTGAAGATGGAAGCCCCAGCATTATAGAGGAACTTTGGGTGACCAGGCAGCAAGAAGTCTCTGTCAATTCTAGAGTTTTGGAAGTGCATTTTCTATTTACTTAGATAATATTATATCCTTCTGGAATCTTCAATGGAGTTGAAGAATTGATAGTTACAGTTTTCCTTAGTCATGATAAAAGATAAAGTAGATATAAATATTATAATCATAATTCTTGCTTGATAACTGTTTTATTATATGCAATTTTACTATGTTAAAGTTAAGACCTTTTTTTTATTTAGACAGAAAAGGGGAGATGATATAGGAAGTCCTTCTGTGTGTGTGTAAACAGTGAGAATCCATGGAGCCACAGCAGGAGACAGACACAGGAGACAGAAGCCAGACAGACCCTTACCTACTGGTAGGCCACAACCACATAGCAATATACAGATTAATAGAAACGGGTTAATTTAAGACATAGAACTAGCTAGCAATACGCTTAAGCTATTGGCCAAACAGTATTGCAAATAATACAGTTTCTGAGTGATTATTTCAAATCAGGACAGCCGGGAAACGAACGAGCAGCCTCCAACATCCTTGTACAGGCATTCCAGTTTGCACAAGAACGTCCTACTTTTAACTCTGACCTGACATCTCAGATATCTTGGGTAACTGTTATTTTATTGTAGCAACTACTTCAGATGACCTCAGAAGTAGGTTAACAGCATATAGTGACACATATATGGGTAGCATGTACAAAAATGACATTGAAAGATTTGACAGCTATTTCCCATCTAGAACCTAAAATGATAGCCTTTTGTCACCATGGAGATAGAAGTAATGGTGTGTCTCTGTGATAGCTGCATGAAACCAGTCGTTAGGAAGCCCAGAATGCAGTGCATGTCATTGCCTATGATGACATCTGCACTGGCTTCTGCCTGGAGCTGTGACAACTTGACACAAGCTAACCAGCTTAAAATACCACAAACTTCTTATCATGTATGTAGCCCTCGAGGTCAGAAATCAAAAAACAGCTCAGCAAGATTGCGCATCATTAGTGAACTATATGTGAAGATCTACCCTGTCACAGAAGACAGGTTGTTGCTACCAGCTCCAAGCAACTGGCATTCCTTGGCTTGCAACCCCACATCCCTCTGACTTCTGCTTCCATCGTTGTATCTTCAGACCCTAGCCTTCTTATTACTTGCCCTCTGAAGTCCCTGATGCTTACATTTTTTATGTTACAATCTGAATAATCCAAGATAAATGCTATCTTAAAATCGAAAGAGCAAGAAAGTCAACAAAGTGCCTTTTGTCATGAAATTCATTATAGTTATTTATTTTTCCAATATGGACATCTTGTGAAGGGATATAATTCTATCACAATTCTTCATTATAAAATTCAACCTAAGAATGAATTCATTTTAAAAGATATACGTATATACATCTATACATATGTATAGATGTATATATTTTAAATCTCTATCACATCCTGGGTTTGACAGGGAGGTACAGTAGTAAAGACCACATTCTATGTCCTCATGGAGCTGGCTGGCATTCTGGTAAAAGGGACAGTTAACAGATCCTGGGAGTGCCATGAAGAGAAAAAGGCTGAGAGCTAAGCTAAGGCAGAGGGAGGCCTGGGGAGCAGGATGCTAGCCAAGACAGGTCCGCCCTGGATGGGGAGGCAGGAAGAACCCAGCCCCCGTAGCCTTCATCAGAAGGTACAATATTGCTTCCGGTTGGAACTTGCTTTCCCTTCGGTGCTGAGTTGCGCTGAGTCAGTCCCAAAGGGGACATAACACTCTCTGCTTCTCTTCTTACTCCCTTCAAAATTAACTCAGTAATTTTAAACCTTCAGCTGAACTTTTGTTGCTTTTAGTTTATACTTTCATATTACACTCCAGCATTTCCACTCCCTAGCTCCTAAAGCATCCTCCAAACACCCTCCTGGGGTTTGCTCCTACAGCATCCTCCACATACCTCCTGGGGCTTTCATCAGCAAACCAAAGCTATGGTAAACAGGTGACCCAGGTCCCCGCTGTGGGCCAAGGACCAAGACAAAGTCTACTGATTAAATTCCCATCAAAGGCTCAGTCCTTCTCAAGAGAAAAAGAAAAGCCATCTGGAAAGTCCCCAGCTTCGTTACGACAGCTACAAATTGCCAATTATTAATGGCTCCCGATTCAACAGCCAGACTGAAACCAGGACTCGATTTGTTAGGGAAATGCCAGAGACAAGCAATTTAGCATAGAAAAGGGCAAACACACCCGCCCAGAGGCCCTCCTCCAAGCAGTTCAAAGGTTCCAAATTCTGCTGCTGGAGAGGTAAACGTGAAGGCAACTCATTAAGGGGAGAAGGCCGAGGCTTCAAGCTGTGGCTCACGACTAAATTCTACAATACAACACCTTCTCATTGACCTTGATTTATGCATTCAAACAATGTGCCCTGGCATTCGAGTTGCAATCAGGGTAGGCACGATTAATGGGAACATTCCTCAGAGTTGTGTAGGAAATAGAAATACAATCTGGAGGAGGAGGGTCTCTTGTGTTTTTCATGAAAGCATTTTAAAAATTGGAACAACCTTTCTGTGATTCTGAAGGTTGTTTAACAAGACACAAGAATGACAAAAATATTCCGGAAACTTAACTGTCGTGGATACTTAGCCTAGGCTTCTAGCTTCCTAAATTTATTTAATGATTCCATTCCAGTCATTACAATCATCTTAACATTACACTGTTCACACACAAAAGTAGCTTGGTCCAAGCCCTATGGAAAACACCAGGAATCCAGACATTTATAGTTGTATTTAACATGACCCTGAAACGGAAAGCAAGAAGCCAAGAGATTTCCCCAACCACCCAGACTAAGCTAAGCTGAGTACTTTACAAGCCACAAATCACAGGTTTGTTGGACAACCTTACAGGTTAAACGATGCACGCAATTTTAGTGCGGGCCGGCGTGATGTCCACTGGAATGAAATGTGAACCCACACCTACAGGGAGATGTTCAAGCTGATCCGTGAAGATTTAACCGTAAGTCACTCATTAGAGTTAATGGAGCATGACTCCGAAATTCCAGATCACGCCTCAGACATCTGACTGCCCGTGGAAAGGCAGATCAAGGCAGCCGCAGCAGCTGGGACCTGGGGAAACTGGAGGGAGATACAGTGTTTTCACCTGTTCAAATTAGTGAGGGACCAAAGATGTAAGTCATCTCTATTCATTCTCAACTGTCAACGCAGGGCGGTTTGCACAGAGACTCCTGTGCTAGAACAGTCTTTAATGCCTTTGCTGTAAATGATGTGAGAGGAGACAGATGTGTTTAACCTGATTTGACAGTTACATAGTGCATTCATGTAGTGCAGCATCACGGAGCATGCTATCAGTGTATAGGATGTTTATGGTTTTGTATATTAGCTTAAAATAATTTTTTAAAAAAACCTACCTTGGTCTACTCAACATTGATCTAGTCTAAAAGAGAAACAGAACAAGGCAGTGATGGCCCAGGTGGCCTTGAACTCACAGAGATCTGTCAGCCTCTGTCTCCCAAGTGCTGGGATTAAAGGTATGTACCACCACTGCCTAGCCTCTATGGCTAACAAATGTGGCTGATCTCCAGGCAAAGTTTATTTGTTAGAGCACAAACAAAGCATCGTCACATGTTCCTGCCTGAAATTTGCAGATGTGGAAATGATAGGAAGACAGACCAACCTCAGGCCAGAGCCCAGCGGGGAGCTGACCCTGTGGTGTGACTTCTTTCTTATTATGCATCTTCTTGTAGTTTAGATTTGGTTGACTTGGTGTTAAAAATACAGCATTTCTTCTCAAAATGACTTGGGGGAAAATAAACATAAGCAACTTAGTTTTAATTGTAGAATATTGAGAAAGTAAACACTTGTCAGAACGTCTTGCAAAGGGCTGAATTTCAGAATACACGCCAGTTTAAATTCATTAGCATGGGGCACTGAGGCAAGGGAAAACATGTTTGCTCAAGCATCGCCGCTCCAGAATTCCTGAAGGCCCCTGCGACACATAACTTCATGCATTTCCCCAATGACAGGAAACCCCAGTGAGGATTGCAGAATTCCACAAAGGAAGGAGTAAGCAAAAAGGAAATTAAAAATTGTGAGAAAGGGGACATTAAACAGACTTCGTTCATTTGTTTTAATTAGCATAGCTGAATTTTAATTATCGCGATTCTTCACCAGACACTAGTAAATGTGCTGAAACCATCTTGTAAAATTAACAGAGCTCTAACACAACAGGCCCTTGTTTAATTCTGTTCTATTCTTCATTGGTTTAAAAGAAAGTAATTTCAGGAAGAAGGCGGGGGGATTTGGGTAGACAACTAGAGTAGAACGAAGTAATTCATCTGAGCACAATCTCCATGAAAGCAGAGATGCCTCTGTCCTGTTTATTAGATATTGCTTCTAGCATAGTTAATAACTGGTACCTGGAGGAACATAATCATAAACAAATAGTACTTCCTCTAGTTTCCTCGAAAGGACTATAAAGCTCACAAAGGCAGAGATCATAGCTTTTACTTCTTCTTCATCCACTTCTGTCAGCAGAAGGTTGGGTCATCAGGAGTCAGTCAGCAGGTATGCCTTAGCAAGCCTGCTTTCCAGGGAGGAACACCCTTCACCATCTCCTGCTGCAAAGGTCCTAACAGTCTAGACACCAGAGGTCAGATCAGTGCAATCCCAGAGGAAGCAGACTCTCCTGCTTCCATCCCCACTCCGAAAGGATAAACAATAAAATCAAATAAATACATTTAAAAATAGCACAGTTGTCCCTAGATTGTCAGAGAATGACTGGTTATTCTCTTTGTCAATATATTCATGAGACTAACGTGGGCTATAATTACAGTCAGGCCAGGGCCTATATTCCTCAAACCTCAATGGGTGTTTCCATGTAGCTCATTCCCATCTTCAGGGCTCTTTCTGTCACCAGAGGCTATGAAAGTCTGGAAAACAAGACAGCCCTGTGTCATGTGACTCCCGAAGGCTCCCTCTCAGCTCTCATAGATCAGTCTCTGGAAGATGCCAGCTGCCAGTGCCTTTGATTTTTGTCTTCACTAAATCGTTGATAGATCGATCGATTCAGACTATCGATTGGCTGACTTGGGGCAGAGTATCTCTGACAAGAAGAGAGCATCACACCTCATCCTCAGGAGCATTTCCTCAGCCCACTAATCCCTGACATGGTTGAAGACGGGAGCCTGAGAGCCTGAGGTTCCCCTTCACTGTTGGCTTCCTTCCTCTCACTCAGAACCACAGTAACCCATGAGGTTCTACACCGAAACAGGTTCATATTCCTGGAAATGGGAGGCCAATGTTTAGGAAAGCAACATGTACATGCAGTTGAACAATATTACATTAGATAGAAAGCCACTCCACAGGAGAGACAGCTCCTTCACAGTCTCACTCCCAAGGAAGAGCGATGTCAATCAACTCACTGGGCTGACTCTCAAAGCCCTTCCAGTTCAACACCTCAGTTGTGTTGGAAGGGGTGTGTCTCACTGTCTTCTATCAGGCTGGACTGAGTCACAGGACGGAAAGACCACAGTGTTATAAGGACACAGCTCAGCCCATAAATTGCATTGGGCAGTAATTGTAGAGTAAATCAATTGCCATTATTGAGCAAAGTTGGGGCTATCTGTCCCGTCCACAACTGCCTGTCCCTCTGCTTAGACTTGACATGTTTGTTTAGAATGTTTCTAGATCACACACAAAGAATATAAAAAGAAATAAAAATGATTTGGAGTAAAGTGAGTTTTGTTTTGTTACCTTTCAATCTATGCCCTTGTCTCCTGGGCTCGCCTTCTAACATGGTAGATTTGATTGTTCTACACCTACTTTAGGCATCAGATTTATACGTCAGGTGCTCTACAGACCTTCAACTTTACCAAATAGAGTTGCCATCTGAAGTCAGGTTTGCTTTTACCATACAAACAGCTTTCAGGGCCTCTCTATATCTAAGTGCTTACATTTCATAAGCAAAGTCAAACTTCCCATACGTGAGTGATTAGCCTTAATCCCTGCAAGAGTTAGACACAACAGTAGTTATAGATATACCTGTGTATAGATGCAGGCACATATTTGTGTGTGTGTGTGTGTGTGTGCCTCTAAGAAAAGACAAAACTTTATTAGGTTACTAATACTGGAAACAGAAGAACAGAACAGATTGTTGATAGTGAACATAGGACTCGTGTCTTGCTAGTCTGAAATTCTTCATTCTTTTCATGCAGAATGTGTTATGTCTATCTTTATGCACTATGTGTAACATTCAAAGAAACGAATCCTCCTGCACATAAAGTCGATGCGTGCTGAAAGGTCTGGAGTGGGGTCTGCTCAGCATCCCTCACTCCTCCAGGGAATCACTATGGGGCACAAAATAAGAGCACAGCACCAGGCTTTTTGGAATTCACTTTCAGAAGCTAAATCTACATTCTCCTTCCACCATATGCTCAGGTAGCTTTCAATGGCACCTCATGCAGCTGTGTCATTGAGTTCCTCCGTCTTAATGAATAAACTAATTACAGCCTGAGACGAAGTCTTGCTGACTAGCTATCTCCTGTTATAGATCAAGGAGCGAACTTTATTCCCATAGCTATCTGCTAATTTGCATTAGCCATAAAAGTGCACCCCACAGCCTTCTCTAGTCTAGCTGGGCAACAGGGCTGCACCCCCAGAACACTGTGCCGCTGCTGGTATTAATTCCTCACAGGTCAAGTGGCCCAGTAGGTATGCTGCTACCACAGAGATTTTCAGGTCCAAGTGCAACTAGGTAACTCTCGATTCACTTGAGTCTGCTGGCCAGCTAACACATTATAAATCCTACTGCATTGAATTTGACAATTAAGTGATATTATTCCTTTGAGTCCTGAAGTTCTCTTTGTTTACAAAAGATTTCCAACAGGGTCAAAATAAAGCTTTGCCCATTTGAAGCCTTTTTAAATAGTGTAAATTTATCAAGTACAAATATAGCTGGGTCAACTGAAAAAAAAACCCACAAAAACAAGACAGACACCAGATGTAAAGCAGATTTCATGCTCTGCTCCCAGATTCCAAATGAGAAGTCTACGGTACCTGTTAATTATAACACTGGTTTGGATTCCAACAACACAGTTCTCAGATGGAAGTAACCTTGTAGTGACTTCATTACCAGATAAACTCCATCTTGCCAGCACCAGGTCTCACAACTGTAGCACACAAAATACAGAGTCAAGAGCTTCTGCACTTCCTCCTTTCTTGGTGTGCTTGCAGTTTGCCCACTGGACTTGTAGAATTTTGAAGAGTGACAGCTCTGACAACCAAACAGAGAAAGGTGAGGGCTGGACTATAGTCCACCTGTGGTTAGACCTGCATTACAGATGGACTTTTAGACTCTAGGATTCAGGTTTCCTTCTCTACAGAGTAGTATGTAGTTGAGCTTCATGGAGAGCAGAAATATAAGACTAAATACCTATGATACCTAATGATAGGTGCCAAACCATGTTTTACTAATCTTTGACTGAATTAAATATACATGTTTTCTAATTTACACATTCTCACGATCATAGATAGAAAATATGACCTCTTGAATAGAAGAATCATTTTGCAAATAGATATTTGGGTAGATAAAGAAAGGAATTGACCCAAGATGTACATCCAATGCTCATCAGCTGAGCCTAGATTTTAGGCATAATTAGCATAAATGGGCTCTAAAGTCTAAGATCGCCAGATGCCATCCAAGGCATGCATTTAAATTTGCGTTTCACATAAACAATAAAATGTAGTGTATGCCAAGATATCACAGAAATGGGCAAGCATTGGAGATATATCATTGTGTCTGTGTGTCTGTGTGTTTCCCTGATCTGGCAACTCTACATACAATCAAATCTTAGCTCTGTCATTTTCTGGCTGGACAATCTCAGATGAGTGAATTGAGATCTCTGTAGTTAGGCCCATCCTTCTGAACATACAGCTAATAGAAGCACATACTTTATAGGACTATGACAATTAGGAGTCCAGTGTCATCTTACCACACAATGCCAACTTTTTCAAGTCTATAAAATGAACTCAAACCCGACTAGAAACGCAACTGTATGTAACCAAGTTTAGAGTTTTGGTGATGGGCAACAACATAACATGGTGTGAAAGACCATGCTCTCATGTCTGAAAGTGAAAGCATCATTCTCAATCACATAAATAGGAAAGACCTGACTGTTAATAATTTTTATCCATTCACACATTGCTATCAGTTCCATTATCCCACCAGATGAGTGATATCAGGCTGGTCTTTATCTCTAAGACTCTAATAGCAAACACTAAAACCTATATAATCGGGCAATGGTAAATGTGACAGGCCCACACTGTCATTATTCTCTGATCATTGCCTATCCAGTCAAACATAGTCTAAATCAGCTGCACTAAGAGAAACACAGTCAAGGGATCAGTCAGAGAGCTGAGCAGGAAAAGGTGCTGCCACCAAGCCTAAAGACCTGA
>NC_022027.1:50046000-50049799 GCF_000317375.1 Microtus ochrogaster
AGCCAAGTAAAGACAGAAATGTGTCAAGTTAGAAACAACTCTAATATTAATGTGCCCTAGTGGGAAATATTGTCTCCAGTAGTACTATTAGAAAACACACACACACACACACACACACACACAGGCACATCTCAAAGCAATAAAGGGCCTGCAGAGAGAGAAAGCAAAATATCCTTGCTGAGCAATCATTATCGAACAGGAGGAAGCCTGAAATCAACAAAAAACCAGTCATGAGAAATTTATAAGTTAATATCAGTCACACCTGCAAATTACTACAGTGAGACCCCTGACCAAACCCAGAACACCATTTAAATGGATTCGCTGAGACGTTTATATACCCTTGCAGTCACTGAAATGCTAGGAATCTAAATTTGCCAGTTATCCCAGTTAAGGGCAAAGGAAGTGATGCCTGTCACAGCATGGATGAAGCGAGTTTCAGGGTGTCACAGAGAACACCTAGAGCATCTGCAATGTGTTTCCTCACACACCTTGTCATTCAGGATGCAAATGTACTAATTCCTTTAAATCTTCCCTTCCTAAAAATGGCCAGACTCTTAAATGCCTTAAAAAACCTCCAACAGGAGACACTCTGGGGGTGCCTTCAGCCTTCTTACCGAAACATGTATTTTGAGTTGTTGGCCAAAATAACCCACTTGAGTAACAATTTGCACACATGTCACATCTCTTCATCTCCCTTGTTTTCAAGGAAAAGGTCAAAGCCATCAAGCCGACATGCTTAGCCAGAGTCGGAGAGAGGCGTCATTTCACGGCCATGAAGTGGAACTCACAGCAAATGAGGTTAATCACTCAGCAACTAGGAGGGAAAGAGATTATATGATCATCATTTTCTCACCAATTGAGAATCACTGTGCATAAAAATAGACATTACTGGGGGGAAATTCAGACTCCTTAGCAAGGAAATAAGAGCACTGGATAGAAGCCTCTCTCAGCTGAGGCTTGACTTTCTACTGCAGGAGAAACAGAACACTCGCTGATATTTCAATGGGATGACAGCAAAGAGAAATGCCTCCTGAAAAAAAAATCCTATGTTTCTTTATTCTCCAAATCCGGTTTGTGGCAGACACCCTCAGTAGCCCAGAAGATGGCACTCACCTGGTGTTGGTTACACACTCTTTCTGCTACTGAATGGCAAATGGTTCTGTTTCTGTAAATATCAGTGATGTTGTCCCCAACATGCCTGCCAGAGTGCTGTGAAGAGCCGGGAGGCTGATGAGGAGGCCCTGATGTGCACCTGCTGGTTAAAGCCCTCCACATGCCCTGCTTACCTGTCCTCACACGAGCATCCAAGAGCAAAGGGATTCTCTAACGACGCGGGAAAAAAAGAGCCTTTCTCAGCAGCTATGCCTCAAGGAGTGCCTGGATAGAATTAGTTTTTTCATGGAAGAAATATACAATAGATCTTAGGAGAATGCTTTTCAGTGCCAAAATTGTATTTTAAAGATGATAGGTTCTGTTAGAGAAAAACCTAAATGGGCCTTTTGTTGAGTCAAGCACCTTAGTTGAGGCTGGAAGTGTAAAGGTTGCAGGATGAGAGGCTAGGAGCACAAACAATATTTTCTGGATAAGAGTGAGAAAAAGCTGGCTTCCCTGAGAGTAAGCCTGGAGAGGGGAGAAGTCCCAACAAGCCAGGAAATGGGGAAGACCAACAACAAGGTGTATGTGTGTGCACGCATGTGCATGCATGTATGTGTATGTATGCGTGCACATGTGTGAGTGTGCGTGTGTGTGCATGCGCATGCGTGTGCAGTTTAGAATTACTGCAGCTGCTGATGCAGCTTAGAGCTCCTGTGTGTGACAATCTGCCAGGACCTCAGTCTAGCAAAGGTTACTAAAAGACACGAGCTATGAGACGTGAGACACAGAAACAAGCAGGGCGATTTTAAACATTTAAAAACTCACCAAGCTTATAGCAGAGTGACTCCTAGACCTTGAATGACACATACCACAATTTTATTGGTTGACCTTTCAAAAGAGAGACCTAACTAGACACTCTGATATGCAGCTCTGAATTACAACGAGCAAGCAGGGGTCCCCAATTCCCCCACCTTCACAACCAGCCATCCGGTAATCTTGCTAATTAAAATTCCCGGCAATGCTACCTCCAAGTGGAAGTCCCCCTTCAGCCCACACTGCTTGGGCCTGCTATGTGGGGTGGCTCCCCCTCCCCGACATGCTACCTGCTGTGCTGTTTCTCACCACACAGATCCTGGCTTACAACAACTGCAATGTATTTCTGTAACAGACGCCCTGTGTTTACTTGGGTGCCTGGAGACAATATCGCTTCAGGTGGGTAATCATTAGAATGAGGGAATTCAAGAAATCACTGTAATCCCTACCTTACCAACTGCACAAAATAAATTCCATGTAGATTAAAGACTTACAGCCAAAAACCAAACCCAAGACAGTCCAGGACAACTGAGCAGGTTAGCTGCAGTGTTTATAAGAGTAGAACTTGGCTAAAGATATTAACTTCAGCCTTCGCCTATGGGGAAACATACAAATATACACTGTAGCATTATGCAGTGATATATGCTGCCACTAACTAGCTCTCTAAAGGAAGGGGTGTCGGCTGGCAAGATGGCTCAATAGGGAGTGTCATCCCTTACACATACATTATAGAAGGAAAGAATCAAGCCCCCAGGTTGTCTTCTGACCTCCCAATACAGCATAAACACACACACACACATACACACATGCACACACACCACACACATATACACATACACACAAATTGCCATTTGGATTTTGCACAGAAAAGCTGTCTGTGACATTGGTGTGTGGGAACAAAAATTGAGGTGAGGTATGTGTTAAAAAACAAAGACCTCATGGGTCTAGAATGGAGACTTCTAGGGACCACCAGTCTCTTCACGAGGCTCTGTATGCTTTTCAGTACAGCTCGATATCTGTGATAGAAGAAGGTACAATGCAGTACATTGGGAAATTCCACTCATCCCAGAGGGAAAAGGAAGGGCCGTTTAAACAGTGTGATCCTGGTTAGAAAAACAGAGCCATGAGGAGCTAAACTGCAGGCGGACTATGTGGATCCCAACGCCTACCCGGTCATTTTCTAAGAGTGTTAGCAGTCTCTTGTCCACTTGGTGCCCATTTGCTTTCCATACACCAAGTATGGAAACACGCGCTGGTGCTGAAATAATTAATTGGAAGAGCTAATACTATTAAGTATTCAAAAAGCTGATGGGGGTTCATTTCCTAGTCTAGTGCGTTAAAGAGCAGTCACACCACCTTTTCTCATTTGTGGGCTTCAGTGTTCAAGCCTCCCCGAGTGTGAACATGTTTCTGGGTTCCATGGGATTATGGGATTTGAAGATCTATATTTTGATACTGAATGGATCCTAAACAAGAGTCAATCAATGGCTTTTAGCAGTCAGTCAAATACACAGTGTTTTGCTTTGACGACTGTGTGCTGAGTGTTATTTTTACTGAAAAAAAAATGCTTGAAAAATATTCACTGTGACACATGTAAATACAGTCATGCATACCTAGTTTATGTGAAAGTTAAGGGACTTCTTTATGGAGACTTTGTCTATCTTCGATTCTTGTTCTTTACACATTGACCTCAGACCCTAGTCACAATAAAGGCTGTATTTCTTCTTAAAATCTAAGTAACTGTTGAGTTCCCATGCTTTGCATATGACAGCTAGAATCATTACAAGGAGTCCTGACTCTCTGATTTCCTGATGTGACCTCTTTTCAGGATAACTTCTCTTCTACACTTTTTTTTAAATTTAATTTATTTTTTTATTTATTTATTAATTAT
>NC_022027.1:50054228-50055457 GCF_000317375.1 Microtus ochrogaster
AACTCAAGGCAGACATCAGACCACACACACTAGTAGTAGGAGACTTCAACACACCTCTCTCAGCAATGGACAGGTCAATCAGACAGAAACCTAATAGAGAATTAAGAGAATTGTTGGAGGTAATGAAGCAAATGGATTTAACAGACACTTATAGAACACTCCACCCAAATAGGAAAGAATATACCTTCTTCTCTGCAGCTCATGGAACCTTCTCGAAAAATGACCATATACTCGGAAACAAAGGAAACCTTCACAGATACAAAAAAAATATCGGTGTCTACCTGTGTTTTATCAGATCACCACGGATTAAAGTTAGAAGGCAACAACAATGCTACCCCCAGAAAGCCGACAAACTCATGGAAACTGAACAGTCAACTATTGAACAACTCCTGGGTCAAGGAAGAAATTAAGAAAGAAATCAAAGTCTTCCTTGAATTTAATGAAAATAAAGAGACAACATACTCAAACCTATGGGACATGATGAAAGCAGTGATAAGAGGAAAGTTCATAGCACTAAGTGCCCACTTAAAGAAAACAGAGAAAGCATACATTGGAGACTTCTGTTTCTATATTGTGAAATACTTTAAGGAGTATAGGTATTAGCTCTTCTTGGAAGTTCTGGTAGAATTCTGCATTGAAACCAACTGGTCCTGAGCTTTTTTTGGAAGGGAGATTTTTGATAATGGTTTCTAGTTCTTCGCGACTAACAGGTCTATTTAGATCGTTCACCTGGTCTTGGTTTAGCTATGGTATATGGTACTTATCTAAAAAAAAATGTCCATTTCTTTTGCATTTTCTAGTTTTGTGGCATACAGGCTTTTGTAGTACGATATATGAGTCTCTGAATTTCCTCTGTGTCTGTGGTTATGTCCCTCTTTTCATTTCTGATCTTATTTATTTGCTTGTTCTCTTTCTGTCGTTTAATTAGTTTGGATAGGGGTTTGTCATTCTTGTTGATTTTCTCCAAGAACCAACTTTTTGTTTCATTGATTCTTTGGATTGTTTTCTGTGTTTCTATTTTGTTGATTTCCGCCCTCAGTTTGATTATTTCCAGTATTCTACTCCTCTTGGGCGCATCTGCTTCTTTTATTCTAAAGCTCTCAGGTATGCTGTTAAGTCATCAATGTATTCTTTGTATGTGGTCAATTTTCGAGAAGGTTCCATGAGCTGCAGAGAAGAAGGTATATTCTTTCCTATTTGGGTGGAATGTTCTATAGATGTCTGTTAAG
>NC_022027.1:50056742-50063640 GCF_000317375.1 Microtus ochrogaster
CTAGATTTTCCATATCCAGCTGGTCCTCAGTTTGTGTTTTCTTCCTTGCTTCCATTTCAGTTTTCAATTCTTGAACTGTTTCCATTACCTGTTTGATCGGTTTTTTTTCTTGGTTTCCCAGGGTATCATTTAGTATTTACTCATCCATTTCTATAAGGGCATTTTTTACATGTTGTTTAAGGGACTCTATTGCTTTCATAAAGTCTATTTTTTCCACTTCTTCTGTGTTAGGGTGTTCAAGTCCTTCTGTTGTAAGATCATTGGGTTCTGGTGTTTTCATGTTGTTTTTCAGATTGTTGGGTGAATTTTTGCCTTGGCGTCTGCCCATCTCCCCCTATTGATGCTATCTAATGTGTCTTTTAAAACGGGATCAGGTTTCCCTGCTGGCCAGGGGCCCCACTTACAAAATGCCCTCGCTCTGTTTCCTGGGTTCCTGCCATGGGCCAAGATCCCTCTCACCACTCAGAAGGGTCTGCAGGACCAGGACCAGGCTCCCCATTCGCCAGCGACCTCGCCAACGAAAGGTCTACCACTCTGCAGGCCAACCACCAAAACAGAGAAACTCCTGCTGCCCTCTGCCCCGAGCTCCAGACCCAGCGCCCAAACAGGCTAAACTGGGTGATCCCACAGCCCCACGGAAGGAAGGGGGAGTGAAGGAGGCCCCTGGGCACAAGCTGGGATGGGTCAGGGAGAGAGAGGTCGCAGCAGAGGAGGAGCAGCCCCAGCAGAGGGTACCAGCCCTCGCAGACTAACTGGGAGGTCAAGGGGGTCGGGGAATGCTCCTGCTCCGTTTCCTGTGTCCTGCCGCTGGCCAAGAACACTCTCCCCACTCAGGAGGGTCTTCAGGGACAGGGCCAGGCTCCCTGTTCGCCTGTGGACCTCGCCAATAAAAGGCCTACCACTCTGGAGGCCTGGCCCCAAAAAACCTACCTGATTTAATTGTAGTGGGGCGATCTGCTCTCAGTGTGGGCTTTACTGTTTCGTGCTTGGATTATCACGCATCCGCCGTGTCTGCGCCCCGGTGTCTCCGCCGCTTGGGCCTGCGCACCTGTGTCCTCTCTTCTACACTTTTATCTTTTCAGGATAACTTCTCTTGTACTTTTATGCTACAAAGGGTTCTGACTTTTCTCTCCTGAATTATTTTGTATGTTGGCTTGATGAGGGATCGAATGAATTCCTGGGGAGAAAAACCACTCAATTACAGTCTCTAGTAGACAGAACACCATAGGCTATCTGGTTCTGGCAGCTATGTGACCCGAAGGCCTCTTGGGCTCAGCGAGCCTGGCATGAGTCACAGAGGTTCAGGTTTAATACAACTAGCTGCCAGTGGGCAGGTAAGAGCCACATTAGGGAGAAGCAGCCAGAAGAGCCTCACCACCATGGAGATGACCAAAGTACCATGGAGCAGCAGCCTAGAAAATGCCACGAGATAAAAACCAGAAATGTAGAGCTGGTATGTTTTTAAGGAGTCCAAGGGGATTTCACATTGGAATCTATCTGGCATCCCCACCGGAATTCTGGGTACCATTCAGGGCAGAATGTCGGATTTGGCATTGGATGTGGATCTAGGACTAAATCTATTCTCTGTGCACTGTATACTGAAAAAGAACAAAAAAAATCTGAAAATAGCTCAGGGTTCACTTCAGACCATGGGAAAATGTTCACTGTGTGTGGAAATTCTATACCACAGAGACACCCACCAATCCAGGATCATAAATCCCTCCAGAGACTCCTCCGTGACACTAAGGATCCAGTCAGCTTAGCGAGCCTTGATGTCCAGTATTTGACCACCAAATGACATTTAGGAAGGAATAATAAACTATCCTTTAAAATATCCTGCAAGAACTTTCCTTGATTATCGTAGGGAGAAGCCAGAGAAGGAAGTGGCTGGCCAAAGTGGGCTTGGAGATTCAAAAGCCCCTCAGTCACATGGGTGGTCAGCTGATCAAGAATAGACATGAACTTCAGTGGGCCTAGCCCTCAGTCCCAACCCTCAACCTCATCCTCCCTCCAGGCCTTCCAGAGACATGTGTCTTCTGACTGATCTGTGTGGGAAGGCAGCTAGAAGGATATGCCTCATGTTTCTGAATTTTGAGTTTTATTGAATTATTGAAGGAAAAAGGAACACTGCCTCAGAAGAATATGTTATTAGGGATATCCATATACTGTAGCTGATGGATCAGGCTCCGAGCTTTTGAGTAGGTCTATTAGTTATGGTCTCAGCTACTTTTCAACAGCTGTGACTGACAAAGCACCATGGCCAAGGCTACTCCCAAAGCCAAGTGTTTAATTGGGGCTCGTGGTACTAGAGGGTTCGAGTCCATGAGCATTCAAGTGGAGTACAGCAGCAGTCAGGCAGGGATGGTGCTGGGGCAGTAGCTGAGAACTTACATCCTTGTTCAAGAGGAAGAGGAAGAGAGAGATAATTGGGGAAACTTTCAAAATAACTTTGAAACCTCAAAGCCCACTGCCAGTGACACACCTCCAACAGGGCCACACCTCCTAATCCTTCCCAAATAATTCCACCAACAGGGGACCAATGACTCAAACATGTGGCCTGTGGGGGCCATTCTCATTCAAGCCACACCAGTAGAGTATGAAAGGCAGGTTCCTGGATTGACTGGTGTCGCTGTTGCTGCTGCTTCTGGTATTGTTTGAAAGGTGATAGTGGAGCCAAGCAAAGGTTCCCAGCAAGTCATTTTGAGCCTGTAACTGCAGAACTGATTGGAGAGTCACCCCAGTTCCCACTCTTAATTAATAAGAATAATAAAGAACCAGGAAGATCACCCTCATCAGAGATTATGCCTTTTGAAGTCTTTGGTTTTAAACATCCCAAAGTCAGGACCCAGGTATCTTTCCTGATCACTGTCTAGAAAATGAGCATGTGCAAGTTGACTGTTCACAGAAAGGCAGACGTAATCTCTGGTTGCTTCCTTCTAAGACAAAGGCAAGAGTCAAGAGCTGGTCTGAGTTTTACTATTAGGACAGTCTCTGTGTATAAGAGTACAGTACACTGTGCTCGCCTATAGTAAAACATACTACAACTTAAAGCTGTGCCATACACACAAACACAAGACACCTTCCCCTGCGAGCTTATGAGAGAAGATCTTTATTATATAGAGGAAAGGAGACTGGATTCACTGTGGTTCAGGAGAATGGTGCTTTGGTTTGTGTCTGAAATGGCTACCACATGCTCATATATTTGGCTTTTGGTTAGTGGTGCTGTCTTAAGAAGCTATGGCCCCTTTGGGACATGAGACCTGGGTGACAGAAGGAGGTCATTTGGGTCTTGGAAGCGATACTCGCTCTAGTTTCACCCTTCATTCTCTATACACCCCTCATCCAGGAAGCCACTCTACCGTGCCTTCTCCTCCACAGTGAACTGAAATCTCTCCGTAACCAGGAATCGGAAAAATCCCATTCTCCACTAACTGGCTTCTGCTAGCTTTCTTTCCGCAACAATGAAAAGAACATACAATACAAGATAAAGAAGCAAGTTTCAGTCTGTTCTGAAAAGGAGACCCAAGATGCTTGTCCATTATCCCCATGGGTCTTCCTTCCAGAGTGACCCTGCCACAGTACCAAGTCCATCTACAAATCCAAGCCTACTCATGGCCGCTTCAGGGGTTTCCTCTATTGCTTTCTTCCTAACAAACAATCTATTTCTTTTATATGGAAATATTTGGAGAAAAGTCAGATATGGGCACTATCTTGAAACATATAGGCCAAGGAACTCGCATCAGGGAAGCGTTGATAACAAAACCTCTTTGAGGGATAGCTGCCTCTTTCTCACCTGTGGGTCTCGAGCTGGGAACCAGGGTGGCCATGCCCAGACCCTGACCCTAAATAGACTCTTAAATAATTTGTTCTTTGAGGAGCTTTTCCTAAATCAGAGAAACCCACGTGACTCCAGGATCTGCAGCACCATTAGATAAAAGCTTTCGCCATTTTCCAAACACTCCTTTTGATTTAGAGCCTTTTCCCAGGTCATGTTTTAAATATAATCACAGTCTAACTCATCTTAATGGGGCAGGTTACACAATAAGCAAGTGCCATTAGATACCAAAGCAAATTAGAAGGGTTGTTTGCTGTGTTCTGTGCTCCCAGGGAACCCACTAAAGCTGTTTAGCCTGCCTTCCTTACTGAACACCCTGCCAGCTTCAAAGCATTTAAAATAATCAATTAACTAATCCCTCAAAGACCTCAAAGGGTTGAGCAAATGGTCTCATAACATTTTAGAGATATATTTTTAAAAGTTAGGAAAAAAAATAGTGGGCCTGAAAAGCAGTTGGATTACACAGCGATGAAGAAAAAGCTGAGCAGTCAGCAGCCAATGCTGAGGGTTACGACCCAAACAAAAGAGTTTTCCTCCACCAGGGACCTCCTGCTTCCATCACTCACTATTAGAAGAAGATTCATCTGAAAAATTCCAGAATTGGTGTTAGATTTCCAGAGCAACTGTGACCAGTCAGTCACGAAAATAAAATATCATTTAGATAAGCAAAAATGTGTGGAGCATGGGAGGCCTCCCCCCATTTGAAACGCAAGGTCAGCACCACAAGAGGAAGAGGAATTAAAGATGGCTACTTTGAAACTGGCAGGGCTTACAAGTGAGGGATGCCTTCAGCGTGAATGGAAACTAAGACAGTCTGGGATGCTCACACAGAGTCTTGCAATGCACTGTGGGACTGGGTAATGGAGAGGGCGATATTATCCCCATCCTAAATCTGAGACCGCCGAGGACCAGGTTGGTTAAGTGATCTCTACTCCCACTTAACAAGTGGCAACCATGTGTTCAACCCTGGGTCAAATGGAAGATGATCACTAACCTGCTCTGTAACACAGGGACTCTTGAGATAAGCTTTCTCTGCTGGAGCCCTGAAAGAACAGCAGATGTGATTGAGGAACCCAAGGAAAACTGCATCAGTGGTTTCTCTACCGTGGCGTGGCAGAGAGCTGAACTAAGTCGCTGGGGTTGGGAGGGCGGGGAGCTAGACTCAGAAATCATGTCTCCTAGCAACTAGTGGGCTTGAAGGCAACAACATGGTCACCGCAGTCACTTTCAGAGAGGAGCAACATACAAGAACTACAGGAGAGAAAAACAGGTAAAATATATCAAAAGACGAACAAACAAGGGATTGCCTCCATTAGAACATCAGCGGGGGGGGGGTGTCTATACATTCCTTCTTTAGTCAATGGCTACTGCACACTGAATAAACAGCTACACCTATCAATTCTTTCAATTTTCACTCTGCTAAATCCCTGTGCAATGAAGAGTGACTGTATCATTAAGGCCTAAATGGACATTGAAAGGAAAGCCTATTATGAAGCAATATTTAAATTAAGATGAAGTGCAGACATCGGTGGCAGCCCCATTAGTCCCCCGAGACAGAGGGTCCTGCTGCCCTGCACAATGCATGCAGCCTGCTGAGGGAAAGAGACGATGATGGACTACGCATCATGGTGGGGACTTTTCCCCGTTATTTGCTGTTGTTGTTCTAATCAATGACTGCCTAAAAACTCGGAGAAAGTAACTGAATCCCCCATATTTCCCTCTGGTGAACTTGGCTGAAGAATGCCCGACCTATAGCCCGGCCTTGACGTTCACCCATCATGGTTAGAAACGGAGCCAGGCAGATCAGCAGATAGTGATGGCTGGAGCCATAATGTCACCATAATGACAAAGCCCATGGACAAATTCGCAGGCTGTTCCAGAGTTTTGCCTCACAGGTGGCTGTAGGTTTAGCTTAAGGTAATAATACCTACTGGGGTAACAGAGACCTTCTCAGCTAACCAGAGCTACAAGGAAGGATACATTGCTCTGGCCCAGATACTCCCCACTGCAGGGCAACGAGAGTGGTGGTCCAAAGACTAAGGAAGGGGTAATGGGGGTTGGGGGCTATAGGGCAATGAGCATAGTAGTCCAAAGACTAAGGAAGGGGCAATGGGGGAGGGGTTACAAGGCAATGAGCGTGGTGGTCCAAAGACTAAGGAAAAGGTAATGTGTGGAGGGGTGATTGTTCTTCTTCTTCAGCAGAGCTTCAAATTTTTTAGGACAAAACTTACTGCATGTAGCAAAGGGCATGTTTGATGGAAGAAGGTCATTGATTAATTAATAAAGAAACTGCTTGGCCTAATAGGTTAGAACATAGGTGGGTGGAGTAAACAGAACAGAATGCTGGGAGGAAGAGGAAGTAAGCTCAGATGCCATGCTCTCCTCTCCCGGGCAGACACGATACAACCAGCCACCAGGTCAGACATGCTGAATCTTTCCCGGTAAGACTGGTGCTACACAGATTACTAAATATGGGTTAGGCAAGATTGTGAGAATTAGCCATTAAGAGGCTAGAACTAATGGGCCAAGCAGCGTTTAAATGAATACAATTTGTGTGTTGTTATTCTGGGGCATAAGTTAGCTGGCGGCCAGGAGCCAGGCGGCAGGAATGCAGCCCGCAGCTCCTACTACACATGTTCCTGCAGATGGTCCCATATTCAGGAAGCTGTGGGCAACACCAGTTGGATTAGTTTTTTTTTTAAAGAGGACACAAAGTTGGGGGATTCAGGAAGTGGGGATGAATTTGGGAGTAGTTAGGAGAAGGAACAGGATACGGACATGATCAAAATACATCACATAAAATTATCAGAGGAATAATAAAGCCATAATAAAATAAAAAGAAAGTAAACCTTAGGGGAGGAGAAAGTAATTGTGATTAAAAAGTGGGGGACAAGCTGGAGAAGGGAAGGGGGCATTTCTGGGAGGACACTGTGATGAAACCCAACACTTTGTATGCTAGCCTCTCATATTATTCTTTTAAACTGAAGGAGGGAAAGAAGGAAGGAAGGAAGGAAGGAAGGAAGGAAGGAAGGAAGGAAGGGGAAGGAAGGAAGGAAGGAAGGA
>NC_022027.1:50063740-50065685 GCF_000317375.1 Microtus ochrogaster
GAAGGAACAAACAAAGGAAAGAAGGAATGAACGAAGGAAGGATACCTGAAACTGCCCCTCTTCATACACTTCAATAGTCAATACATGCTGTTCTGGAATCTTCTCTGCCAACGAAATTAATTCAAAACTCTTCAATTTAACCTCAGGAAGATTCTTAGGACAAGGGGGAAAAAAACCAACCACATACTTTGCCAGAATATCACAAAAAATAATTCTACCTCAATTGCTAATATTCCCCTCTATAACTTCTTCATCTAGGCCTCCATAATCCACATGACTCTCAGCACTGTTGTCTTCCAAGCTCCTACTAGGATGGCCTGTTATGCCATGCTTAAAGTGAATCACAGACCCACTCATTTTCACACTCAGGAGTCCCAGAAAAATACTAATCAAAAGCTATAATACGGACTCAGGGGATCTGGCTGATGACAACACGCACACAACTCATTGTGTAGTTGGTGCCTAAATGGAGCTTTTACCCCTGTGTTCTAGAGTCTTTGGTGCAGGAAGGCACTGTTCAAGCTACCAAAAGAGAAATGTAAATACCACCTCAGCCATAAAACCTTTGCCCTACAATCTGCCCTGTCTAGAGCAATGGTGGCAGAGAATCTGTGGGAGGAGCCAAGCAATGTTTGATTTGATTTGGCCTAAGGCCTCCTCCACAATGGAGAACTCTTACCTGGCATTGCCCGGGTAAGCCAGAACCAGAGACTAGATAACTCAGAGACCTAGAGTTAAACTAAGCATTGTTGGTCTAAAAAGAAAAATGTATCAATAAAATGACTCCTGATGATAGTCTGCTATACTTACAGAATAGTGCCTTCCTCAGTCCTCATCAGAGAGGCTTCCTCTGGCTGCAGATGAGAGCAGATGCAAAAACCCACAGCCAGAATGATGAGGAAAGAGAACCTAAATGGGATGTCTCCACCAGATCTTCCCCTTGGAACTGCGGCAACCACATGGAAGAGGAGGCAGGACGAGTAACAGGAGCCAGAAGGAGTAGAAGACACCAGGAGAACAAGGCCTTCTGAGTGAACTCAGCAATGCACAGATGAGCTCACAGAGACTGAAGCAGCAAGCCCAGGGCTGACACGGGCTGCGCCAGGTCCTCTGTGTGTATAAAATAAAAGTATCTTAATGAGCACCCAGAATGAACCCAGGGCTCTTGCTGGTGAAAAACAGGACACCCTAGAGATCGTGCCTGGATCAAAATAGCTCTCACATTCCTTAAGTTCATGTGAATAAAGCGACACTTACAGGAGCCTACATGGTTAAGAGGGAGCGTTCACACCAACATGCCTTTCCCCTTCACTAACGGAATGCAAGGAACTGAGGGGATAGGCAAGCTCACCGCAGCACACAGGAGACATGCTGCTTGGCTTCGGGCAGTACAAGTTCTTGCACATGTCACTGTCAACTTTTTAATTCAATCGTCCATTTGACAATAAAACCTTAGAATATATGTCTATCCATTATAATATGGGTAAATCTAGATAATTACCAATTGTAATTGTCTATTTTAAGGTCTTTAAATATTACATAAAGTGGTCATTGGCTACCATAAAGCTTACAGCGTTCTGAAGTAACAGTTTAAAGGGGGTACGTGATTATCAGCCCGGTACTCCTACTCAGCATGACATCACCATGCCCCGTCACAGCACAGACATCTCTGTTGCTCTGTTCTCTGCACTGCACTGGACAATACGTTAAGTGACCAGGTCTCTCTCAGGGTAGTTTCCATGTGGTAGATCACAACAGAACTCTGATCATAAATATGTACCCTGTAGAGCTTCTTTATTTTATTTTCAAAAGATGTCTATCTCCTGAGATCTTTAAAAATTATTACCACTTTTAGCTCCTTTATCGAAAATGAGGTGATCATAGGTTTGTGGGTTAAAATTCGGGTCTTCTATACGATTCCATGGTCGACTTCTCTGTTTTTATG
>NC_022027.1:50067901-50070307 GCF_000317375.1 Microtus ochrogaster
TTTTCTCAATAAAAAAAAATTATTACCACTTAAATCATTTTTAAATTTTATTAAAAAAAACCATTTTAACCAACAGGAGCGATTCTGTCTGATACTTTACCTCAAATACCTCCATGGATTATTTTCAGTATAACATATTTATTATTCAGACAGTATGTCCATTTTTCATAAAGTCTCCAGCTAACTGCATTTCTCAACTCTGTACTGAACAACGAGGAAGAAGACATCACAAATCACCGGGCAATAACACTGACAACTGCTGGGGCCTCCTACAATATTAAATGCCGAAGACGAAGCAGCCAATCATACAGACCCAAGTGCGGGTCGCTTTGCATAATGAAAGAAACTGCTGCATGCGAAAGCTAGGCAACCCTGACCCCGATTTGTCCAGGAGGGTAGCTGCCCTAGATGTCTGTCAAGATTGTGCATCAGAGTGTATTCTTAATCAGCGAGCAATCAAAACAAATATTTCACTTCACTTCATAAAACCCAGCAGTGTGATTGCATCTGACACATCTAGGGGAAGCAAATCCCTTACAGTTCACTTCTTCCTGTCCCAAATGGAGGCTGGGCTGCCTGAAGCCAGTCTCCACTCTGCCACTTAGTAAACAGAAGGACACTGGGCGTTTCAGGGGATCTAGAGCAGTCATGATTTCTTACTGGAACTAAGAATTACAATAACAGTGACCCTCTGCCTAAACAGGACTGTCAAAGTCAGGGGGGGGGGGTGTCTCGCAAATCAGCCGTGGTAGGAAATTAAGGTGAGATTCTTTTCAACAGAAACAAAGGCAGCATTGTGGTTATTTCCATCCTTTTGGCAGTCCTACAAAAGCGGGGGCGGGGGAACACTTCAGTTACTTATTAGTTTGGAAATGGTTGAATGATTTTTTTTCATTCATTTGCTCATACAGCGTGTTGTATGGTGCATACAGCCAGACTGCCCAAGGTTTCTCAGTCCACCACTTCCTAAGATCGAGATGCTCACAAATTTCTGCCTTATCTGGACTTCACTTTCTCAAATGCTCAATTTCAAAACCACTGATAATACCAATGACTACGTCACAGAGTTGATGAGGGGATTAGATACAAGTAACGCCTTTATAAGAGTGATTAACCGTTCAACAAAGGGTACTTTAATAATTGAAGAATTCAGTTAAGCCTGCTTAGGTCCACTAACTGATTGGATGCATGTCCTTGGCAAAGCCATGCTCAGAGTAAGAGACTATGAAAGAGGAACCCCATGAATCCTAACCCTACACAACTATACATATTTGCCTGGTATAATAGTAATAATAAATAACAATAATAATTATAATAATCTAGAAAGATATACAGCAAATTTTTCCACTAGTTCCTTAGGAGTGGGTTTGGCTGGGAGAAATGAAAGAGAGGAAAAGTAAGCATGTGTGGTAAGACCTAAACACGAGACTACTTAAAGTCAGAGCTACCTAGCCTTGGGCTTGGCAACAGAAGTCAGCACAGGGCGGGGAAGGAAGAGAAGCTGTTGGAGGCCAGTCCTGACAGGCGCCTCCTTCCCACCTGCTCTGTCTCGTGACTGCCAGCTCCTGAAGAATGCTGAGTGTGTGGGTAACTTCAGCTGTGCTGGTAGCCACAGAGGATCCATTAATGGGTGATTCCGTCCCTGGAGGCATGTGTTCCTGGATGTGTCGGTGGGGATTAGGTTATATGGCAGAGCTTAAGCAATGGACGTTTCCTTCCCCTTCACACTATAGCTCCAGTGTGGATGAGCACAGCTCCATGCTGGACCCCATGGAGGCCCCAGGGGGAGGGCCCCAGCCTCCATCTGGAACAGAGCTGAACTCCGGGCAGAGGGGAAGAGAGTGGAGCAACATGGTGACTGTTACAGTTTTGTCTGCAAGTGGCTCATCTCTTCTGCTCACATTCCTTTGCCAGAGAAAGGCACGTGAGTGTGTCTGGACAGTGTGTGCTACGAGAGTGTTTGCACTCAACAGTATGTGCTATGTGTGTGTACACTTAACAATGAAGTGCTACGTGCGTGTCTGCATTCAACAGTGTGCTACATGAGTGTGTGTGCACTCAATAGTGTACTACATGAGTGTCTGTACACTCAAAATGTTAACATTAGTGTGTCTGCACTCAACAGTGTGCTACGTGAGTGTGTGTACACTCAACAGTGTGTGTTACATGAGTGTGTGTACACTCAACAGTGTGTGCTACATGTGTGTGCACCAGTGTGTTATGTATCTGCACTCAACATTGTGTGCTATATGAGTGTGTGTGCACTAAACAGTATGTGCTATATGAGTGTCTGCACTCAACAGTGATGTGCTACCATGTGTGTGTACTCAACAGTGTGTGCTACGTGTGTGTACACTCAACAGTGTGTGCTACCATGAGCATGTGTGCACTCAACAGTGTGTGCTA
>NC_022027.1:50071076-50080175 GCF_000317375.1 Microtus ochrogaster
TGTGTGCACTCAACAGTGTGTGCTACCATGAGTGTGTGTGCACTCAACAGTGTGCTACCATGAGCGTGTGTGCACTCAACAGTGTGTGCTGCCTTCCATCATGAAGGTTCCAGTGTCATGGATAATGAGGCCGTCAGCCGCACTGATTCCCCAGCGCACTGGACGGTTCACACAGCTTCTCCTTTGCTCCCTGAGCGCTGGTCCACAGTCTGCTACTGAATGCCTTGAGCTGGATGCATTTCAGAATTCTGAACTCCACTATCACACATTAGGTAATCACTGAAATGAGATTTGGGTAGCACCTGCACTAAATACTTCGGTAGAAAAATTGCCAGATGAAATGAGATAAAACCAGAAATCGTCTCACCCAGGTTTAGAACTGGCAATTCCACTAAACAAATTTGCATCATGCTTATGAAAAAAATAAAGATGTTCAGAGCTGTGAAATTGAGGTTGTAAATATTATGGAGAGTTGGTTATTGAGGAAGTCCACTTTCAAGGTCCTTCTTCCAGCAGAAACAAAACAAAACTCAGAATATAGAGAACCTTAAAATATAAAGTAGCATGTTCAGCAGGTCCATGAGACGCTCCCTCTACTCCTTGTCACATCCATAAAATTATATCAAAATTTAAACTCTACCTCCCAGGTATAAAGCATCAAGAAAAATAGAAAGAATAGGGACAGAATCAAAGCAAATCTGAACATGCTTCAGATCTCTCCACATTGTAGCTCTGACCTATATTTACAGGAAAGATGATTGTTCATTTCAATAATCTCTCAGGAGCTAAAATTTCAATATGCATTCAGGAATTTGGACAAATAAAAGGTGATAAGCTAGAGAAATCATCTTGAACAAACACGAAGACAAAACGGCATGGAAAGTAAACACACTCCACAAGCTCCTGCTGTCGGGCAATCCAAAGCCAGAAACCTGGCTGATGAGTTCTCACCTTCAGAAGGGCTGCGGCAACCACTGTTCCAGGAAGGGGTTGTGAAAAGAGCATGCGTTGTGGTCAAAAGACCTGGGTATCATTTTCCTCTGTGCCACATGCTTGTTGTGTGAGCTTTAGCTGCATGGCACATTCATCTCTTTCATGTAAGACAGCTAGTGACTTTACATCTGCATCATAAGATTGCTGAGATTCACGTAAGAAAATCCTTCCAGGTTCTCAGCTGTGCACAGATGCCAGTGCTTCTGCTCTGGCCACGTCTTTTCCACCCATCTTTCCTCCACACAGCCATACAGAGACCACGTCCAAAGTTCACTGGGCTTGTCCCATCTTGAAGTGCATTCTGCTCTTTTAAAGTACCCAGGATAAGACTTAAAAGAGGATATTTTGTTTCAGTTCATGGTTTTAAAGGTTTCTGTCCAGGGTCAAGTGGTTTTATTGCTTTGGGTCTCAGTGAGGCAGAGCACTGTGGCTGAGTGTGTAGCCGGTGATGACTGCTCATCTCATGGTGGCCAGGAAGTAGAGACAGAGAAGGGAAAAGTTTCCCGTGTCTCTTTCAAAGGAGCTTTTTCTGTGGCCTCACTTCCTCCCACCAGGTTTCATCTCCCAAATGCTGCAAACCTCCCCAGAGTACCATAGGCCTTAGGATGTGGTCTCTGTGGGACATTTCATCTGTAAACTGTAACAATAGGTAATATTTCTTGATAATTACAGGAATTACTGTGAGCTAAAAAAGAACGGAAATAGATTTTATGTTTTATTCTAATCATTTGCCCCCTAAGTTCAAATTGAAAATATTTGCATCTTTTTAAATGAAGGTAGCTTCTTCAGTCCTTCTTTAAGTAGGATTTGCTGAACCCCTATTACATAAGAAACATGAGTGTGGGGCTGAAGAGATGGCTCAGCGGTTAAGCGCATTGCCTGTTCTTCCAAAGGTCCTGAGTTCAATTCCCAGCAACCACATGGTGGCTCACAACCATCTGTAATGAGGTCTGGTGCCCTCTTCTGGCCTTCAGGCATACAAGCAGACAGAATACTATATACATAATAAATAAATAAATATTTTTTAAAAAGAAAGAAAGATGAGTATGAGCAAATCAGTGTATTGCCTTCCCACATAGGGCTGTCTGAGGAAGTTGTAGATTCTGGCAGATGCAGATCCTGAAGCTACAGGAGGATTGGTACCAAGGGTCAGCCTTACCCCGCTGGGGCTCTGACAAAGCATTTCCAGCAAAGGCTCATAAGCCAGGCTGCATGAAGCTGTCTGTCTTCTAAAAGGGGCACCCCAGAGAGGTCAGATAAAGCTGGGGGCAGCTCTGTTAGGCTTGACAACTCTACAGAGATGTGATACACAGCCCAGAGTTATCAGAGAGACTCGGTAAAATATTCAGGAATCAGCAGACAGGACCCTCGGGGACTCCTAGCTCCCTGCTTTCATCCTTCACCTAGTTAAGTGTGAATGGTCCTGCCAGAGCTGTAGAGATGTAAAACAGCTCCCGGTCCTGAGGTTGGCAGGAAGTTCCAGGTGGATGCAGGGCAAAGCTGCCTGGCTCTCTGTGAGGTCAGGATGACAGGTGTTCAAGTCCTTTGGGCCTTGTAGCCAGACAGGAAAGCCTAGAAGGGGGATAAATGAACTGCAAGCCCCTGGGTCCGTTCATGAGGACCATGGACAGCGCAACAGAGAGACACAGCCCTCAGAATGAAGGATACAGGATGCTCACAAAGCCCCAACACCAGAGCAACATGAAAGATTCTTGGGATGAATCCATTGTCTTTTCCCGAGATGTCCCGTAAGTCTATCATGGATGGTTAAGCCTCTGTTAAATGAAATGGAAGATACGTTTTCAGCGCGATGCTTTGTCAGCCGTTGCTTGCTAGGGGTGGTAATCACATCCTGGATGAATTGCTCTTCTCACTTGTGGGAGAAGGAATCGATCGGAACAGGGAAATATGCTTAGATTCTTCCTAGAATGCCACCATGTGAGCGGAAAGGCACGAACAGGGATCAGTTGGTACATTGAGATGCGGGGGCCGCCTGCATATTCATTTGGCACCATCATTTTATTGACAGCCTGCTCTGCCTCACTGGCAGAAGGGCTGGCTAGTTGAAAGTCCATGAGCCCTACAGAACAGCAATGAGTCTGGCTGGAGTTCAGATGTAGTTCACTGTCTATAAAACAGTCAACTTCCCTGTGTGGCCTTGTCCAAGGTCAGTATTACACTCTAAAAGCCAAGCTCCCTGTGTGGCCTTGTCCAGTGTCAGTATTAATTGTCTGCATGGGCCTGGCTGTTCCAGAACTTGTTGTAGACCAGGCTGGCCTCAAACTCACAGAGGTCCACCTGCCTCTGCCTCCTGAGTGCTGGGATTAAAGGCATGTGCCACCATGCTTGGCTAATGAATCCTTTTTTTGAAGTCTAGATGTGAGCCAAATTTATTACATTATTTAGGTGGGATTTTATAGCGTCCGTTTAGGTCTTACATGTGTGTGGCTGTGTGACATCGTGTACTGGGATGTATACGGGGCATCAAATCCATGGCCACGTACATGCTAAGCAAGTGCTATACACCTGAGCTGAAACCAGGATCTTGAATAACATTTTCTATGTACATTTGGAGTCCTTCAATAAGTATTTGCCATACATTCATGTTCACTTTATACTACCCAGACTAGAGAACTATGAAGGGCTCTGAACTGTGAGGAATGCTGGGGGCAGTGATAGAAAGGTATGTCTTTGTTTTGATGGCATTAATCTTCCAAACTTAATAATTTATTCTAAATCAATTGGAAGGAATATGTAGATTTTCAACTGTGGTATTATTATCATTGGAATGTGTGTGTGTGTGTGTGTGTGTGTGTGTGTGTGTGTGTGTCACACAGTCACTAGGAATACGTTGTCTGGGCAGGAAGAAAGAGGCATGTCTGTAGAGCAGCAGAGAGGATGCTCCCAGTATTACAATGAGAATAATCTGACACAATGTCCCTTCTCAGGACAAGAGGGAAAGAAACACCTTAGTCCAGATTCATGGGCTAATACTTCAGGAAAGGACTGCTAAGCGCAGGCGGACTGACATAAACCTGACAGTCCATGGCGGAGATCTCCACTGAGAGGGCCTAGCTGCTGGCCCAGAAGATCAGAAGCATTTCCAAACCTTCTGCTAGTCAAGGACTTGAACAGTGGATGGGGGGAAAGAGAACGTGTCTTGGAACTGTGGGTGTCAAGGTGACACGGCATAGTGATAGGGAGGTTGCTGTGCATCTGGGCTCTCTGGAGCTGGTGCCGGTGCCCAGAGGCTCAGCAGCTGAAACCAAAGGAGGAAAATGCTCTTTTCATTATGCAGAAGGAGGCTAACAGCCAATGGGGCCGGTGGAGCATGTGCAGCAGTAACTTCCTTATGAGCCAACCAGAAGTCTGCCGTGAGGCCTGGAGACCATTGATGTCACGATGACCTGGGCCAATGAGAGAGAGACAACACAGCAGTCCAGATTGGCGCCACCCCTGGGTCCTGTGAGGGGGTATAAGAGACTGGCCATGCCCTCAATAAAGGAGTCGGCTTTTGCTTTGGCCTGAATCCCAGAGTCCATGTGGTTGACTCCACGCCTTCTTGCCCCCTCCCTCAAGGGGCATCCTTGCAGGGTCTATAGGGCAAAAGGAACAACTAGAGCAGGAAACCAACCAACCTCTGAGCACCCTGACTCTGAACCCAGAGCCAGTGAAAGAAACACACCCTGGATTTGAGACCTGACTCAGGGAAAGAGACATATTTATCCCTAAACCCAGGACCACAAAAACATGCCCTGACTCTGAAACCAGTGCCAAAGAAACACACTTTGTCCCTAGAATCAGAGCCAACGAAAGAAATATGCCCTGGTCCTAAAATAAGAGTCACAAGGCTAAAAAGGACCAGTGAAAGAAACACAGTTTGGCCATGAAGTCAAAGCCAGTTCTGCCCCTGAGCAGCTAAACTGACCAATCCCTGAGTAAGGGAAAACTAACCAATCCCTCTTCTTCCTGGGGAAATCTCTGCCCCTAAGAAGCCCTATATAAGCCTCTCTGCCTCTTCACTTAGAGGCTGGCATTTACACCTCCCTAGCAGAGGCAGCCACTCTCCTAGATTCCTCCTTCCCAAATAAGTCTCTCAAAGAAAAGTCTTGGGTGACAGTCTTCATTCACCAAAGCAGAGCAGAAGAACCTGGCTCGGACTGAGCTGAAAAACCTTGCTGAGATGCTCGCTAAGGGGGCTGAGCAAGGCTGAGCAGGAAAAGTAGCAACTTCTCACAGGAGCTAGAGGAGGCCGCTGCATTTCTGCAGGGTTAGCAAAGGAAGTAGCATCCTGGGCCAGAGAAGAAGGGGATGGCTCTGCTAGGACATTCCCTTAAGGGAACAGAGCAGAGCTCAGTTGTAACGGTTCTCCAGGAGAAGAGCAGGATTGCTATATCCTGCAGGGAGTCCATTCCCCCGCTGTACCCCAGCTTCAGACAGCCTGCCCGGCTTCTTGATAAATCAGGAGCTGTCCTATTGTGGCTCCGGCCTCCAGAGTTGTCCTATTGTCGCTGTATCCTCCAGAGCTGAGCTGTCCTGTTGCAGCTCCAGCCTCTAGAGCTGTCCTACTGAGGCTCTAAGCATAGCCTGGCTTCCTGATAAGTCAGGCTGTCTTTGCAGCTCCATGCTGTAACACATCCCCTACATGGTTTCTCCCGACACCTGGCCCCATCCCTCTTTTTCTCATTAACTCACATACCTGTCGGGATCACCTGTAACAAAGCAGATACCAACGGTAGCCGGGAAGGAGTGTCACTTTCTTCAGTGGCATAACCACTGGTAAGTTTCCCGTGATCTGATAAATAACCTCAAACCCATGCTCATGCAGCAACCTAGTTAAACTCAGAGGGACATACACATGAGACATGAAGTAAGAGGGGACATTGGGGGAGACTAACCATTTCTGCAGGAGGATGAGGGAAGATAAGCGGGCTGAGGGGGACTGAAGTTAATTATACACATGTCTGAGATCGTCAAAGAATGAAAAATAAATTAATGTAAAAAAGAAATTCATAAACTGAGATGAAAACAGTCCTGGAGTTTGGAGTTTGGTTTTTTTTTTTCTAGAATGTAAATGTAACACTACAGTACACAGTTAAAATGGGTGACATAGAGCTGGAGAGATAGCTCAGCTGTAAGAGCGTTTTCTACTCCTGCAGAGGACATCAGTTCAATTCCGAGCACCCCCATTGCAACTCACAAGCATCAATAACTCTAGATCCAGAAGATTCAGCGCCCTCTTCTGGCCTTCAGGAGCACCAGACATATAGGCAGAGAAAATACCCATACACATAAAGTAAAAATAACTTATGAAGAATGGACAACATGGTAAATTCTAGGTTACATGTGTTTGGCCACAGATCTCAAAGTGATTTCAGCATGAAGGAAGGAATGTCAGCTGATGAGGAGCTGGCCAAGTTTCACCTCATTTCTCCCGGAGTCTGTGGATGGGAGTCAGTATGACACCCAGCCCCCAGAGAACGTTTGCAGATCAGCGGGAAGCCAGGAGGGCTGCTGCCAGCTGGAGCCAGGCAGTAAGCCTGGTGATGAAGATCTTCGCTGATGGGGTTAGACAGTCACGACGATCCCAGCTCCACCATCCAATGACATAGCCCTGAGCAGGTTACTCGGCTAGAACTGCATCCTAATTGTAAAATGAGGTAATAACAGCCATACACACTGGATCGCTACAGCATGAAGTAAAGACAAGGCACAAGATGCAGAACAATGAATGATGCGATGGTATTGTGCTTGAAATGGAGGAAATGCTTCAGAGACGCTGCTATGTTCGTGTGTGTAGAAGCCTCTAAGAGGGTTTATGAACATGAGTAACGGTGATGGCTCCTTTGGGGGACAGTAACAGTGATGGGAAAGAGGGAATTTTAGTCACTCTCTTTCCTAATGAACCATACACATATGGTATCTACTATTACCCACAACCACTATGTCAAAAGACAGCGTACAGAGTGCGCCATTCTACGTGAAAGAATTGTCAGTGATGACAGCCACCCCTACAGCTGCCAGCCTCACCCCTGAGTTCCCAAGCCAGTCAACACTCCTTAAAAAGTCGAGGCCTTGAGAGAAACCAGAGATTCTTGCCCGAGTCTTTAAGACCTGAGACTCCTCCCGTGACTGTCCCAGAATTCCCAAGGCATTGCCCAGATCAAAACTTCTATACTGCTTACCTGAGAGTTTCTGTAGTATGTTTCCACTGCTCTCAAAGCTGACGCTTACAGAACACAATCCTAACACGACCAAATGAGAATTCCAACTCAAAGAACATAAACTCAGGGAAAGGTCGGGATGGAGACAAGGCCAGAGCAGGACAGGGAATAATACTAACCATAAGCAGAAGCACGACCCCCCATTTCCCTTTGTTCCCACAAATCGCATCTGGAGTCCACCCTTCGAGCTATTTATGGTTAAACCTGCACTGTCAGTTTAAATAGCAGTAGCCTAGACCCAAACGGGCTGGTTTTAGACTGCCTCTGTCCGGCATGCCAAACCACGCGCCTTGGATCTGTGCGCCCACAGTCACGCAGAGACAGCTCTAGCTGCTTCCCAGCCCCAGGACCCCAGCAGAGCAGAAAATGCCTTCAGGGCAGTTCCCTAGGATTTGAGGAGCTGGCTCTGTACACTTCCCCCACGCTCTCCCAAGAACACAGCTGTCTGATCCTAGGTGCTCTTCCCATGTCTTTGGCGTTCGTGTCTTGCTGGCATCCATTATCTGGTCTCAATGCCACTGCCAGCACAGAAAGGCACAAACGTTACTGAACAGCACCACAGTCAGCATGGCCAGACAGCTGCTGTCGGCATACCCCCGTGTCCTGCACAGACGGCCTCGTCTGGGCAGTGAGTTATTTAAGCAAATCTGCATTTTTATATCCTACCCTGTACAAAAACAATCGGTTCCACTTGGGTACACAAGAATACAGAGAGAAGAAGGAACACATTGTGGTGTTAATATTGGAGCCTGAAGATCATTGAAGAGAGATCAATAAAGGTTCTACTGTGCGCAAAGGCGTCCCCTCCCAGTCAAGTTGATGTACGGGATGTTTCTCGGCCCATTCACCATGGTAATCTACCACTAATTCTCAGAGATTTATTTAATTATGAAGGATCAAGCCTTTCAAAAATAATTAATTATAAAAGCTACTTAATATTCAGAGGTGTCACGCAAGCAGAGAGCTGGCATTCTCTGTTTGTGGTTTAATTAGACAAGATGATGAGAAAAGCTGTCATTGCGGGTGGGTGGCTGTGGAGAGGGACACACTGGGAAGCACCACCAGTTGGCCATCTGTAGCAAACACAAAAGCGTGGCTCTTCAGCTGGCCTCCCTTCCAGACAGCCCCTCACCCTTGCCGTCTCATCCACGGGCAGCTCCTTTCTGTGGCACACGGCTGGAGACAGGAGATAAGTGTGAACTGTGATCTCAAAGTCGATGTTTCATGGTTTCAGAAGGTCAGGGAAAACAAACAACCACTTAGTGCCTCAGTTTCTCCACCAGAAAAACACAATTTGTAAATGTCACCCATCCATCTGCCTCCTGGAGAGGCAGCTGTTGAGTATTTTCTTTACAAATGGCCAGAAATATGCCAAGTAACAAAGCTGCCGCCTCCCCACAACACTTTGATACAATAAGCTGGCGAGAGGGGGCATCTCGGTTTTACGCTGAGTATTTCAGAGCTGGCTTTTAAGATTGTTGTGCATCCACTGTCTGTATTATTATTATCTTTCCTGTGGTGTCCTTAGACAAGCGATAACACTGCCCGGGACCACTCCTATCAATCATTGAATCTGTGTTCACGTTTAAGCTCAGGACACACTGAGGTCACTGGGTTTTGTCACTACTGTTTCCATTCTAAAGGAAAAGAAACTCAAGTTTAGAGCACTAGGGTGACCGGATCCGTGGCCTAAAATTAAGTGGCAAAATTGGGATTAGAATTTACATCCAATTGTCTCCAAGCCCCTGAAGATTCTTCTGAAGGAAGAAGATATTCGTCTCTCTGCACGGGCAGAACAGCCAGGATTTGTGCTGTTTAGGGGTCACCATCGCCATGGAACATGGGAGCAGCAGAACTAACTGCCTTGTGAATGTGGTCATTC
>NC_022027.1:50080490-50088451 GCF_000317375.1 Microtus ochrogaster
GTGCACAGCCAGGCTCCTGGTGAATGTGGTCATTCCGTGCACAGCCAGGCTCCTGGTGAATGTGGTCATTCCGTGCACAGCCAGGCTCCCAGACAGAAAAGGACATCAACAGGAAACACACGGAGTCTCCTCCCCGGTCACAAAACCAAGCCATCCTGAAAGCTGGCAATGTTTTGTGAAATTTGATAAAATTTAAATAAAAAGTAGATTTGAATGGCTAACTGAAGTCTGCTGAGAGTCAAAGTTGGCCTTAAGGTTAGGAAATATTTAATCTACATACAAATAGTGATCTTTATTTCATATGACACCCAATTCACCTATTTTTTCTTTCTAAAATTGTTTAAATTACATTTATTTATTTATGTATTTATTTATTGTGTGTGTGTGCACTCAGGTCATCTGCTTAGCAGAAAGATCTTTACCCACTGAGTCATCTCATTGGTCTCACAAGCCGTTTCTTGGTGGTGTTTTTTTTTTATTATTTATTTATTTATTATGTATACAATATTCTGTCTGTGTGTATGCCTGTAGGCCAGAAGAGGGCATCAGACCCCATTACAGATGGTTGTGAGCCACCATGTGGTTGCTGGGAATTGAACTCAGGACCTTTGGAAGAGCAGGCAATGCTCTTAACCTCTGAGCCATCTCTCCAGCCCTTCTTGGTGATGTTAATGGGGAAAAAAATTGATTTTTGTGTATTTTCACAGATAAGAGTTCATTAAGCAACAAAAAAAAATCAACTTGTACATTGAATTTTCATATTTGGGGTAAAAATTAAAATAATAATTTTGAAACTGTTTTAACTTATCAAGTATTGGGTCTCTAAATATCTTCTTTAAACAATTTATTTAATATATTGTATAGATTTTAAATATTACTGAATAAATCTGCTTCAAAGAAAACTAACTTTTATTATTTTTTATTATAAAATTAACTTCTAGTAAAAAAATTATAGTGACACAGGTCCAAAGCTACATACTTTTTCAAATTTGTTTTTGATTTTTGCTTTGTTTTTCAAAACAGGGTTTCTCCATGGAACCCTTACTGTCCTGGAACTCACTCTATAGACCAAGCTGACCTCTGACCCACAGAGATCCGCCTACCTCTGTCTCCAGAGTGCTGGGATTAAAAGCGTGAGCCACCACTACCCTGCAATTTTTCAATTTTTCAAATAAAAAACAGACAACAAAATAATAAGCAACCACGTGAAACTACAGATCCATTAAAATTATAGTTAAAGAACTTCTGGCACATTAATAAGCATTTCCTTTTCCTTTATTGAATTTCTGGTCAGAATTTTCGTATAGCTATCTAGTGAAAAGTGTTAAATGGCTTCCACTTACCTCGTATCCTTGAACAAGCACTGGTAATTTTGTTTTGACAATGGACTTGAATCAAACATAAACGAGCTATGAAGTAAAGCAGACGAAGAACCATATAGTGCCTCAGAACACTAAAATAAAACAAACCTACGTATTAATTTTCTTCCTGCCTCACAAACCCTGTCAAACTGTATACTAACAAAACAAAGAACAACAACAAAACAGCACAGGCCTCCGAGTGACAGGCTCACCAACATAGCCTCTGGATGGGTTCTCATTCCTACAGGCGCACACTATGATTTCTCTGTAATTTTTATTACCAGTGAAGACAAGGCGACTGGTGTCAATCCTCTTCATTTCCAGGGACTGATTTAGAGAACATTCCAAAAAATCTGACTCAGCTTCAAGTCACCGTAAGTTTGAGTCTCAAGCACTGAAGGAACTTAGTATCAGTGGGAGGGGCTCCATGAAGAAAGAGAACCCAAGCAGCCAGCTGTCTTCCTATATGCTACAATCCGAAGCTACAGGAGCCGATAGTTATAAGCAGGAACACCCATGTCCTGTTACAATGGGCCAGAGGTCAGAGGCTGCACAATAGCAGGGCTGCCTGCCTAATTGTCTCTGGGCTTAAAGTTCAGTATCAGATGTCTTTGGGGATGACATGACAGTCACACAGAGGAGCTGCTGGCGGCATGTATGGAATTTTCATCCTGGTAAGTGTCTCAGGACAGCTTTTAATTCTGCAAACTGTCAAATGCATGATCAGTGGCTGAGATGCATTTGGGTGGGAGGTCAACAGGCTGGATGCGTTTGGGAAACTAGTACGTATGATTCTTGCTGTTTTATGACTTAAAGAACTTTTGGATGGAGTTTATCACCGATTTCTGTTTCAATAGCAATTGCACCAGGGTTCCTGATTCGAGGGAACCACAGGCATGGAAAAGATTGAGGCTCGGGTGGATGTTTGAAACTCCGGGATGCAAAATTCAGTGCACATGTGCATTTCCCTGGGAAGTGGGCCACTACTGCTGATTCTCAAAGGTATCTCCTGTTCAGAAGAAGGGAAATACCACTCTATGAGAGCCACCGAGTCCTTGTAGAGATCCAACCGATGCGCCCACAGAAAGGAAACCATTGCAGATGTCTCACGGGCCGTTTTATGATGCTACCCATGCAGTCTCAGATGCTGCATCCCTGTCAGGACCTCAGCAGGCATTAGCGTGTGGCAAGAGTATCTGTCAAACGAAAACAAAGATGTCATTAGGGTTGCCCCGATGCAGCACAGCTGGATCTCTTATAAGGAAAGGGAACTTGGGACAGACTCGGTGGTACAGGCCTGGGGGCTCAGCTGCTGAGGAGGCTGAGGCAGGAGGATCACAAATTCAGGCAAGCTTGTGAAACTTAGTGGGACCCTACCTCAAAATGAAAAGGAAAAGAAGCTTGATGACAGAGCCATTGCTTAGCACACAGGAGGCCTCGGGTTCCCAGGACTGACTGCTCCAAAAGAAAAAGAAAAAAAAAAAACTTAAAGGAAATTTGGACACCGACACAGGGGAAGGAGACTGCGAGGACATGAGAGAAAAGGACAGACGGACAGTAATACTGGACTGTGAGGAAAGGATTTGCCTACAGTATTGGGACCATTTGGAGTCCTGGCCTCCAGCTGCTCTTCCCTGCTAGAGCTCTTTACTTTCTGATTTGAGTCACTGAAAGCTGTGTCAAAGTTGTTTACCAGCTCGGCTTCACGAGCACGAGTTGCCTTGGCCTTGAGGATCAGAGGATAAGGTTTCACCTGTTGGCCCACCTGACTGTTGGGTATATAAGCCTCCATGGTGCTATTGAATAAAGGGCTTCTTACCAGTGACTAGAGGTCCGTGTCTCTGTCTCTCTGTCTGTGTGTCTCTGTGTGTTTCAACCTCCAGCCCCTTGCCCGAAGCTCGCGAACTGTATAGTAGCTCATAGAGCACAGACAGGCGTTGTGCACGGCACTACAGCTCTTCGTCACAGCAGTGTAAAGAGCTCAAACAGACGCTTGCTGTATCCATTTCAGATTCCATACACCGTGGAGAGGAAAACATGGGAATTTGTTTGAAAGAAGGGAATACCCACTATTTCACTCTCATTTCGATTTTTATACACGAGATCATAAACATGAGAGACTAGAAACATCCACCTGCTCAAAGAGCCCACGCATAGAAGGAATGAAGAGCATAAAATGATTTCTGCTAAAATCATTCAAGAGTGAGTGGCGAGCTGGTGCGTGAACGGCGAGCTGCATCTTGCAGCCCATGCCTTCCCATCTCTCCTCTTACAGGTTTCTCAGCGAGCAATGCAAGGAGGACTTTGTGGTTTACCTTTTATTTATTTTGAAACAGAACAGCATGAGGGTCTTCTATTTTTTTATTCTTTTATTGAAAATACATATTTTTATGTGATATATTCTGGCTATAGTTTCCCCTCCCTCTACTCCTTCCAGTTCCTCCCCACCTCCCCTTCTATCTAGCTCCACTCCCTTCCTGTCTCTCCCTAGGAAACAAATGGGCATATAAGAAATAACAATAAAAATATAAAAGAAAATAAGTTGGATGAGAACAAAACAAAAAATGCCAACAAAAACACACAAGAAATACACACAAACGAACATACTCATTTGCACACACAGGAATTTCATAGAAACACAAAGAACGTGTAAGAGGGAAAAAAAAAACCCTGACATGGCATTCTAAGACAAGGAACCTCCAAAGACGCTGTTGAGTTGGTTTCTGTTGGCCGTCTGATACTGAGCACGTGGCCTGCCCTTCAAATGGCACTCCCTTGAAGAAAACTAATTTTTTGTTTGCATGAGGTTATCAATTGAAGGTAGCTTCTCAGATGGAGACATGTGTCCAATGTCCACTTCTCTCAGCTCTAGGACCCCTCTGGCACCTACGTGTGCAGGCCCCATGCACACCGCCATGGTCTCTGAATTCATATGTGCTTTATTTCTATTGTGTCTGGAAGACCTGTTTCATTGGTATTACCCATCCCCTCCGGCTCTTACAAGCTTCTTCTAAGTTCCCTGAGCTTTGAGGGCAGAGATTTGATGGGGATATCCCATTCAGTTCTGGTGTTCCGTTTCTCACTCTCTATACATTGGCGGGTCTCTGTATTTGTTCTCATCTGCTGAAGGAGGAAGCTTCTCTGATGATGGCTGAGCAAGGCACTGGCCTATGAGTATAACAGAATGGTCTTAGGACTCATGTTATCGCTATGTTCCTTTAGCAGAACAGTAATTTGGTTTTCTCCTAGGCCCATGGCCTATCTAGTCTCGGGTTCTTGACCACCCAAGCTGTGTCAGGCATGGGATCCATATATGGAGCTGGCTTTAAATCAAATTCCATAGTGATTGGTTACTCCACAGCCTTGTGCCACTATTGCAGCAGCATATCTTCCAGAAAGGTCATCCCTGAAGTGGGGTGGCTGTTCTTCTTTCTATTTTGGTAGCTTGCGGAGTACCTTCTAGAACCATGAATACTGATCCATAAGGGTGAAGGCTCTAGACAGTCACTGGCTTGACTTCACAGTGTTCACAGTGTAGGTGTTGTCTTTAGCAGTAGGGCCTTACCATCCATTTGTGGAGAGCAGTTAATGCTTTGGCAAGAGCCTGGGTTATCTGGGGTTTTCCAGGGGACTCCTTTGGCCAACAACTTGATTAGCTATAACCCATTCCCAGAACTAGAAGCTTCATTTGGTGATGAGGGATGTCCACTTGAAGCTCTTCCTCCATTATTTGGCCATTTTGTTTAGATCAACTTCATATATGTATATATTTTAGGAAGCTTCTATATTAAGTTTCCTTGGACTCTTCAAATGACCCTTACTTTTAGCTGTCCCTCCCCGTATTCGCTCCTTCACCCCCTTTTCTCTCCCTTTCCCCATTTGATCCTCCCATTCCAGTCACCTCCCCCACTCCATCCCTGTCCATTCATAACGAGCTATTCTATTTCCCTTCCCTAAGGTGATCCATACCTCTCTCTTAGTCCCTTACTGCTGTAGGAAATCCTACAGCCTTTAAGTTACCCACCCACTTGGGTGTGGCCTCTTATACTATAAATGCCAATGTAAGGCATGGATGCATTCTCTCTCTCTCTTCCTGCTGCTGGATTCGGTTCCTGCACCCGTTCATGCAGAGGACTGTGATCTGTGAGTCTACCCCTAAATAAATAACCCTTTATTATACTCAGTTCTGAGCTAGTGTGGGGTTTCTTTTTATTACCGTCTTCACCTTACTCTATGCCTAACCCCTGTGGTTTCAGGGACTGTACCTTGCTTATGAAAGACTTAACAGGTAGCATCCACATGTAAGCAAATACATGCCAAATTTGCCTTTCTGGGTCTGGGTTACCTCACTCAGAATGATTTTATTTTCTATCTCCATTTATTTACCTGCAAATTTCATGATTTCATTTTGTAATGACTCAAAAATATTTCACTGTGTGTAACTGCATCATATTTTCTTTATCCATTCATATGGTGATGGACATTCAGGCTGATTCCAGTTTCCTGCTGTTATGAATATATGAGCAATGAGCATGGTTGAGCAAGTGTCTCTGTAGTAGGGTGAAGTGATGAACTGTCCTTAGGGCATGTGCCCAAGACTGGTATAGCTGGATCTTGAGTTAGATCTCATCCCAGCTTCCTAAGGATCTGCCACACTGATTTCCAAAGTGGCTAGACAAGTGTGCACTCCTCCCAACAATGGGTGAGTGTTCCCCTTACTCTACATCCTCGCCAACATGAGCTGCCATCTGTTTTATTGATCTTGGCCACTCTAGCTGGTATAAAATAATACCTCAAAGTAGTTTTTTGATTTTTGTTTCCTTGATGACTAAGGATGTTGAACATTTTTTAGTGCTTCTGAGTCATTTGTATTTCATCTTTTAGGAACTACATTTGTATCTGAACCCCATTTTTAATAGCTCATTTGATTTTATGATGTCCAGTACCTTTAGCTCTCTATATATTTGGGGTATTAGCCCTCTATCAGATGTAGCGTTGACAAAGATCTTTTCCTATACTGTAGCCTGTCGCTTTATCCAAATGGTGGTGTCCTTTGCCATGCAGAAGCTTTCTGGTTTCATGAGGTCCCATTTGTTAATTGTTGGATTTAGTGCCTGTGCTATCCGTGTTCTGTTCTCACAGCCTTTTCCTGTGCCGTGAGCTCAAACCTATTCTCCACTTTATCTTCTATCAGATACAGAATATCTGTATACAGTCAAGGTCCCTGATCAACTGCAGTTGAGTCTTGTGTTGGGTGATAGATATAAACCTATCTGTATTCTTCTGCTACCCAATTTGACCAACACTATTTGTTGAAGATAACAAGTTTCTTAAATAGAATAGGAGGCAGCCGGGCGGTGCTGGCACACGCCTTTAATCCCAGCACTCGGGAAGCAGAGGCAGACAGATCTCTGTGAGTTCGAGGCCAGCCTGGTCTACAAGAACTAGTTCCAGGACAGGAACCAAAAGCTATGGAGAAACCCTGTCTCAAAAAATCCAAAAAAACAAACAAACAAAAAAATACAATAGGAGCCAATGTTGATAAGAGTTCAGAAAACAAGGACCATTCGCAGCTGCCAGGATATTAAAAATATCCTAATCCTCACAGAAGCCAATTAATAGTTATGTGCCTTTAAATCCTCTGAAAGTACATTCAGGCACTGAACGTCCACGTCTAGGAATTTCTTCAAGGACATTGCTTATTATAGAATGCCCATGCTAAAGCATAGCCATCCCTATAGATCTGCTAGGTCTATATTCACTCAACCAGCTGTAGATGGAAAGTAACTCAATACACAAAAATTGCATCTGTACTGAATATGTAGATTTCTTTCCCTTACTATTTCAACACAAACATTTTGCTATATATTGGAGGTAAAATAACAATCACTAAAGTATAGGGAAAGAGAAATTCAAGGTATAAACCCTTCCAAAAGCACATCTTTATATAAGAGACTGGAACACCAATGGGTTTTGATACTTAAGAGGTCCTGGATCCTGGAAGCAATCTCTCCCATGGGCACGATTAGATGACTGGTTTTATATCAGCCTTGTCAGTTAAAGCCAAAAAAAAAAAACTGTAACCAACTAAAAACAATAAAAAGCACATTAAACAAATACAGGCCTATATTTATTTATAAATATATAAATATATAAATTTATATGAATATATACAAGTGTGCCCTCTGAATTGAAACATTCCCTCCTGTGTGGAGGAAGGGGGTTGATAAGATTGAGGAAGTAAATAAAACTCACAGGACTGATGAGGCTCATTGAAAGGTAGACACAATGTCCCTCCCCAAGGTTATATAAGCGAGGGGGAGAGGGAGGGAGGGAGGGAGGGAGAGAGATCAAGAGACCTTCCTGTAGGCTAACCAACTTGCAGGACTGGGGGGGGCTAGTTGCAGCTTTCAAGAGTTACCCCCGAAGCTGAAGATTTTTGAGTTACTAACTGTGATGGTTTGAATGACAATGGCCCCCATAGATCCTAAGAAATGACTCTATTTGAAAAGACTAGGACATATGACTTTGTTGGAGGAAGTGTATCCCTGGCAATGGACTTTGGGGTTTCAGAAGTCCAAGCCAGGGCCAGTTTCTCTC
>NC_022027.1:50088611-50097419 GCF_000317375.1 Microtus ochrogaster
GTGTCTGCCTGAGTGCCACCATGCTTTCCACCATGATGACAATGGACTGAACCTCGGAACCATAAGGTAGCCCCAATGCAATGCTTTCCTTTATAAAAGTTGCTGTGATCGCAGTGACTCTTCACAGCGATAGAACACACCAATCAAGACACCAACATTGCTAAGTGGCCCTGATAAACTCACCAGTTCACAGAGTTAGGTGGAATCCTTTTCTCTGGCCAGTCACTGGGGCCTTATCTGGAGCAAGTAGATGTTTGTCCACAACTCCCCAGGGGAAATTCACACAACAGTAGCCTTTCCACATCTTTACACACTGTACACGTATTAATTGGGTACATGCTTTAATTTGCAGGACTAAATTTCAAAGCTTCATTAAGTCTACTTTTCTACCAGTAAAATTTCTTTCCAAATAAGGCTTAAAGCGGGAAGAGAATCTAATTACTGGAAGTTTCTGCATTAGCAAGGTTCTTGTGAACTACAGCTTTACTATAAATAAAGATACAATCAATAAGCCATTAATATCTGTCAAGCAAAATCGAAGACAGAAGCTGCAAACAGTTGTGACTTCACAGCTCAGGGGCTCAGTAATGAGCTCTTGAGACCCCTAGGTCCCCAAAACTCCACAAAGCCACCCCAGGTTGGGGATCTGGCCCCTCCCCAGAGAGGCCACAGGCACACTTGTGCAACAATGCACACTCTATCTGCCAGCTGCATCCTGTTGGCCCGGGAGTGGTTTAGTCTCACAATGGGACTGCACCCTTGCAAGGTTTACAAAGAGGACACAGGCCTCCTTCCTATCTCCTAGAGTCCTGAATGTGGGAATTTCCTAAATGCTGGCTGTTCACTGTCCTGTGCTCCGGGCTAGCTGGCCCATGAACTTCCTATGATTCTCCGGTTTCCATCTCTCATAACGTATGCTAGGATTACAGATGCCTGCACTACTGTGTCCCTTCAGGCTTTTATATTGGTTCTGGGGACCTGATCTCTGGCCACCAGGCTTGGGCAACAAGCACGTTGCCCAGCTTCTTAATTCCTAAGCGGGGGGGGGGGGGGGGGGGGGGGGACTAAGATAGCAGTATGTAACTGCAGGTAACTGATGCTCAGAAGGCCTAATTTTTGAGTTTGAAACCTGCGTGATCTGTGAAATTGACTACATAAATCGATTTCTCTGAAAGCCTATGAAAATTCACGACAACAGTAATACAATAGGTCACACACACCCAGCAGGGCAACAATTCCCAAGAAGATCAGCAGCAGCTGGTAAGAACTCCTAAGATACAAAGGACGGAACACTATCCTGAGACAGAAACTCAAAAGACAGGGAAGCAGCAAGCTGTAGTCCTCCAGGGATCCAGGGGGAGGCTGTCATTGGGAGCTTATGTACGATAAAGAATTGTGTTAGCGAAGAGGGGGAACCAGCAGCATTTGAACACCAGTGCTATGCTGGTTAAAATGGTTTGGCTCTTAAAGCTTACAGCTGCCCTGTGGCGATTAACTTCTAAAACAAATGCTACTGGAACACCAAACTGAAAGGAGAATTCCAAACTTCTGTCCCTCCTTCCACTGTCAGAGCCCCATCCACACTGCCAACCTCTCCCTTTCTGTCAGCTTCTCTCCCTCTGTCAGCCTCTCCCCTTCTGTCAGCTTCTCCCCCCTGTCAGCTTCTCCCCCACTGTTAGAGCCCCTGTCCACACTGTCAGCCTCTCCCCCTCTGTCAGCTTCTCTTCCTACTGTTAGAGCCCTAGACCACACTGTCAGCCACTCCCCATCTCTCAGCTTCTTCCACCCCTTAGAGCCCCTGTCCACACTGTCAGCCTCTCCCCTTCTGTCAGCTTCTCCCCTCACTGTTAGAGCCCCTGTCCACACTGTCAGCCTCTCCCCTTCTGTCAGCTTCTCCCCCACTGTTAGAGCCCCTGTCCACACTGTCAGCCTCTCCCCTTCTGTCAGCTTCTCCCCCCTCCCCCGTTAGAGCCCCTGTCCACACTGTCAGCTCCCCCTACTATCAGTCTCTCCCCATCAGTCCCCAGCCACCTCACCTCCCATCAGCTCTCTTGTCACTGCCAGCTGTCACTTCTCATTGCGACAGAGGTCCCTCCTCTGTCTGCTGTGTTGTATATATGCAGCTCTGAGCAATAGCCTGAGGCCAGTTCCTTCTTCCCTGCAGAACAAAGTTCTGAGCAGGACAGCAGCAGACATCGCCTTGTCTTCTGCCAACTTGTGTTCTGAACAAGCGAGTCTGTCTGACCCCTGCATGAGATAGTTTTATGGGATAAGAACGTGTCTTTTATACAAAAACCCTGGCACATTGCTCCAGAGGGAAGAGGATCAGGAATTAAATCCCTTCTCTGCTCCTTGTGAGTTTGAATTCAAGACCAGTCTCAGCTAAATGAGACCCTGTCTTGGAAAAAAGAAGAGAGGAGGGGAAGGGAGAACATTCATGCACCTAACATCTGTAGCCTTGAAGTGGTGCCAGTTACCCAGTGGAAGAACAAGAACTTCAGCCGAATAAATGACAAGCGTGCCTCACGGGAAGATGCACATATATTAGGGAAACGCGGCTTTTCTCTCACTCCTCAAACTCTCGTAGGTTACGTCAAGGTCTAAGTCTACAAACACTTCTTGAAAAAAGCTGCGACGGGCTGATGGGACACCTTTGTTGTGGGGAAATGCCGCACTCATACATGGGTAAGATGTGTGGCGGCGGAGGAGAGAGACGCCGCGGTGTGACACCCTTACTGCTGTGAGTCTCTGCCAGCCGCACTCATACATGGGTAAGATGTGTGGCGGCGGAGGAGAGAGACGCCGCGGTGTGACACCCTTACTGCTGTGAGTCTCTGCCATGTTCCAGCTACGCAGCATCCACCCTCCCCCTGCCAAAGACAGGGTCCCTTTAAGATTCTGCTTACTAGATGTTCCGCTCTGCCCTATGGAATGGTGGCCCTGTACTGTGCATCCTATTACTACATCCTACCTCTGACCTTGGCTTAAATTCTGCCCGACCATTACTCCATTTCCACCGCCTGTAACGGCCTTCACCTGCGTGATCTCTGCCTCTCTTCACGTGACTGCTGATAACATCCAACTTCATCCTCTGTTCTCCAACAAGGGGGCCTCACTTCACGCTTGCTCCCTGCCTCAGTTTCCCTGTGGTAAACCTCGGGCTGGCATTGCAGCTGAGCCTGATGAAGCCCACCTTCTTTGAACCTCTAAACTGAGAAGTCAGCTAGGCCCCTAGCCCCAGAGGGTAACCAAGGGAACTAGGCCAACACTTCGTTTCAATCCTGTTGTGTAGCACATCGTAGACAGTGGAGGTTCAATCCGTGCTGATGTCTGTATGAAATCTTAAATGTTGGCAACACCGATTCCCAATTAAAATCAGAAACTGGCTGGGCAAAAAGAAGCCAACCTTGTCCTGAAATAGTCACGCAGTCAGCAGAAATTTCCAGTACATCAATCAGAAGTGCTCCCAGCAAGCAGCCGCTGAACCAAGTCAAGTGACCTTCACACACACCACCACCACCACCCCCCGCCCACTGCTGCCCCACCCCATATTCTTGTTAGCTCCAATTGATTGATGGCTTCCAGAAAAAGATGATCCATCACTGCTCGGACGAGCAAAGCTTCTGCCAGGACGTGTAGGTCATTCCAGCATTTTGTAAAAGTGAGACAAAATATGAAGTCTAAAAAAAAATGCCAACTCATGGGAAATAAAGAAAAAGCTCAATAGAGTACAGCGTTGCCAGGTACCAGGGAAATTAATGGGGTAGAAGATGGATAGATCTACATTTGAAAGCAAAGCATATTTGGTATAGAAAATGCTCATATCACAAACACATTTAAAGGCCTGGGGAATGATTTTAAATTCACACCAGCAGACACACACTATCAGAATAGCAACTGGGCAACCTCAGTGCCTAAGGCCAGTGCCAACCATCACTAAGACTGCATTCTGGCAAACGCCAGGCTGTGTGTTAGCTGCCTTGCCTATGTTGTCCGCCCCAATCCTTGTTTCTGCTGAAAGTAAAAGTATAGGGTTGGGGTTTTGTGTTTGCTTGGGGGGATTTTTGTTTGTGTTTTGTTCTGTTTTTGAAAGGGAGAACTCCCTCCTGGTCATGCACGGAGCTGGTAAATGTGAACACCAGATCCAAGGCAGAGGTTTCGTCTAATGCCCACACGTACCAAGCTGCGTGCACATCTCGCCTCCTCCCCGGTTTTCAGAAAGGCAGAGCTGGTTTGAGTAACGATGGTTAGGAAAATGAAAAGATGAGTCTTTACACATGTGGTGCCTATAGAACAAGAGGGCAGCATCACTCTTTACAATGACGCTCAAAGTGCCAAGGCCTGTGAGGCACTCGAGAAAAGAAACGGTCGTGAATGTGTAGAACAGCGCATCATATTTTGAATGAGAAAATAATTGGGAAACTGTCAGTTCTTCCTACGAGATTTCATGAATATTGCATAATGTCAATAATATATATATATCATTTTTCTCAAAGCCAGACAAGTTAATTATATATTTTAGTCAAAAGAACAAATAAGGGTAACCATGGAAACACTAAAACAGTGAAGAAGGGGGACTATCCCCTCTAAATATTAAAGTGTGCTAGAAAGCTTCACTATAAGCAGGCTGCCTAACAGATGGACCAAGAGAGAAAAATGAAGCCCCAAAATACACCAGGCTGGGCATGGCAGTTTCGAATGTCATAAAGGCTGCATATCTCAGCTCAGGAGAGGCCAAGTGGACTAATGGACAGCTGCTTAGCTATGCGGAGCGAGGTCACACTAAAGCCAATTCTCACACTGCACACTAGGATTAATTTCGAATGGGTCTGGACATTAAATAAACAGACTGCATAAATACTAGGGAGCCGTCGGTGGCTCTTGTCCTTTCTGTGACTTTAAATCTAGCTGTAATAAAGGAAACAAGATCAATTTGATCACATAAAAATGAAAATATTTACATAAAAATAACATCTGCAAAATCAAATAATAAACAGGGATTATGGTAGAAGGTTTATCAATTAAGCCACTTATAGCGTGTTCGCACCCCTAATAAGCAGAGAACTCTCAAAGACTATGAAAATACAGTAGAAAAAATGGGCAAATGATACTGTTCACAGGAAAATTACAAATGTTTGCAGTGTGCTCTACACTAAGGCATGGGGAAACAGGTAAGACATTCAAGTTAGCATAGTTCCAAGGGGCAGCTGGGTTAGATCTGGGGTGAGTTTTTTACTTTCCCCATTGGCCCACTAACCAACCTTCTAGAAACGTTCTCAAAGGCATAGTAGAAAACTTTTAAGGGTGTAGGGATGAAGGACATTGCTGTAGCACTATTTGTAATAGTAGGAGACCAGACAGAGCCCTACAGAGTGGACACAGCACAAGCAAACTCCGTGCTTTTACAACATGGAGTGCAATGTTCCATTAATGCAGTGGGAAAGGACTTGGGATTGTCAGATCCGTGGTTCTCCACTATGCAAGATTTTGGTAGATAGTTTTTCCCCCAAAATATACCATTAAGTGAAAAAGACAAGGGTAAGAGTGTCTTAGCAGGGTCACCATTGCTGTGATGAAACCCCAGACCAAAGCAACTTGGAGAGAAACGGGTTTACTCAGCTCAGGCTTCCCCATCACAGTCATTCATCAGAAGTCAGGACAGCAACCTGGAGGTAGGAGCTGATGTATGGAGGGGTGCTGCTTACTAGCTTGCTCCCCATGACTTACTCAACCTTCTTACAGAACCCAGGACCACCAGCCTGGTTGGGTCCTTCCCCATCAATCACAAAGAAAATGCCCTACAGACTTGCCTACAGCCAGATTTTTTAAAATTTATTTAGTTTACATCCCAATCTCGCCTCATTTCTCCTCCTTTCTCTCCTCCCATTCCATCCCCCCACCTTCCCTCTACCCCCCAATCCACTTCTTTTTCCTGTTCAGAAAATGGGGCCTCACATGGGTATCACCAAAGCACACACAGCCGGATCTTATGACAGCATTGTCTTAGTCGAGTTTCCCTCCTCTCAGATGGCTCTAGTTTATGTTGAATTGACATAAAACTAGTCAGCACATAGTGGCGCACGCCTTTAATCCCCACACTTGGGAGGCAGAGGCAGGCGGATCTCTGTGAGTTCAAGGTCAACCTGGTCTAAAGAGAGAGTTTTAGGACAACCAGAGATACACTGAGAAACCCTATCTTGAAAACACCATTTTAAAAATTCCCCAAATTACTTCCTAAAGCAGAGTCTTTCACTGATTCCAGAGATTTTCAGTTCAGCTAATCTAGCTATCCAACTTGCCCTGAAGGGTCCCTTGTCTCTGTTTCCCTCATCTGCTGGGATTACAGATGGGACTGATTCAGGCATGCTGGGATTGCAGATAGGACTGATTCAGGCATGCTGGGATTACAGATAGGACTGATTCAGGCATGCTGGGATTACAGATAGGACTGATTCAGGCATGCTGGGATTGCAGATAGGACTGATTCAGGCATACCAGGATTGCAGATTGACTGTCCCTCATGCTTACTTGGCAAGTGCTTTATCCACTGAGATGTGTCCTTTTCCCTATCAAACTTCTGTCTTAGTCCATTGTGTTTGTTGCAACAAATACCAAGGAATGGATAATATATAAAGAAAAGTAATCTACTCGTAACTCAGTGTTCAGATAAAAACATCCTGTGTGAGACCTTCTGACACCATCCTTCCATGGAGGAGGAAGGGAAGGAGAGAGTGGGGGGAGAGGAGAGGGAGGGAGAGAGAGAAAGAGAGAAGGTTTGCGGAATAGTTGATCTCACTGTGAAACTCCAAGACTGTTGACCTTGGATTATGTGGCAGAGCCAGCTAGTAGTTGACAAGAACTTGTTGATGGGGGAGAGTCTTCTGTTTTGTGTTAATTTCATTGGTTAAATAAAAAGAAAACTGCTTGGCCTTTGATAGGACAAAAAATTAGGTAGGTGGAGAAAACAGAACAGAATGCTGGGAGAAAGAAGCTGAGTCAGGCAGTCACCATGATTCTCCCACTCCAGACAGACGCAGGTTAAGATCTTCCCTGGTAAGCCACCTCGTGGGCTACACAGATTATTAGAAATGGGTTAGATCAATATGTAAGAGCTAGCCAATAAGAAGCTGGAACTATTGGGGCCAGACAGTGTTTAAAAGAATACAGTTTCCCTGTAATTATTTCGGGTAAAGCTAGCCGGTGGCCAGGTGGCAGGAACGCAGCCCACCGCAGCTTTTTCTACAACTTGTCACAGAGAATATGGAGAACCCAGGAATATAGATAGAGAGTTCACAGGAAGGAGTAGGGAGGGACTTAGTGATTTGCAGACCTTTTTTGTTTGGGATAGGAGATACACTCTCTTGCTGGGTCTCATCTAGCCCAAAGGGATGATCAGCTGATTGATTCTCAGTTTCTCTGATCTAGAAGGTTTTCACCACAATATCCGACTCCCACATTTTTATTGGTAAATAGAACAACTCAGATAAAAACAACATTTGTCATCCAACGTGTGGCATGAGATCAAACAGTGGCTTCTGAAGCTGCCCCTTCTCCTCAATGTCACAGCCACTCCCCAGGCAGCTTCTCCCACCATGGTCCCCCATGCATCTGCCCCACCCCAAGTGTCTCACAGCCCCATCACCAAACCTGCATCTGCTACAGTGCCCACTCAGGCTTCTGTAGTCTCCCAACCCCACCACTGCAGACATCGCAGCAGATTTGGTAGGACACTTGGGAAGTCCAGACAAAAATCTTGGCCACCTTAAGAATGGGAAGGATCACAATCCCGGGAGTTAGGACTCTGTATACTGCCACAAGAGACGGCTTGGAAATGGAAAAAATAAACGAAGGGATGGCCAACTTAGCTGAGATTGACATAATGCTGATATAACTACTATAAGTTTGGTAATTCATACTTTATCCTTTAAAAAGTGATTTGATAACTGTGTCAAATATGAAAAATTGACTGATAAGATACAAGCCTTAGAAAGACCTACTAGAGAAAATAAGAAAAACACTCAGATACAGACAGAAGAGCTTAGACAAGAACCCAGCACAGCACTGCATGATGAAACTGAAGAGGGTCGGCCCAAGGTTATTAGAAAACCATCCTTAGTTTATCCAACTACTAAACAATAATGACAAGCATCCCCAAAGACATGTACAGGTTAAGTGGAATCCTGTAGAGGTATTAGATTGAGGAGATTTAAGAAAGTAATTGTTTTATGTGATTTGTATTCATCTTATTTGAAGCAGATGTTAAATTCATGGGCAACTGAGAACAGAATCACCAACCAAGACTGGAAAGATGTAGCTACAGAAGTATTGAAATCTGTTCCTCAGTTACAATGGTAACATGGTGGAAAGGGGAAGTTAGGGCCTTAGAACAACGAAATAAAGGTAGATGTGTTGATATTTCTCAAGACCAGTTTGTCAGTAAGGACCAATATGCTGTTTGTAAAGAGAGTTTGGATTTAATGATCACACCTTGGCTGTTTGGCAGCTCTGAATGCTTGAGACAAGGTTGAAGAGGCAGGAAAGAGGTCTGAGTCATTTGCTGAAATTCTACAAGGCCCAAAAGAAGCCGTCACTATTTTTTTTTGTTGTTGTTGTTTCAAAAACTGATTTCAATTGTAAATAAGATAGTATCAGACCAGAAGTCAGACAAATATTAATTGAACCCTTGGCTTTGGAAAATGCTAATTCAGAATGAAAAGGGGTGATTAGGCCTTTAAAGGCAAGATCAGCACCAAGAGATGAATGGATTAGAAATACAGCTCATGTTGGATGGAGCTCATGCTTATTTTG
>NC_022027.1:50098224-50104179 GCF_000317375.1 Microtus ochrogaster
AAAAAAGAAAAAAACCGGTTAACTGACAAGTCTGTGTGGGTGAAAAAATGGCCTTTGACATCAGAAAAATTACAAGCACTGCAACAACTGGTACAGAAGCAGCTAAATGCTCAACATAGTACAGAATCTACCAGTCCTTGGTATTTTATATTTGTCATTAAAACAAAATCTGACAAGATCTTCTGAGTAAATTAGGAGCATAGGGACCATGGGAGAGGGTTGAAAGGGAGGGGAGAGGCGAGGAGGGAAGCAGAAAAATATAGAGCCCAATAAAATCAATAAAAAAATAGAGAAAAGAAAGGCAAAATACCAAATAAAGTCAATCTGAACATGGGAAACAAACAAACAAACAAAACGACCCAAAATCTGAAAAATGTAGAATGGTAACAGATCTGAGAGCTATTAATAAGGTGACACAACCTTATGGGTCTCTACAGCCTGGAATTCCCTTGCCTTCTTTTTGACCAAAGGTATGGTCTATTAAATGAATGATTTAAAATACTGCTTATTTTACTATTCCTATACAAGAATAGGATTAAAAAAATTTGCCTTGACAGTACCCACTTATAACAATTCTCAAAGTATTTGAAGATACCAGTGGATGATTTTGCCACAATAAATGTTAAACAGCACTACTTTGTGTCAATACTTTGCACAACAGCCATTAGAAATAATTCATAAACAGTTTCCTCAGTCTCTATGGGCCAATTCAGATGCAGATATCGTAGAAAATGTTTGATGAAATAAAGAGAATTTTGCTTTGTTGGGGACTACAAATTGCTCCTGAAAAAAATACAAAGAGGGGATTTCATTTATTTAGCATATAAGATAGGTTTACAGAAAATACAACCACAGAAAGTACAAATCAGGAGAAATCAATTACAAATTCTTATTTATTTTCAAAAACTGCTATGAGATACTAACTGGCTAAGGCTCAAATTAGATTAACTACTGAATAGCTAAATAATTTATTTCAAAGGTTACAAAGTGATAAGGACTTAAATACTCCAAGAAAATTATCAGCTGAGGCTGGGAAAGGATCAGCTCTGGTAGAAAAGAAACTATGGGATGCACATGTGGATCCCTTGGATCTAGAACCTGACTGTATCCTAGTCATCCCACATTCTACTCCTTCTGCTGCAGTAATTCTTATGTTGAGAAATGATACTATCTTAGAATAGATATTTTTTACCAGACAAAACAGAGTAGAAAAATTAAAGATCTTTGTAGAAAAAGTTTCTGAATTGATTCAGAAAAAAAAATTGAGATTTGATCAATTAGCTGGAATAAACTGAGCAGAAATTGTGGTACCTTTTACCAAGGTGAAAATTGCTTCATTATGGCTTAGAAAATAAATTTTGGCAAAGAGTTTGCAGTAATTTGGGGGAAAATATTAGCAATAAATATTCTAAAAGCACGAGACTTTAGTTTATAAAAAGAACTAATTGGATTCTTTGCTGTAGTCCTGATCCAAGCTTACAGTAATAAAAGAAACCAATTTCTGGAGTCCCTACATTCTAGATGGATGCAAACAAATCAGGAAAGGCAGGTTATAAGTCAGGAAATGTAAGTGGCTCAAAGCCCTTATGATTCAGTTCAAATGTCAGAATTATATGTTATTCTCATGGTATTACTGGATTTTCCAGACCCTCTTAATATAGTTACTGATTCTCCAGAGGCTAGCCTTCTCCTAGACAATCCCTCACAAGTAGGATCAGACTTTATCTCTTTGTTGATTCTATCTCTGAACAAGCTGACAACCAAGGTTATCCATTATAATCACCTTGTCCAAAACTGAGTAAGGGTTAATTTAGAAATTAGAAAGACTAAAAAATGTAGATTCTCTAAGTTAGGGCATGACTCCAGTGGTCTGAAGAGAGGGACCAGCAGTTAAAAGCATAAAGTTAAAGAGCAGTCAGGGTTCCCTGCCCTGTGGAAAGTCCAAGGTCCTCCCCCCTCCATCCAGGTCTAGGAAGGTGAGCATCCAAACTGGCTAGGTTCCCACGAAGCCAGAACATGAAGTAGGATCAAAACCCAGTGCCATTATCCTTGGCTTCTCATCAGCCCTCCTTGTCCGCCATGTTCAGAGAGTCCGGGTTTATCCCCTGCTTTTTCAGTCCCACTCCAGCTGGCCTTGGTGAGCTCCTAAAAGCATTTCTCGTTCTTCCAGAAGAACTACATTTGGTTCCCAGCACCCACACCAAGTAACTCACCACCACCTGAAACTCCAAGCCAAGGGACCCAACACTCTTCTGGTCCCTGGGAGCACCTGCATACATATGGAATTCACTCACAGACGCACATGTATGCATACAACAAATAAGTCTTATTTCTTAAGGAACAAGTCCTTAGATTGCTGTGGGCTGAAAACATAATGGGGCAGCCTTACAGCCAAATCCCAGCAGATGCACCTGGAGGAGAACACCATGTGCTAGCGTCAGATCTTCAAACTTATAAATCAGAATCTAATTCAAAACAAAACACTCTCTGTGGTTCAGTTGGTGAATATATGAATGGTTCGCTGACATTCCCAGCTGTCGCAAGAAAATCAGTCAAGATTTATACTAAGATAGTTATTTATCCCTTGGGTTTTGAGAGCCATTTTTGTGGTATGATCTAAATCAGTGATTTTTCAGAAAAGCAAGACATCTCGGAAGTTCTACCTTTTGTATATTAATATTTTACTCAGCCGAGAATAAAGCAAGAAAGAAAATCCATCTTAAACATTCAAGAATGCAAGACTGACCACCCAGCTGGAATCCCATGGGAGCTCCAGGACCCAGGATCAGTCACACTTTCTGGAAATATTGTGTAATACATGGTGTGGTTGTTGGGATACAATTGCCCCCATAAGCTCGTAGGGAGTGGCACTATTAGGAGGTGTGGCTTTGTTGGAGTAGGTTGGTCTTGTTGGAGGAAGTGTATCACTGTGGAGGCAGCCTTTGAGATCTCATATATGCCCAAGTCACAACCACTTCCTGTTCCTTGTGGGTCAGGATAAAGGATTCTCAGCTCCCTCTCCATCACTATGTCTGTCTATATGCCACCATATCACACCATGATAATAACGGACTAAAACTCTAAAACTGTAAGCCACATCAATTAAATGTTTTTCCTTTGTAAGGGTTGCCATGGTCATGGTGTCTCTTCACAGAAATAGAAGCCCTAAGACACGTGGGATAACAGAACTCAGACTCCTGCTTTAAGAATGGAAAGTTAGGTAAAAAGTGACAGATAGGAATGCACACTCACATAGGAGAGTGGCAAACAGACCCTGTGTTCCTTTCAATACACAGCCTTCCTGACTGACCAGTGGTTCTCGATCTTCCTAATGCTGCGGCCGTTAATACAGTTCCTCATGCTGTGATGACCGCCAATCCTAAAACTATTTTCACTGCTATTTCACAACTGCAATTCTGCCATTGTTAGGAATCAGAATGTAAATATTTTTGGAGACAGAGGCTTGTCACAGTGGTCGCTACCCACAGATGAGAAGCACTGATGTAGTCCCACTGGGGAGGATGAGGTTCTTCTTCTGTTGTGAGTGCAGTACTCTGCTTTCCTCCTTCCTAGCTTGTTACCATTTAAAGTGTTATAGTTGTACTGAAGAATAAACTTCTTACCAGCATCAGACAACAAATGGTGGTTAAAGCTATTCAGACATAACAAAAGGATGATACCAACAGTCTTTATGTCACTAAAATTGTACACCAGTGAATATGCATTCCCCTGAAAGCAGATTTAAAAGAAAATATACAATGATAGAAACATGGATACAGATGAAATACCATTTCATCAGATGGAGTATTTGCTATAAGCAAATGATATTCTAACAGAGTTCTAACAGACAAGATCACACAAAGAACATATTCCAATAGCAATCCAGAAACTAATCTAAAGCAGTGTGTAATACAGTAAGTAGCATGTTCTCCTACCCTGAGACAGCTGAAATTGTGTACAGTCTAACTGGTCTGTAATGCTAACACACAGGAACCAGAATGTATGGAAATTTAATAACACCCCATGCTTTTCCAATACTGAGCATGTGATAGGTAAATCACTCCTTATAGTGAAAGAAAAAAACCAGTGACCTGTTTAGCAAGCACTGCAAACCCCTGTGCACTCCCAGAGGTCTGGGCTGACATGAAAATAGCATGGTTTTCACACAGCGATCTTTGGCGTAAGGAAACAAACGGAGTGAGAAGACAGACAGGACAGTGACAGTCCACCCAAGGCTGCATATCATCAGCGCTGTGTTTATCTAGAATCTCTGCCTACACTCTAATCATATGTCTGAAGAATATGCTAAATTGTCATTTTCTGTTATCGTCTCAAATAAAAATGTAAGCTATTATGTTCATTTTGTTTCCAATAGTATTATAGTGGAAGTGGACTTAAATGCTCAACTGAATTTTGATCTTCTGACAATGAGCTTAGAAACCAACGGGATAGATAGATAGATAGATAGATAGATAGATAGATAGATAGATAGATAGATAGATAGATAGATAGATAGATAGGATAAGATAACCAGGAACCACATTCACTCTCAAAGATAAGATTATAAAGTGAGAATATGAGCAATATCTGTCATTATTTTCCAAAATTACTAAAACTGACCTGAATTGCTATGGATTTCGCCCCCATCTTCTGTCTTCTGTCTAGATGTCGTACTCTGGAAAGCAGCTCCGTTTCCTCCCTACATGGAAATTACTAGAATACACTTCAAGGCTCTCCACTTCTGCTGTGGCCTTAGTCCTAAGTGAGGTTCAACAGCTCTTGTCTAGGAAGTAAATCCTGCCGATCTTTAATTGATTTCTCTGCTATTTGTCCTCTAGCCCATTCTGAAAAGATCCCAATTCATTCCTCTGACAGCAGAGCAATGATCTGAGGATGCACGGTGGAGAGTCTGGGCCTTGCTTAATGTCTTCAATGGCAGAGGGAGCACTTCTGTGGCAGAGGGAGCACTTCTGTGGCAGAGGGAGCACTTCTGTGGCAGAGGGCGCTTTGGTGGCAGAAGGAGCACTTCAGTGGTAGAGGGAGCACTTCGGTGGTAGAGGGAGCACTTCGGTGGCAGAGGGCACTTCAGAGGCAGAGGGCGCTTCAGTGGAGTTGTGCACGGAGGCTCTGGTGGGAAATGACATTGACGAAACAGATGTTGGTCACTTCAAGAGTCATATTAAAAACCAAAAATGAAGCCAGGTGGCACATCCTTATATTTCAGGCAGAAACTAGGGATAAAGGATAGGGAATTCAGCAAGACCTCAGATGAAATAAACAAATGAATAAATTAAAAAATGATTTTAAGAGGGATATTATTAAGTTCCTTTTTGCAGTGGTCTGATCAATAATTAAATCATTAGAATTCTGTCCAATGTTTTCCTCAGTTTTCTTCATTCACCTGTTAGCTGAGAATGCTCCCTAGATCTCTGTCATTGCCATAGTACACTGGAAGTGTGTGCCTTCCTAGAACAAGCTCACCAAACTCAAGCACAATTCCTAGACCTTGCTGTGTCAATGTGTGTACTAGAAAAGTAAGAAAGAGAATCTGGTCCTGGCCTGGTTGATTTTTCTAGGGAAAAAAAAAAGGCAAAATTTACTCTAGAGAAAGAAACTAAACCCGATGGAAGGCTAACAGAGATAAGAGACTAAAATCAAGACGTCCTATGTTTGAAGTCCTGCAGAAGTAGTTCAGGACAGGTACAATTAGAGCCTACTGCAAGCTGGAAGATAAACGGGCAAAAGGCTTCTAAAGCTGTTGCGTTGTAAATAAATGTCATCTTTATTTGACATTGTCCAAGAGATTACAATAAAAATTTTAGAGGTTTTTTTCGAATATTTTATATATCAGACTAGTGGAATATAAAACAGGGTAAGGTCCTGAGTTTAGAGCAAAGACATCCAAGACCACCAGGGAAACATGCATACATGTGTACATACACACATGGCCGGAAA
>NC_022027.1:50105219-50119950 GCF_000317375.1 Microtus ochrogaster
GTCTCTAGGCTGTCATAGCTAAATTATGACTTCCAAGCACCCTGCCCTTCGTATCTAGACAGCACTACCTAAAGAAAACACTCTAATTCCCAACTCGCATCATCCAAGCAATGTGTGCCTCAGTTCTCTTTGCTACAAATGTTCACCTGTTATACACCGGATCCTGTGTTAGCAATCTTACCCTCGGGGCATGCAGCCCGGCCACGCTCTCTGAGCCTGCTGGAAATCACTCAGGAAGCCAGCTTTACTCTCAGGCCTGTCCAAGACATCCTGTGCTGCACACTCTGTCACAGCAGCTCCCACCTTCACCTGAGAAAGGCCCAGCAGGCCTCCCCAGGGGGAGAGACAGGCTTCCCAGTAAACACTGTCTTCACTTGCATTCTGCAGCCTTGGAGAGTCCAGGGTCCGGAGGGATCCAACTCCTTCTGGGGGGGAGGGGGTCAGCCTTCAGAGGAGTGCTCGAAGCCGACTGAGGAACACAGCCACAGTCTGAAAGCAGCTCTAACACTGATGGCGTGTCTCTGAAGCTCTCTCTGAGATCAACTAGACCGAGGGACCCAAGCCAGACTCTGTAGAGAGTCCGCACAGTTAGGAGTCACTTGGGCTTGAAGAGGTCCTCATTTCTCTGTCAGGAAGGACAAATTTTGCTACAAGAAACAGCCTGCCTTATTTAGCAGAACAATTTAGAAAATTTATCAGCTCACATCTCAAAAAGCAGTGATGCGGTTCAGGTTCATTTTCCCTCCAGTTCTCTGTCCGTGCGTCTGTCCACTCTGTGCTGGCTGTGGCAGTTTCAGCTCTAACGTCATAAACCTATCAAGAAGAGCAGGCGCCTCTCCTGTGCCTCTTAGAGAAGTGATTCTACCCCAAGCTCCCATCAAGCATCTGTGGAAATGACCCATAGCTGTCCTTCAGTTCTAAAGGGGATTGGGTCGCCGCTGTGTCTCTCAGAAACTACTAAGAGTGTGAAGAGGGGGGAGGACATGGACACGAGGGAGGGGAGGCACAGGGAAGGCACGGAACAGAGAGGGTAGGAGCAGGGAGGGCAGGAACAAGGAACATTTATCTTTCCCGGGAGTTCAGGGGCTGTGTCAAAAAAGTCGAACCCTGCATTTAAAAAAAAAAAAAGGATGCTTCAGGAGGAGGGGATTGGATGCAAGAATAGCAGTGTCTAAATTTCCCACAGCAACTCTGTGCTCTCTGGCCTTATCTTCAGTCCATCCATATTTTGAAGGCCAGAAAACAAGGCAGAGGCCGCAGCAATATGGGCGGCCTTGAAATCAGGAGTGAGCACTAGGCTGTGGGCTTGGCCTATGTAGTCTAAATAGAATTGGAAGACCTTGGGCCATTTCATCTTCTCCAGGGATGTGCTCGGCTATCAATTCTGTATTCTGACAGAGTTCTTTAAAAGCTCTCTGTTCGGTTCTTTAGAACGGAGGATCTGTAATGCATTCATATCTTTACAATACTTATCTCTATTCTTCATTGTCATTAAATGGAAAATTCAGCTGTTCAATATGATGATCCTTCCCAGCCTTTGATAAGATGTTTCCATTTTCTTTTTTTTTTCTTTGATGCTTCTAAATTGTAATAAAGCTTTAAAGACTGAGATACCCACAGCTTTGCTCATCTGTCTCTCGAGTATAATGAATGTGTACAGGCAGAGAAGAAAGGGGATACGGGATTTGATGTAATCCTATAGCCTCACTCATTTCCCTGGGAAGGTTGAATAATTCCAGAGGAATGTCACATAATAACGATGCGTTATTGTCTCCTCGGCACTGAAGAAATGTTCGACACCATGCGCATGTGTAAACTACAAAAGGAAAATAGCTCACATGTGAACCATCATTGGCAGCAGTGCATCAGAGGCTGCATGAAAACCTGGATGCGTGTACACATGCCACAGAATACTAAAAACCTGAATGCGTGTACACACGCCACAGAATACTAAAAACCTGGATGCGTGTACACACGCCACAGAATACTGAAAACCTGGATGCGTGTACACATGCCACAGAATACTAAAAACCTGGATGCGTGTTACACACGCCACAAAATACTGAAAACCTGGATGCGCGTACACATGCCACAGAATACTGAAAACCTGGATACATGTACACACGCCACAGAATACTGAAAACCTGGATGTGTGTACACATGCCACAGAATACTGAAAACCTGGATGTGTGTACACATGCCACAGAATACTGAAAACCTGGATGCGTGTACACACGCTACAGAATACTGAAAACGCTTCCCAGAAAAGGCTGAAAACATACTACGTTTCTCTGTCACACAGAACAAGCAATCATGTTTTGTAAGTATACAAGTCCAAATGCTGACAACACACCTACAGTGGGGGACACGGGCTTCTTCCACTGGAGTCTCACTCTCAACTTGCATTTACACCTCTGCCATTTTCACAACCATTTCCGGTTTAGGACAACTGGTTTTGAAAAGAATGAATGCTTTCTATGTTTTTTTAAGCATTTTATTATGAAATATTTTAAGCCAATAGAAAACATAGGTTGGAATATCTTAAACTCCGAGCCTCTTTCCATCCAGACTTACAGAAAGCAAGATCAGAAAGACACACACAAAAAAAACAAAATTTAGAGAGAAAGGGGGGTTACTGTAATGGGATGTTTCTCTTCCGCCTGCCAGTTTCCAAATAACCACTCAGAGGCTTAATATTACTTATAAATGCTTAGTCAATAGTTCAGTCTTATTACCAGCTAACTCTTACATTTAAATTAACCCTTGTTTCTTATCCATTTGTTGTCACTTGGCCCGAGGCTTGTTACCTCATTTTCTATACATCCTGCTTCCTCGGTGGCCAGCTGGCTACTCCTGATCCACCCTTCTCCTTCCCATCATCCTTAGTTAGGTCACCCCACCATATTTCCTGCCTCGCTACTGGCCAATCAGCATGTTATTAAACCAATTCAAGTGACAAATCTTTAGAGTGTACAGGAGGATTACTCCACAGCAGATTACGGCCAGTTGACTTGAGAACAAGCAGAGGAAGGGGCTATAACTGTTGACAATACAGCATCATTAAGGAGAACACTCAGACTTCCCAGCGGGACAATAAGGACGTCACCCCGAGGGAAGGACCCATGGAGAGGTCCAAGATGGAACACAGCAAATGCGTTTGAAAAGTGATTGCTTAAACAGGGAGCCTCCATGGTGCCCTCCTCCTCCAGTGGGGACACTGGTGAGATTTTCAAAGGTTCAGCTGAATGGCATGGGTAGGCTACCCTACCTGTAGTCCCAGAGAGGCTGCCATCTCAAGACAGCAGTAGAACCTGACGTTGTCCATGTGGTACTAGTTTTGTGGGCATGAAAATGCAAGAGTAAGGGGTCATAGAGGCTTGCACCAAGGTTCCAAAAAGCTTCTGGACCTGGGTTCCATTCCCAGCACCCACATGGAAACTCATTACTGTCTGTAACTCCAGTTCCAGGGGATCTGACACCCTAACACAGACAAAACACCCATGCACATTAAATTAAATTTAAAAAAATCAACATACAAGAGTAAGTAAGGTTTTTAGAAATTAATGAACATGCTGAGAAAGATGCCAGTAAAATAATTCCATTTACAAAAGCCTCAAGAAGCTAAAATACTCAAAATAAAACAAACTTAAACAAAGAGAGCAAAGACCTCTACTGTGAAAACACACAACACTGAAGAGAAAAACTAAAAGAGATACTAGAAGATGGAAAGATTTCCCATGCTCACGAATCCTAGAATTTGAAATATGAAAAATGGCCATATTACCAAAATCATGCACAGATTTGATGTGATCCTCATTAAAATTTCATTCTTCACCAAAATAGAATAAAAATACAAATGTAATCACAAAAGACCCCAAATAGCCAAAGTATCTGAGCAGAGAGCGATGTGTTATAAGAACCACAGTGTCTGACTTTAAATTACACTACAGAGCCATAGTGACAAAGGCACAGGACTGCACAGAAACAGACATATAGCCAATGAGACAGAACAGATGCAGAAATAACCCATGCAGCTACAGCCCCTGATTTCTGAAAAAGGTGAAAAATACACACTGAAGAAGACAGTCTCTTCAACAAATGGTCCCTGAATCCCTGAAATTGTTAGGAGAAAGCAAAGGTGACACATTTTTAAGACATAGGCATAGGCGAGAATTTCTGAACAGTACTCCAACTGCTCCAGAAACAATTCCAAGCACTGACAAACGTGGTGCATGACATTACAAAGCCTTTGCACAGCAGAGGAAAGGAGGTAAAGACTGAAAAGACGGCCGACGGGAAAGATCTTCCACTTCAGACAACTCCATCAGGGAATTCCTGACAGGTGAGCCCCGCCACATTCACAGCCACATCCCTCACAGTGCTCCTCTCAGAAATGTTCCTGTGTTCTGACTTCTCCCTTAGAAACTGATTCAGGGGAACCCAACCTGGCCCACATGCATGGCATCCTTTCAATATCGACAGACCCAGGACACCTCCATGAGACTCAGTGTGGTCACTGCCTTTCAGCATTGTTCAAAGTTCCAGATACAAACTAATCACCACCATCAATTGCTTGTGCCAAAAAATATTGTACATTGACCCAATCTTTCAAATTCAATATGCAGATGAAGAAACAGCTGGCATCTAATAGTGCCGGTGTGGTGAGATTATGTTTGTGATCTAGCAGATAAAGCTTGCCTGAAGATCAGAGTGTGGAGCTAAGTCACTAGTTAGCCATACAGGCCAGGCAGTGGTGGCACACACCTTTAATCACAGCACTTGGGAGTCAGAGGCAAATGGATCTCTGTGAGTTCAAGGCCACCTTGGGCTACTCAATATTGATCAAGTCTAAAAGAGAAGCCAGGCAGTGATGGCTCACATCTTTAACCCCAGTACATGGGAGTCACATGCCATGAATCCCAGCACTAGAGAGATGGAGACAGAAAGGACTATGGCTAGGCAGAGAGATAAGGCAGGAGGAGAGAGGAGCTCACAGCATTCAGTCTGAGAATTCCTACATACAGGATCGCCCATTCAGTCTGAGGATTCAGCAGAGGTAAGAACTAGTGACTGACTGGCTTCTCTGCCTCTCTGATCTTTCAGCATTTACCCCCATATCTTACTCAGGGTTTTTCTTATTAAAACCAACTAGAATACACACTACATGCCAGGATGCAAGGGCAGGCAGACTTTGATGTAAATAATCTGGATTCCATTTCTCCACTGCTTCTTGTTCATATAGATTCAGCGATGGTCGTGATCCTGTGTTGGTCACTGTCAGTCCATTCAGTGATGGTGGTGTTCCTGTGTTAGTCAGTGTCAACCCCATTCAGCAATGGTAGTGATCCTGTGTTGGTGACTGTCAGTCCATTCAGTGATGGTCGTGATCCTGTGTTGGTCACTGTCAGTCCCCAAGTAGGTACTCACATTCTCTTAGTGGGGCCACATAATTGGGATAGAATTATAAGATGCTTTCTTTAACAGATTCCCCTCTTATTGTGTTCAGTTCATTCTACCAACGTTTTTACACACTACCTAGAAATGAGGACTGAAAGTCAGTGAGACTGAACTAAATATATAATGGAATATAGTAGAAAGGTCATAAACATAAAACATTAACATCATCAAGGAGTCAATTTATAGGCACACCCAAAATCTTTGTATCTATTTTTAGATTTACTTACTGTATTTTATATGAGTGTTTTGCCTACATGTATGATATACCATGTGTGTGCCCAGTGTCCTTCGAGGTCAGAAGAGGGTGTTGATTCCTTCATACTGGAGTTCCAGATGGCAGTGAGTCACCATGTAGATACAGGGAATTGAACCTGGATCCTCAGCAAGAGCGAACGTGCTTTTAACTGCTGTCTTTCCTGCCCACATTAAAAGTATTCTTAACCTTGTAATTGCAATAATAGGCAAAGGCTTGTCAGTTGCCAAAGCCCACTGCAGCACAAACAGTAGAACCTAAACTCCAAGCAACCATGGAAGGGTTACAATAACCAGGGCTTATCTTTTTCTTCATTTTCCTTTCTATATAAATATAATAAACAGCAATCAATAAAAAGAACGAAGAAACATATGGGAAATAAAAATAGTAAAGCAAAACTTCTATAAAAAAATAAATAAATACTGTAATTAGCTTTGTTTTGGGGGTCTCAGGTTCCTGTTGCAGTGAGAACAGATTCCTGAACATATTCCTGACCATGCTTGCTGTTAACATGACTGATTTATAATAAAACAAGTTCCCTTTTACACGTGCGTCCTTTTTCAACCTCTGTGATGTGAGATAAACATGAAGCTGTCAAAAAAAAAAAAAAAGACTAAACTGAGACAAGTTAAACTAATCCGCCACTGCTGGCAGTCATCATAAACAACGTGAACGTAGCCCCACCTCCCTGGCATTTAAATAATCCGTCTGAAAGCCACCGTGGCCGAAAGTCTGCTTGTGGAATCACAAGGGGAGACCTGGAAAGACAAGGACATGGTGAGTGAAGTTGACAGGAATATCCTCGATCGTGACACCAAATCAAAAGAGCTTCGTCCCTCCTCTTTCCCCTTCTTCATATGTCTGCCTGTCTGCCTTTGTGAGCCCTCTCCTTCCTCAGTGTTCAGTGGTTTTAGGAACGTTTCACTTTATAGAGTCAGATAAAGACAAAATTATTAGATATCATGATCTTGTCTTTCGTTTTGAAAATGAAAGTAGCCATTGCTAATGAAGACCTCATTAAATTTATGTATGCTCTCAGAAATTCTGAAGAGGATATAAAGTTCCATTGCAAATACAATCAATTACCTCCCATTTCTGAAAATACATTCTAGTGTAACAATCCAAAAAATAGACTATGCTACTGTTAATTATAGTAAGAAAACCGGTAGGGGTAAATACCATGCAATATGGGTATAGATGATACAGGACATGGGAAATACTATGACCTGTCTTAAAGTCAAGAGCTTTAATAATGTTTACAAAGTCTTATGTTGGGTGGAGGTGTGGCTCAGTGCTAAATCATCTAGCATTTGGGATGCCCAGGGTTAGGCCCCTAACACTGAAAACTTACGTCATCAAGTTAAGTTTTTTTTTTTTCAAAAAAAAAGCAGATAATAAAATTATGGGCATAATATGTTCTCAGTTATGTTCAAGCACGCACAAATATACTCCTGACTCTCCTCATTTATTTTCTGTTGCTGTGCTAAACACAATGACCAAAAGCCACTGAGGGAGGGAGTGGCTTTATTTCAGCTTGTGGGTCTGTCTTGTGAACCAGACAAGCAGGAGCTCAGGGAAGAACCTGGATGACAGAACTAAAACAAGTCCTGGAGGGGCACTGCTTCCTGGCTTCCTTCCCTGCGGGTACTCAACCAGCTTCCTTCTGCACCCGAGGACCACCAGCCCAAGGGTGGTACCACTCACAGTAGGATAAGCCCACCACCACCACCAATAAATCAAAACAATACCCTACAGACATGCCCACAGGCCAGCCTGGTAAAAGCAATTCCTTGATTGATGGTCTCTCTTCCCAGATGCCTCTAATTTGTGTAATTTAACAAAAGCTAACCAGCACACTGGCCAAAGACAGCCAAAGCAACTTTGGAGATGATGAAGGAGGAGGAGGACTGCATTCTTTCCACGCACCATCTCACTGCTATTTAGCTAATGTGTAAGGAACAGGGCTGAGGCACAGAGAACAACCAATGGACTAGAACAGGTACTACTATATGCATGATGTAATATGATTATATGCACACAGACACGTGTTTTCTTATGTATGTAAACAAATAAAATACTATTAACTAACATTAAAACAATGAGCTCCAAATGGAAATTTATAGTTTGTGTATAATCTAGTATATAAATTAGGTTGTCAACTCATGCTGTATTTAAAATCTAAAATAAATATAACCAACTTAAATATGAAAAACTAAATATTTTGCAGGAAAATATAGGTCATATCATTATGATCTAAGAGTAGGGAAACATTTCTTATATAAGATACAGAATGAGTAAGTCTTAAGAAAGACTAACCAATTCAACTACACTAAAATTTAAAACCCCATGCACCTCTATTACAACATCTCTCCTTCCACCTGTGCATCCCTCCTCCGCTGGTGCATAGTCTCCCTGTTCTGACCTGCACATCCCTTCTCCACTGGTGGGCAGTCTCCCATCTCTCTTTCAGGATACTATGAATAGGTTCAGAGCCCTCCTGCCACAGGCAACAGGCTCAGTAGAGGCTCGGGAGCAGTATGGCTCATAGACCATACTGGGTTTGATCTCCAGCACAACTCCTTAGCAACACTACACATGCGCATGGCTGCTGGTTTTCTTTTTATAAGGTAGCATTTATAGATTCTAGAAATTGGGATCTGATATGTTTGGACAACCATTACTAAGCCTTCATCACGAAGGATTCCATTTTTTATGTTTTCCTTATAAACTCTACAAGGTAATATCGATCTCACAGATACATCCTAATTCCTCTAATCGGTGCCCACGCGGGGGCAGGACAGTCAGACTTGCTCATCTACATGATGAGGGAACACAGTGCAAAAGGGTGCTTTGTCAGCATCAGACCCTGTGTGTCCCGTGGAGGGCAGCAACGCTGTCGGTGAGATTGTCTCACCCAACAGATGTAGGCGAAGTGGGGGTCCATGGCATAGCTGAAAACAATACAGACAGGCTTCAGATCCTAACGATCATTTTCCATGAGGGGCTACAAACAGATTCCAGTTTTGAGCAAGATAACCCTGGGAAGGAAGTGCAGATAATTCTTACTGAGAGAGCCAAGAAGCCAAACCAACGCCATGACAGGCTCCTAACAGCCTTGCCAGGGACCAGGCCTCAGTTTCGATTTCCTGGAACTGAACAAGCAGTTCTTGGAAAGCTTCAAGTCAGACACAACCAATCAGCAGACGCCTCACAGTCTTCTGCTCGCTGATGAGAGCTTCTCCAATCTTGCTGCTGGAAAGTCCCTGAGTGAGAAGCCACCAACCAGTTCTATAGCAACCTGTAAACTTTGAGTGTAAGCCAGCCAACTGGTCCCCAGACTGACCTCTCCTCCCTGGAATTCCCCTAATCTTGCTTTTAAGCTTTTAAGGAGCCTGCAAGCTTCCTTCGGGATCGCCATTTGCTGCTGAATGGTTGACACCTTGCATGCATGGAAAAATAAATACACACCCTTGTTAACCGTAGACGTGTCTGGTAGTCTTTCTGTGGGGCTTTTCCAGACCCTAACACTTAGCATTGCATATGTTTCCAAAGTGGCCTAAGAAAGACTCCAAAGCCCAAACGCTCTAATTCCTCCACCTCTTCCCCTCTTCCAGCCCCCACTCCCACAGTCTCTTTCTCTACAGAGCTTATGTCACACACAGATGCTATAGCCCCTTACCTCCTGTCAAGAGTTAACTCAAATAATCTTTGTCAAAATTACCCTGCTTCTCCGGCTCACCCTTTAAGCATCCCTCAGACCTAAAGGGAGGAGCCTGACTGGACACAATGTACAGCCGTGAAAGATGACTGATTGAGACACAGCACACTGCGTGTGCTGCCAATGGTGACACTGTTCCAGCAAATTCATCATCCTGACACGTTCATAATGCTCCGACACTGTTGTCTGATTGCGTCTCTCACTGCAGGGTGGCAGCTTACGCTGGGTACCACAAGGAGACAGATGGCACGGAGAAGAGCAGCCTCACCTAAGCCTCTGCTCTACCCCATGCTGATTGTGCTGAATAAACAATGCCCAGAAAGGAAAGGAAATGCTCAAGGGCAAAGGCCAAGGGGCTGGCACCCAGCTGAAATGGAAGCCGGGTGGATACTCTCTCGTGGGCTCTTCTGAGCAGGCACTTGAAGGCCGTGCTAGCAACATCCACAGTATAGGGGCTGATGAATGGGCTGACCAGAAAGGACTCTATCTGAAGCCAAGGACATTTCCCTCAATGATGCAATTACTTGTAGACAGGAATGCTTCTCGACCCTAAACACCAAAGAATTAATAGCCCAAGGTGTGCCGGAGTCAAGTGTCAAGAGAAACCCATATATTCTCTTCCTTCCTCCTCACAGCTTGCTGCCACGTGTGTGTTCCTGTACCCACAGGCGTGCTCATACACACACTCGATGTTAAATGATGACCACAAAACACCACGTGTGAAACCCACTGTCTTTGCTTAGGTTCCTATTGGGTTCCCTTGTCCTTCATTGGCACCACAGGCCCTAGTGTGGTCAGTTTGAAAGTGTTAATAATAAACTCAGAGTCTCTAACAATGAGCTGTGTTGCATTAAGGAAAGAAATAAAGGAGTCATTTAGCGTCTTCTTGGAGTCATTGAACCAAAAGTGAGTCCAATCTACTTCATGTCCCTCTGTCTTCTGTCCTCTTGTCTGTTGCATGAGTCTGAATCTGTGCCTGCCTGGCGACTGCCTTGTCTGTCTGTCAGGAGACTGTGTGTCTGTTCCTAACAAGGGGCTTTGCTCTGTATTTACTGAACAGTAACAGAAGACATTCCATGGGGAAGGAATGAGGAACACTTCACAGACATCTTTAACAGAGTTTCACAAGGGATTAAATCACAGACTCTTACTGACTCAGACAATGAATGGTACCACAGACACCATCATTAACCAAGCAGTATCCGCACCTTGTGTCCAACATTTCATGTGGATATTCGTTTTGTAAGACTGCTTTTGGCCTCTACCTTTGCTGTTTCTGGCAAATGGTTATCAGAACACACATGCACATGACTCTGGGGCAGAGGCATGGAAGGGGACATAACTTAAGACTACACTTATGCATTAGCTTTCCAAGGCCAGTTAAACAAACAGGTTGAGTTCACGGTAGGACAGCAGTGTAAGTTTTAAGTGACCTCAAGGTGTTATTAACTCTGTGTGGTCCGGCAAATGCTCCAGTCTCGTCCAATGCGTCTCCACACCCTATACTAGAACACTCTTTCCAGTAGGCGACTAGCAAAGGAGTAAGGAAAAAAGAAAGAGCCTCTGCCCAAGGAAAAGGGTACAATATCAAGCCAGTATCAGCGGGAGGAGGGGGCAGTCTCTAGAACTCAGAAAACACTCATCTCCCTGGAGCCATACCAGACAGTCCTGGGGGTCAGGCTATTTGCTCTAAGAGTCCATCAGTCACTGGTTCAGGGTTGCTTCCTAGAGGCACTAATTCCTCTGTGTTTCTGCCTAGCACTTCTGACCTGTTCTGGACAGGTTGATTCTTTAGGGCCACTGTGGGTAGTATAGCATTATCCCACGAGACTCCCCAAGCACTTTTATAAGTTAGCAAAGTAGACAGACAGCCATTAACTTCCAGTCCTAAAATCAAGCCATGGGAGGAAGAGGTCCTACACACACACACACACACACACACACACACCCTTAAAACCTGGTTGTGGCTCACTGGCTCACTGTCCCACAGAGGAGGCACACGTCCTGCACTCTGGGCACTGGAAGAACCAGACCCACCTGCACTCGCTTTGTTCAGGAGAAACTGTGAAAGCATCGCTCCCCTGTGATTCAAAACTTCTGTTTTCAGCTCGCCAAGCCAGTGACCTACGACACGGAAGACTGTGCAGGAGAAGATGGGGGTTGTTTCTTCTGTGACCACTCTCGATCCACTCCTCTTCTGGAATTCCCCTCTCACCAATTCAGCACCAGATAGGCCCTTCAGAGAATTTCCTGATACTGGTCATTTGCCACTGTTGTGTGACAAAGCTTTTTCTAAAGAGCCACAAGACACGCGTAGTCACCCCCAGTAGGGAACAGACCAAAGTATGGACACCACCAAAGTCCAAGTTGGTAAGCCAATGAGTTGTATTGGGTTACTTATAGAAATAAAGGTAAGGGTTACTGACAGGAGCAGAAATGACCCAAAGACATTTTAATAGGGTAGCTCACAGAGCTGGGAACCTGGAGCACACTGTACAGCCTGCAGGCAGCTCAAGGGATTGAAGAGTGTCCACCCAGGTGCTCCAGCTGGTCTAAATCTCTTCTAGGCAGCTCAGCTGGCTTCAGTTTCGTCCAGGAGGTCTGTTCTCAGAGTCCCTTTGTCTGAGAGGGACTCCTAGCTCTTATTGCTCACTCTGACAGGGAGGGGCCTAGTGAATCTGGTCAGTTTCAGGGGCTTCCTGAAGCAATTTTGAGTTACTTACCTTCCTGATTTAGGAGCTTCCCTGCAGGGAGGGACATTTCAATCTTGAGGAAACTGTTACTCAACGGCCACTAATAAAAATGTACATTTTCATTCACTTAACAGATGCCTAGTGAGTGGCTTGCTTTGAGCCTGTCATTGTGCAGATGTGGGGATACAGAAATACAACTCAGCCCCTGTCTGTAAGATGTCATAAGTGCCACGATTAAGACATACAGCCCAGGGAGAAAGCTTGCGGGACTTCCTGCAGGGTAGCAGCTCTTCAGTTAGTGAATGGAAGCCTTGGTACCTCGTTCAACGTATTTCCAGCATCCGTGAGAAGGCAGAAGGGACTGGGGAATGGAAAGATGCTTCCTGCTCCTCAAATCTTTAAATCACACATCGGAGCTGCAGAGAATGCAGGCATTCGGGTACTTTCGTATTCTGTCTTCACACGGTGCTTGGCTTGCAGCCACGGCCTGCAGAACAAATTGAACATGAGCAGCAAGCAGCAGTGTGAGCATGTGCTCCCGAAATCCTGCTGTGCATAAAGGATGGTTTTTAATTCACTTGCACATTCCAAGAAAAAAAAAAAGGCTTCCTACTTATAGATGAATCCACCATTCTGGTACTAACGCGCTGCTGGCTCATTATTCAATGTGGAGATTGCTTCTGTTTCTGCCTACACCTGTTTGGCTCCCTCATCCCGGAATCACATGTCAGGGAACCCAAGGCAAGTTCTCTGTGGAAAGACTCTGTGTCCTATATTGGTTTCATCTGCAGAAGGAAGGTAACAACACCTCACGGGGAAGTTGGGAGGATTAAGTTGATAACGGATAGCATACGTAATTTGGAAAGTTTATTTTTTTTTCCACCAGGCCCCAGGCTTCCCTGAGATATGGCAATAAAGTCTTCTGCCGCATTTCACATGAATAGTCATGAATAGTTATCAAATGCTTACAGGATCTCTCCAGGAGGAAATAAGTAGGCCCTTGAAAATACACGCGTGCTGCACGGGAGGATGCTAACCTCACAGCCTCGCTGGAAAGGAAGCTGTGCGGCGCTGCAATTATCTTCTAAACAAAGAGTCAGTGAAGGACCAGACAAAAGGCATTTCAGGCTTTGCCAGTCAGGAAGCGGCTTACCCAGGGCTGGGGATGCACTCAGTGCTCACTAAGGAAGAGCATCTGCAATGCAAGCAAGAGCAATGGAGTTTGGATCCCCAGAGGCTGTGCGAACCCACGGATAGAAAGCATTCGCCCACAGAGGCAGACTGATCCTGGGAGCTCACTGGTCCCCACTCCTAGCAAGCTTCAAATCAGGAACAGACCCCGTCCCAAAAACATACGATGGAGAACAAAAGAGGGGAACTCCCTATGTGCACATATGAGCATGTACACAGGTACACATATCCACACAGGTACACACATCCACACACATCCTGTGAACATTTATACCACACGGACACACTAAAGGTCAAACTTCTTCATTTGAAGTATTCAAACAGAAAAGTTAAGAGGGTTTTTGATTATTTTATTTAAACTTTTACATTCTAAAATGTAGAAACTTTTCCTAGTTCCAGGATGAGGTCTGGCCTAATAGCCTGTACTTTGCTATCTGGTGATCTGAGTGTCAGGGAAACAAGATGAGTTCACGTTTGCAACACAAGGTTCTAGAAAGCAGATCAGCAGCATTAGAAGTTGGAGCAGTTGTGGCCAGAAAGAATGTGAGAGTAGTTATTGGGAGGGTGTTCAATACCATGAGGGAATGTTGTCTTCACCAAGGTGTTGGTATCTGACTATGTTCACGTGATATCATTTATCAAGATACATACTTGTGATTTATGAGCTTAACTAAATGAGATTTTTTTTCCTTTTTCTTCTATAAAAACGTAAAGCTCCAGAACTATTGCCAGAGTGAACAACAAAATCAAAGTCCCCATGAGTGTTTCTCATCCCTGACAGAATATTAAATCATCTCAAAGAATAGTTAATCAACATCTTGGTCCGGGCCCAGACTTCACAAATGCTGATTCCAATGGTTTGGACGGGGACCCACCCGTCAGTGATTAGATGCTCGCTGAAGATATCGTAAGTCAAAGGAGATTTAAGGCAGGTGAGTGTCGCATATCCATAATATCAACACAATGGAAACCGAGGCAAGGATGGTGAGCTCGAGGCTAGCTTGGCCTACACAATGAGACCCTACCTCAGATGAAATATGTTTACCATGCCCAACAACATAGCATAACTTATTCTACCTGTTTGTTTAGGTTAATTTTTATTCTCTCTCTTTGTCCTTTCTAAGTTTTTATCAGCAAACAGCAATTTTATATGGTAACAGCTCTCAGATGAAACTTTCATGTGTATACATATTTTGACACATCGCCCTCAACGGTCCTCTCTTGTCACCTGACACTCATTCTGACTCCATTTCTCTTCCCACCGACTTCTATATCTTTTTTTTTAACGCGATGACCTTTACTGGGACTGCTTAGAGAAGTATGGGTATAGGGTTATTTACAGGAGTATAGGCACCTTATCAGTAGTTAAACCACTAGGTAAAATGTCTTCCCTTCCCCAGCAACCACTAACTGCTTACA
>NC_022027.1:50120696-50128251 GCF_000317375.1 Microtus ochrogaster
TCTCCCCTGTCATGTTCCCTGAGCTTTGGAGGGGATGGTAGAGATGTCCCAATTAGGGCTGAACATTCAAGGGTCACTTATCTCAACGTTCACCAGTCATGCTCTCTGCAATGAACACTGCCCACTGTCGCGTTCTCTACCAAAGCTGACAGAGCACTAACTTATGAGCAGGAATAGAAATATTTAGAAGGTCATTTTACAGGCACATTTTATCCAATTACCAATAAAATAGCCATATCTCCCCACCCCCAACTATGAGCTATTGAGCACAGGTACAGTATTAGACGAGTGTCTCTTCCTATGTGTCAGGCCTCACATCCAGGGAGGATACCAGGAATCTAGGCAGGCATGCCACATCTCAAAAGTCACAGCCATACTGCCTCCCCTCCACTAGGTATCAGGACTCTAGGCAGGCAAGCCACACTGAGATGCTGATATTGCTCTCTATATTGATAGCTGTTCCCGACACATTTATCCTGGAGGCTGCAGCTAGAACTTTATCATTTACCACAACCTGAGAGAAATTCTACAGCAAGAAATCAAATGGCAATCATAAAGGCCACTTTACAGTTCCGCAGCAGGTAACATAACGCGGAGCGGTCCTCAGTGGTGCCATCAGCATAACCCTTGGATCGTTGCTCAAAACCGATTTGCTCCAAAGGACCTGGCTCAGCACATTTTCATCCCCCCGCCCCTGTTTTGTTTTCATTACTTAAATTCTGTTGGGAAGAAAGGCCTTGATGTTAGATTGTAGATCTCACATAAAATATCTGAGCTATTGGATTTGTCAGCTCTCAAGGAAGGCAGAGTAATTGAAGTCCATTTATAAAGCTTTCACGGCACAAAAGCAGCAATATCAACTGACAGCGGCAACTGACAGGGGAGGAAAATTCTCCTGACATTATACATTCAGTATGAACTTCCCACACTTATAAAAAATGTCCTAAAATAAAACAGGAAGCTAGGGTTTAGTGACACTCAACACTCTGACGATAGAACAAATTACCCACTGCCCTGTGGCTCCAATCTCATCTGTAGAGAAGGCTCTATTCTGCCTGCCTCACACTTGATTTCAGCACAACTAACACTTCAAGCAAGTGTGTGTGACCTCCACCCAATGAACAAGCGGTTGTTTTAGGCAGAATTAAACCCTGCAATATGTAAAACTAAAATAAAAGGTCATGCACCAACTGGGTTTGTTTTATAAATAAAAGGTTGAATATGAAAAAAAATCAATCAATGCAATTCACTGTATTAATAGATAAGAAACAATACAGTATGGTCACCTTAGCAAATACATTAGCAAACCAGGTCTAAAACAAGGCTCCAACTGGTATTTTTCAAAATCTATTGATGTGGGAGTCCCTGTGTATGCTATGAATATGTTTTATTACCACTGGTTAATTAAAAAAAGCTGCTTTGACCTATAGCAGGGTAAAATATAGCCAGGTTGGAAGAGATACAGAGAGAGAGTAGGTGGAATCAAAGAGATGCCCTGTAGCTGCCGAAGGAGAAGGACCAGGAACCTTTCCAGTAAGTCACAGCTTCTTGGTGATACACAGATTAATACAAATGGGTTAATTTAAGGTGTAAGGGCTAGCTAGATATATGCCTGAGTCATTGGTTGAACAGTGTTGTAATTAATATGGTTTCTGTGTGATTATTCAGGTCTGGGCAACAGGGAAACAAACAAGCAGTCTCTGTTTACAAACTACAGTTGTTATCATTCTTCTAAAATAAAAAACAATTATGTCTCCTTCCACTTTAGTAATGAAAATTGGATTTCTCCATGGCACTGAAGTGGCCAGAGTCTGGAATGACATATGTGGTTCTGGCTGACACTGAGCATCATGAAGAAACCCAGGTTGGTGAGTCCAGGTTGGTGGCCAGACCAGGATGCATCCAGATCTGAGTGACCTCACTACTGGCAAAGATGAACCTACCCTGAGGGCCTGCATGTAGGGGAGCTGATTCCACCACCGCACCTGAGGCTGGTGGCCCCAGGGGCTCAATCTGACCTGCCTGGCTAACACCCAGGTCCAGAACGGGACCTTGGTTACCTACCCTAGCATCCACTCTGGGTCCTGCTGGAGCTCCTGAAGGGACTGGTCCTATGGAACTACTCCTGCAAGATCTCCAAGACTCTGGGAAGCCACAGGACATCCCAGAGGAGCTCTGGTGCGGATTCAAAAAGAATGGTGTACCAAAGCCCACAGGCCTTGAACCAGACCGGTGACTCATGGCAATGAGCATGTGCCAGTCAAGCTAATGGGACAAAGGGATGTACTATATGACACATGGACGCCTCCAACGCCACCAGGACAGATAAAGAAGTTATGGAGAGGCAGCTGAGGAGAAGCAGAGACTTTTCTGTTCATGGTGTGGTTTTCTGTTTCGAAAAAGCATTTGACAAAATTCAACACCCCTTTATGATAAAGGTCTTGGAGAGGGTAGGGATACAAGGATCCTATCTAAATATAATAAAAGCAATATACAGCAAACCAACAGCTAATATCAAATTAAATGGAGAGAAACTCAAAGCCATTCCACTAAAATCAGGAATAAGACAAGGCTCACCATATCTCTTCAACATAGTTCTTGAAGTTCTAGCAATAGCAATAAGACAACATAAGGAGACCAAGGGGATTTGAATTGGAAAGGAAGAAGTCAAACTTTCGTTATTTGCAGATGATATGATTGTGTAGATCAGTGACCCCAAAAACTCTTCCAAAGAACTCCTACAGCTGATAAATACCTTCAGTGATGTGATAGAATACAAGATCAACTCAAAAAAAATCAGTAGCCCCTCTATACACAAAGGATAGAGAAGCAGAGAGGGAAATCAGAGAAACTTCACCTTTCACTATAGCCACAAATAGCAAAGTATCTTGGGGTTACACTAACCAAGGAAGTGAAAGATCTATTTGACAAGAACTTTAAGGCTTCAATTTTTTTTAAACTATGGTCCAGGCTAGGGAGGCAGTGGCTCAGTCAGTAAAGCCAGCTGTGCCGGCATGAGCTTGAGTCCCAATCTCTGGCACCCATATAAAAGCCAGGTATGATCACATACCCTAACCTCAGAGCTGTGAAGGTGGAGCTAGTAGACTTCTGGAGGTGACTAGCAGCCAGGCTAGCCAATCAACAAGCTTGCCATTCAGTGATCATCTCAGAAGATGAGGTGAAAAGCAATAATGGAGGACTTCTGTCAACCTCTGACCTCCACACGAAAATAACACATTCATACCCACCGGCACCTGCACATACATGTATGCTTACAAATACACATAAGCTACATACAGAGAGAGACAGAGACAGAGAGATAAAAAACCCTATACGTCTACACACACACAAAAAAAAAAACCAAACTGAAACACTACATTTAGGGAAAGAAATCCACACCAAAAGCTGCCTATTCCATTATCCCATTCATATAAAATGTAGGAAAGACAAATCTGATCTCCGATGACAGAAATCAGACCTACAGTTGCCTAGGAAAGCACCTTGGAGGACAAGAAGGAATACCTTCAGATTATTCAAGAGGACAGAGATACACTGCTATCTTTTTATAATTTTTCTTTTTTGATAATCTCATGCATACATACAGTAAAATCTGACCCTATTCACTACCTATTTCTCCCCTCCAACTCTCCCATATCCCCCAACATACCCCATCCTAATTTCATAAGTTGTTTTTCTTATTTTTGATAACCCACTAAATCCAGTCAGTGTTGCCTGTGGCGCATGACTCCCGTCTGCGCTCTGTGCGCCACCATACGATTCATGAACCAGGCAAGGGGCTGGAGACTGAAACACACAAAGACTCACAGACAGCACAGACAGAGACAAGGATCATCCTCGAAACAGGAATGCCCCTTTATTGTGTTCAGGGATATTGTTATGTAGGGATAGCCACACGTCAGCTAAACGCACCAAGAAACCATTCCCCTGCCATCAGGAACTCCTGAGGGTCTCGTGCTCAGAGCAGCTGCAGGCACTCAGATCAGGGGAAAACAAGTTGTTTACAAGACATTCAGGATCTGGGGGTTCACTGCTCCCAACAGTTGCCATGTCATTTCCAGAAGACAGCCATTTTCTTCACTCTTCCTCATCTTCCAGCTCTCACGTTCTCTCTGCCTCCTCTTCTGCAGCATTCGCTGAGCCTGGATGAAGGTGATAAGAACGTTCCACTTAGGGCTGTGTACTCCATCTCTTCTCAGAGCTTCGACCAATTAGGAGTCTCTATGTTGACTACTATTCATTGGTTAAAGAAGTTTCTCTAACCAAGGCTAAGAACAGTGCATGGCCTTTTAGCAAAAATTACAATGGCTTCCCAGGCATGGGTTTTTGACCAGGATTACAGTACCGGGCATGAAATTCCCTCTGTGGAGCAGGACTCAAATCCAATCAGAAAGCAGTTAGTCACCCCGTAACGGTCATGCCACTATTACAGCAGGACCTGTCCCAGCAGGTCATTTTCACAGCATACAGGATCTATTACTGGATAAGATCACTGATGTCTTCTCTCCCTCAGCAGCCTGCAGAACACCTTCGAGAACTGTGAAAGCCAGCCAGGGGGGAAGAAGTTCCTGGTCAGCTTGAGACTGGTTTCTCTATGTCCTTCAGCCAAAGCATGCGGTATCTTCAACAATAGTGTCTTATGATGTAATTGGGGGGGGGGGTTAATCAAGGATAACAGCAACAGCCTGTGTTTGGGAGACCTCTGAACCCTCCTTCTTCAGTAACTTTTGGGGCTATCCCACGCCTTTATGCTATTTCCATTGTGAATGCATGTGTCGAAATTTATGGGTTATTGTTGACTAGGTGGCTAAATGATTAACATTTGGATAAATGTTGACCTGTGACATATCTAACTATATTGTGACACCACTGATATAATAAAGAGGTAATGACTATGATTCATTGTAGGTTATTGTTTATTCATTATTGTGTACTAGAACCTATACTCAGCATTTTAAGAGAACGTCCTCATTTCATTTACCCACAGAGCCAATAGCTGAAGCATTACCCCCAGTCCCACTCTACAGATGAGGAAATGAAGACTTGGAAGTTTGGACAGTTAATACGTAGCGTAATTGGCTGGAAAAGTCAGACCTATCTGTCTTCAAATTAGCGCTGTGTTCTCTGCGGCGCCACTCCGTGCTTTCTCCAGCGGAGGAAGACATTATGCCTCTGTCACAATGAAACATGCCTAACGAGATGCCAACAAAGAGAGAAATACAGGGATTTGTCACTTGGGCAGAAGAGGAACATGATAATAAATCACCAGGCTTTTCAGGAACCACTAACGTCAACAGACCATCAAATCCGAACTGATGGACTGCAAATGTAATTATTGAACCAGGACAATTCCAGTTTAAGATACCGATTAATCTCAAAGATACAAAGGTCCTTGTTATTATTCACTTGAGGAGGGAAATTAACTTACAGAGGAGATCAGGCATTGGCAGAGAGTAAAAAGAAAAAAAAATCCATGCTGTGTTTCTTCTTCCACTTGTCTTGTTTACTCCAATGCCTGTGCTCTCTGCCAACATTTTACAAGTGAATTCTTACACATAGTCGATCTCATATTGAGGAAGCAGACTCAGCGCCAGAGCACAGCAATGGAAACAGCCTAATTAACTCTAGGAAAGCAAATACAGCCCAAATATGAAAATTTAACAAAGATAGCACCAAAACAGTGAGAAAGCGAGGAAAGACCTGGACCCAGAGAAGAGAGGGCAGTGCAGGAAAATCTACAGGAAAACCTGATCTGGGAATAAACAACTGAACTGCGAACAGCATACTGGTAAATATAATTCAACAAAATCTCACATCGGGTTCGCAAGTAGGGTTAACCAGGATAGACTAGAGCGGTAGTTCCCAGCTTCCTAACGCTTCCACCCTCTACTACTCATGCTGTGGTGGCCTCCGGCCTAACACTATTGTTGTTGCTACTTCATAATTGTAATTTTGCTACTGTTATGAATTATAATGTAAATATCTGTGTTTTCCAATGGTCTTAGGTAACCCCTGAGAAAGAATTGTTTGATGTCCCCCCAAAGGGGTTGTCACCACCGGTTGAGAGCCACTGCACTAGAGGCATACCTGAGTGGTAAGGCTTTTGCCTAGAATTTATAAAGCCCTAAGGTAAATCCCTAGCAGAGAGGTAGTCCAGTCCCTGTCCTTGGGTTTGTATTTGCTAGCTTAGTGTGTGTCTCTTTGGGATATTTCTCTTGGGTGTATGGTAACGTCATAAAACCTTTTTTATATACATATATGTGCTTTATGAAGCTTCTATAATAGTAGGATTCCATATAACTTTTTTTTTAAAAAAAAATCAGTATTCTTTAAGGGTAGGGCAACCATGCTCCGGTGGGTGACCCCATACCTATGATCATCTAACCAGCACATACTGAACATGGTGGGTGAAAGAGAGACGGAGGAATGAGGACATGGTGGGTGAAAGAGAGACGGAGGAATGAGGAATCTGGGAGAGAAGGAGTTAGGAAGGAGAGGGTGAACAGGATCAAAATACATCGTACGAATTTATGACATTCCCAAGGAATAAAAAGAAAATGTGAAGTCCCTGCCGCCAAGCCTAATAACCTAAGTTCAATACCTGAAAAACACACAGTAGAGGAGAGAAACAATTCCCAAAAGTTGTCCTCTGGCCTCTGTAAGCACCCCATCCCACACACATAGATACCCAGGTGCACGCACGCGCGCGCGTGTGCGCACACACACACACACACACACACACACACACACACACGGAGCATGGCAAGATATGCCCATGGAAGTTGCGTGAATGTTATGGTGATAACAAACCACCTTCTGCTTATATTTAAGACTCACTCTACAGGAGGAAACATGTGTCTGGTGCTATAAATCTGGCCAAGAGACCATGGTTGGGGAGTTCATAGACCCCAGGGTAAATATGCTACTGTTACTTTGCTCAATAAACATAGACTCAAATTGTTCTCTAAATACTCATCTCTGTGATGTAGATTAGTTCTCTCCCAGGCCTCATCTGAAAAGCTTCTCATCCAGCAGATGACAGTTAACAAAAGAACTCACAGCTGACCAAAGTTGCAGAAAGTGTTTGCGCTCAGTCGCAAATGGGACATCTACGTCACAGGCACTACACGACGGCTCAGGGACCTTCTCAGACTGCAGGGAACCTGTCTGTCTCCTGGACCCAAGGCTCAGGGACCTTCTCAGACTGCAGGGAAGCTGTCTCCTGGACCCAAGGCTCAGGGACCCTCTCTGCAGGGAACCTGTCTCCTGGACATGACAGGCTGCTGCACTCGAACTCACAGCAGTTACAGCTGCCTGAACAAGACCTGCACAAGACCAAACCAATCAAAGTTCCAGAAGGAGGTGGGGAGTGGCTCACAAGCTCCTGCCCCTGGCTAAGGAATGTTTACTAGGATCTGAACCAAAGATCCTGAACCAAAGCAAAAAAAAAAAAAAAAGGCACTGTCATAGTGTTCATAAATACATACAAGTCCTTTTTTAATTTAATATTTTGTATTTGTGTGTGAGTGATGAACAG
>NC_022027.1:50128978-50134849 GCF_000317375.1 Microtus ochrogaster
GCACACACGTACACATGCACCTATCCATGTGCACACACACATGCACACACATACACATGCATCTGCCCCTGTGCACACACACATGTGCACACACGTACACATGCACCTATCCATGTGCGCACACACATGTGCACACACGTACACATGCACATGCCACTGTGCACACATGCAAACCCATTATATCGGAAAACTATAAAGCCTTTACAGGAAGGAGGAGTCACTAAACTAAAAAAAAAAACAATAAAATAAAATAGTAACAGTTTATTATAAGTTGGAAATTTCTCCAAATTTAAACAAAAAAATTAAATTTACTGATATAGCAGATGAATGAGTACCCCATAACTCACAGTGTTCATACATACAATCAGGGTGTTATATCAGTTATGCTAATTGTTAGCAATTACGTTATTACAGCCTAATCCACCAGAGGAAATACAACCCACAAACATTGGAACACGCTCCAAAGCACAGTAACTACAGTACAACCATGGTGAGGCGTCTGGCAAGTGCTGGATGCTGACATCACAAACCAAGCGTCGTGAGCTGGGCACGTTCACATGCGCTGCTGAAAACCAAAGGCGGTTTAAAACATTCTAAAACGCTTTGACTTCATTCATAGCCTTTGACCCAGTGGCCCCGCTCCCAGAGGCTTCTCAAGACGTGCATCTAGGCAAAGCTTATGTGGGATGATACTCACTGGAGTGTGATTTGTAACAGCAAACTGGAAGAAAGTTCTTAAATGTTCAGTAATAATGAGAAACCACAGAGTAAGCTATGGCTATGCTGACTGACCCGAATGGAAGAAGGTATTTAGAGCGATGGACAAAAGAGTTAAACACATTAATTTCTAGGAAGTTTTCATATAAAGAATTTTCATTATGCATTTAATGAACTTCGAAAGGGCTGAGTGTGCTGCTATCTTTACTACTGTAATGGGAAAGGAGATTTTAAAAAGTATTTCCATTTTGGAAAACGAATTGAGATGATGGCTATGAGGCTTGTGCTAATGGGAGAACGAGCCAGCTATCCTTGAGGGGGAAATACCTGCAATGAAATAAGCCTGGACCGCAAGTGGATGTGTTCCTGGAGACGACAGATGGCTTTTCCTTCTTTTTGTAAAGCACTTTTATTGAACTCAGCCAACATTTATCCAGATCCTAAAGTTCCTGAAGTAGGATAAAGATGTAAAACGGGCTGTCATGGGTCTCACAAATGTGTCCAAATATACTCTTATATAATACTTTGTATTTATTCTCCAGGGATTTCCTACATGGATACAATGTATTTGATCAGATCCATGCCTCATTTCCAACTCCCCCAGAACACATATCCTTTGCATCCTCCTGCAGACATTTTAAAAACTTATCTGCTTAAAATATATACATATCTACTGAACTGGATTAGTGTTGCCCACATACACATGGATCATAGCCCATCTACCAGGGGCCACGCACCCAAAGAATAATGACTGTCCCTCTCCTGGCAGACACTGATTGCCAATATCCCCTCAACGATGGGCAAGCCCTTCCCTCATCGATACCGGAAAGTGGATTGACTTGTTTGCGTGCAGGGAGCACAGCTGCCATGAATTGATGAGAGCAGACAGCCACGTTAGCACCAGAGGACAGCCGTGCACAGCCCCTCCCCACCCTGACTCTTACATTCCTTCTGCTCCATCTTCCTTTATGCCTCCCGACCTCTGACCAGTTCTTAGTCTGCATGAACCAATGCCCACTGCAAAGAACAGCTCTCCTGACCAGGCTGGGATCAGAACCAGCTTATGGACTACACTGGTCCAGTTACACGAAAGTGAAAAGATGGAGTTCTCGGATCCCTCTGGCTGTAGCAGGTTACATGTGGTACTGGGAAGGAGGAGAGGATGGGAGCCCTCGATCTTGACAGCCTCGGTGATCGTGGAGTTCTGGCATGAGGATAGAAGAGGGTGTTTTTCCTGGTGGTTCCCTCAGGTGCCAGCAGTTTATCGTGGTCCTAAAGGTCCAGTGTGTGGGAGCCACCTCTCCCATTGGAGTTTCCACGGCTCTCTCTCCAGTTCTTTGTACAATATTCTAATGGTCCTTGTCTGCCTGGAAGAGTTCTCAGGGAGTATATCATATGGCACATCACAAACTTTTCTGCCAGGAAATATCGTGCATATTTTTGTTTGTAAAACCATAAATAAAATCCATTTCCAAAACTGAATAACAAAACACCATTACCATTCAATGACTTCAGGTTGTAATAAAAATTCCAAATATCAAATACAAGAAAAAGAGAGAAGGAAATGTCTTTGTTCCCTTGTATCTTTAGATTGCTAAACATGTATCGATGAAAAATTTTCAACAATAGGAAGCTACGTTTATATTTTTTCTACTTCAAAAATGAGTGTGAATGTCCAGATCAGAATAATGTCTGGGCACTGAGAGATAATTTCTTACCTTTTTCTTTAGTTAACTGAGTCTGCTGTACTAAGTGTACATGCACACTTAAGTACCCAGCACACCGTAAGTGCTACACAAAAGCTCAGGAATATTCTGAACGGCTTAACAAACCTTTCTCAGCAGCGACCATGTGTCTGGCACAACACTACACTGGTCACTAGCGCTGAAGAGCCCGAGTATGAGACACACACCTGCAGCCTGAATCCTAGCTGAGACAAGGGGATCACCTGAGCTTATGCATCTGAGGCCAGCCAAGGCCAAACTGTGGCACCAGCTCCAAAACAGTGAACGGGAGAACATTTCTGTTTTGTTTTTGCACGCTCTTGGACTCACGCCAAATCTCCATAATCAATAACGAATAGACGCAGCGGCTTACCATTGAAGAGAACAGAGAAATAAGGCTTCCTTTGAAGCTGCAGAAGAGAACAGAGTCTCAGCGGGGTTAGTAATCGGTCACAGTAGGAACATGGCATAGGCATGAAACAGAAATGAAAAACCCAAGGGGGGAGCAAGAATATGGGGAGTCACACTGGGTAAATATGGGGGTGTGATGACAGAGTTAGCAGTGTATCTGCACAGGCCTCCCTTAAGGCACCTCTTGACCTCCTAAGGACCTCACTGACACATGCTAGTGTCAGAGTGACAGCTCACAGAAGGGACATGGCATTCTCTGAGACTCATAGAAGCAAGCATGAAGGATCACTTTAAACTGAACCACTGAACAAACAGCAGCTTTGCTCGTGAAAACTCCATCGAATGTCACACAGGAACGAACACAAATCACAATCCGACTCCCACTCTGGGAAGACGTAACTTCACAGTCAAATTCAACATCCTAACTACTGAGGTTTGATGTAGATACCACCATTCTTTCCCACCTCCTAGGAATCTACTCTTCTGTAAGGTAAGTAGAAATGTACTTAGTTGATGAATTAAAACGTAAACACTCTAATCAGCACCACAGGAAGCAGACACATATTTTGACAGGTTTAAAGACCAAACTCTAAATACTGCCATAGAAATGCTCACACAGTCCCGCTAGCTTCACGCCTCTTGGCCTCATTACTGTACCGCACCCTGCCGAGGGGTCTATACCTGTTCATCGCACCGGCAGACTCCCAGGAATCTTAGTTTAATGTGTGTTTTTCTCCATCGTATCACGGGGGAGGCTGGGGCAGAGTGGGTATTGGCTACGGCGATTCTCAGTCTCAGCTTGGAAAGTGAGGGAGGACGGAAGCCTTCTAGGGTCTTTCTGCACCGACATCAACTGTAACAAGGAGAGCATCTCTGCTGGATAAGCACCGAAAACTCTCTTTGATCCCTTGGGCAGACTTCTGAAACAAGAGCCTTGCATTTTCTCTAGCTAATTTATAAACAAAGCAGAGATCATTGTTAACCCTGCCTTTTAAAGGCAAAAAGAGAAAGATGCTGTTACAGACGTATCTGTGCCGCTCTCGGTCAAATTCGGAAGTGTTTACTTCTAAGGAAAAGCTTTCTTCCCTTCTTCCACTCTGGCAAAACCCTCAGAGGACCTTCAAAGTTATAATGCCTCAACTACCATGAAAATTGTAGTCAAATATTTGAGTAAAAGAAAACCAGCTGTTAAGTTGCCAAACAGAATAACGTCTTGTGTTGTCTAGTTCCGGGGAAGAAAGGGGTGCACGTTCATGTGAGTTTGTGTGTGTGTGTGTGTGTTTGTGTGTGTGCGTGTGTGTGTGTGCATATGTGTGTGTGTGTGCAATTACTATTAGTTACATCCTCATGACACGCAGATGCGTATTTTAACAACTTCTTTGAAGATTCAAACATGTAAGGTCTTCTGCTTCTTACCCAAATCTGGGCACTTGCTACAGTCAGGCAAAGTCTACCCTCAGATGTGGCCCACAAGGAGCCCACCCTGGCTTCTGGCCATGTAGTAAGGAAAACTCGAAACTCTTCCCTAACGATTCTAGAGAAAAAACAGTGACCACCAGGGACTCGTGCTCCATTTGCCTATAAATGTGAAGGCTGGCACTGACGAGTTCTATCTATTATTGATATAGAAATCGCTCATTAATGTGACCCCTGAAGGTGACATCATTCTTTATGCACCAGACTCACAAGGCAGTGACAGAAAGAACGCTTGCTCTGAAATTACACTGCACATTGGCTCCCTAGGAGCCGCTAGCAGCCCGGCACTTGCTGTCAGGGGTGTACGAAGATGGGCACGCATACAGAAGCTACCCATAGTTCTCTTATCCACAAGCCACCCTTGCCAGCTCTCGAAAGAGACAAGAGGGCTGAACTCACACCTTACCCTCTGTGCTTTCTTCATGGCAGCAGAACTCAAACCCCAGGCACTAAAGGCTCACTAATTTAAATTACCACTGTCTTCACCTTTTGTGAAGAGATGACTTAAAAAAGGGAAACTAAAATAATAGATTAATAACAGAAAAACTAACTACCGACTTCATATTTCTGTTCAACAGGTAAAAATAATTACTATAATTAACATGTGTTGAGTTTTACATGTAACTCAAAGTACTGAATATGGAGGCCCCTGGCAGTAGGACCAGGATCTATCCCTGGTGCATGAGCTGGCTCTTTGGAGTCCGTTCCCCATGGTGGGATAATTTGCTCAGCCTTGATGTGGGCGGCAGGAGCTTGGTCCTGCTTCAACTTAATGTGCCAGGCTCTGTTGACTCTCCACAGGTGGCCTTACCCTTTCAGAGGAATAGATGAGAGGTGGGGTAGGATGGTAGGGAGGGGAGGGGAGGGAGGGATAATGGTGGTCGGTATGTAAAATGAACAAAAAAATTAAAATAAAAAAGTGCTAGATACATTATTCTCTATTTGATCTCCACAATGTCATACTTAATATTAGAGTGTACTTTTCCAATTATTAAATGTCATGCATCCAGGTAAATGAGTGACTGTAGAACTTTTGGCAGGAAAGGATAGTCATGGCATATTGAGTACAAACATACTGACTGCTCAGTCTCCGTTTTTAAACACATTTTTAACTGTGTGTATGTGTGTGGGTACACGCGTGCACACATGCTCATGTGCACACATTCAGGGACTGGGGACATTATGTGCTCGTGGATGCACTGCCCAAAGAGGCCAGAAGAGAGTTGGAATCACAGGCATTTCTGAGCCACCCAGTCATGTGGGAACTGAACTTGGGTCCTCAGTAAGAGTAGCACATGCTACTGACCTGCTGAGCCATCTCTCCAACTCCTTCAGTCTTGTTTTTTGTAGAAAACATATGTACACGTGTCCATGGAAAAGTGGCTGTTTGTGGTGGGAATTCATTCCATCAATAGCTTTGGGGTGCTGGTCTTAGGGTGTTGATGGAGGAAGGTCATTGGTTAATTAAATAAAGAAACTGCTTGCCCTGATAGGTTAGAACAGAGGTGGGTGGAGTAAACAGAACAGAATGCTGGGAGGAAGA
>NC_022027.1:50135964-50141361 GCF_000317375.1 Microtus ochrogaster
GAGCCAGCCACCAGGTCAGACATGCTGAATCTTTCCCGGTAAGCCACCACACTCGTGGTGCTACACAGATTATTAGAAATGGGTTAATCAAGAGGTGAGAATTAGCCAGTAAGAGGCTAGAGCTAATGGGTCAAGCAGTGTTTAAATGAATACAGTCTGTGTGTTGTTATTTCCGAAGCTAAGCTAGCCATGCGGAGCCAGGCAGGATGAAAAGCAGGCCTGCTCGCCTCATCACTATGCACAGTAGTAAGAACTCTTAGCAGGTATCTATTCACTTTTTTTAATATATTTTTTAATTTAGTTGTTTTTATTTAATCTTAATTTAATTAAAAATATAATACATCATTTTCTTCCTTCTCCCTCCTCCCTCTAACCTTTCCCATGTCCCCTGACTCCATCTCAAAATAGTGGTCTCATGTATATGTAAATATATATATATATACACACACACACTACCTGATTAGTCCATTTAGTGTTGCTTGTATGTATGTAATCTCAGGGCTGGCCACTTGGTGCTGGATAAGCAATTAGGGGCTCATCCCTAAGAAGACTAACCTTCCCTCCCTCACAGTTACTGTCTGGAGTTCTCTGTCTCGGGGCAGAGCCCTGAGAGATTTCCCCTTCCACATTAGCAGGTCTATTTCTATTGCCACGGTTCATTTGAGTAACCTCACTGTTAAGTTACTGTGGTAGCTTCACTATCATTTCCAGCATGCGTAGTCTTGCAGTCCACTTCCTGGTCGTCTGGTTCTTGCTGTCTTTCTTCCCGGATACTCCCTGAGCCTTAGAGGCAAGCGTTGTGATGCTATGGATGTATCTGCTGGAGCTGGACACCACAGAATCAGCTGATGTATGCATTTTGGTCAGCTGTGGTCTTCCCTATTTATTTTTTATTGCAAATAGTACCATGAAGCTTTCCTACTGCAAGTGAATCTTGGAAATGTTGGCAGCCCAGCTACACAGCAAAGGAAGTGGGTGTTAAAAGATGGTTAGGTGGGCCAACCCGGATAACACACTTTCAGTTCCTGCTCCTGAGCAATGACTCACCACAACTGGCCAGGACTACTTCCTGATGTTTCAGCCCTGTGTCTGGGAAGAGCAGTTGGCTGTGATGGACCCAAGGACCACACAATGGAAACGCCATGCCTGGAGCACTAATCATGACCAAGAAAGGATAAAAAGGCACCTGTTACAGAAGCATTATAATTGTCACAGTTGGTGACAAAGGTCAAAATATACATAGACAGACAGACACACACACACAAACATGCATATACGTATAGACAAGCACACATATACACACACAGACATACACAGTCACACATACATACATATGCCAGGTTGGAAAAAGTTGGAAATTCTTTTAGAAAAACCACACGCTGAACCTGTTTCTCCATGAGTCAGTGATACAAGCAGCAGGATCGCTTTCATCTCTTCACTCCCAGAAATAGCTGAGAGTTTCAGGGGATTAACACCTCCTATTTTCGGTTGTTCACTTTTAGCTTTCAGTCCTTCAACTAACAATTATTTTTAAAGTGTATATTATTAGTTAATTATGTAGGGTGTGGTATACGTGTGTGTTCAGGTACCCTCAAGAGGCCAAAGTCACCAGAGGGCCTGGAGCTGGAGTCACAGGCAGCTGTGAGCTGCCTGACACAGGTGCTGCGATTTGAACTCAGGTCCTCTGCAAGAGTAGCAAGCACATGCTTTTAACTGCTGAGCCCTCTCCCTAGTCCCAAAGAGATTATTAATAAGCCAAATCATATTAAGGGAAGAAACAGGACTGATCTAGGTATTTTTATTATAACCCTACAAATTATCATCATGAGGCAATATTTATTGGGAAGAGAATTAAAGGGAAAAAACTAAATTAAAGGAATCATGAATAATGAAAACTAATCTCTCCCATTTAATTTTCCCTACATCTGTCTAGATGAAATTACACCTACTAAATATTGACTTTCCTTCTCAGGACCCGAAGGCATGTGGCATATTTGATTTGACATAGATCACTACATTTAACCTTCGGAGAAGAAGGAGGCCGGCACATCTCATTCAGTGACACAGGAGAAAGCGGTGCTGAGAGGTGAACTGATGAATGTCGCACCAGTCACAGAGTAATTGCCTTATAGATCCCACTGCCATCTGGGGGAGGGGGCTGGTGAGCTGCGGTGCCTGCTCCGCAGCCAGTTCACACTTGCACCCACAGAAACAGGTTCCCCTCGCAGGGCCCTGTGGACTTGCAAGGGGGAAATACTGGCTTTCTTTCACAAAATCCAGCATGTTTGCTTCCTTTTAACTGCCGGCTACAAAGCCCAGAGCGTTAGCGGCAGTAATAAATTCGCCTCTGATTGGGTATTTGTGCTGTTTCCATCCCCAGCCTATTGCTACTGGTTCCTTGCCGAATTATTGTGCACATCACCTCTTCATAATTGCAGCAGCCATCAGGCTTACTGTGTTGTGATAACTGGATTTTGACAAAATTGATTTTCTTCATAATTCTATATATTTCATCTTAACTGTTCAAAACCTTTCTAGTGGCTGAAGGGGATTTGTAGCACAGAATCAACAACAAAAATGGATTGAGAATTTCTGCACTGAGCATCTCAAGCACTAAGGAATCTCAAGGGGCCTCCAACAAGGGGGGCTTTGAGAATTTCTGCACTGAGCATCTCAAGCACTAAGGAATCTCAAGGGGCCTCCAACAAGGGGGGCTTTGAGAAGATGGAAAAAAGCACTGGTGTTCGGGGCTTACCCTGGTATTCAACCACAAATCATCAGGCCCATTGACAAACATTGGGTTTGTCCCATAACCAACACAAGTCTGATAAATGAAGCTCTGACTTTCCCCTTCTTGGGGTCTCAGAACCCTTTACACTCCCTGCTCTCAGGGTGTGAAGGGTCTCACACACTGCCTGGGTCACACACAAAGCAATAGCCATTCTCTGCAGCAATGCACTAGGTCACCACCCACATTCTAAGACACAATCAGTAACAGCAGAACCTATGATAAAGGTTAAAATTATCTGTGTTTTCTCTTCTCTGTGGAGAAGGTCCCTGGTTGGAGAGAAATTCGTATTCCTTCTACTGCACAAATCAGCTGTCACTCCGCTGTTCTCCTCTGGATGCTGAAGTCAGACTGAGGAGTTTCCCATCTGGCTCTTCAGCCTCCCACCGTGGGTAACCTCAGGCAGAAAGCATTCCAGAGCATTGGAGTTTTCCACCTTACCAACCCTAGGAGGGTTGTGCCTTCATTTACTCACGAACTCATTAAACAGCAAATCCTTCTATGCATTACTGTCTCCATCAGGGTCCTTCAGAAAGGAGGAGGCAGGGAGTCTAGGGTTAGAGATAGCCCATTTCAAGTCTAAGAACACTATAAAACAAAGGGGGATTTCACAACAACCCAGAAGAGTGGCAAGAGGGTTAAGGTTCTAGCAGACTGGACGAGCATCAGGGCGGGTCTGTCTCATGAACTCAGACCCAGCCAGCACAGGAACCCGGACTAGACACAATGCAAACAGAATCAACTGTCAAAACAAAGAGCAGCAAATGAGCCCGAGAGCGGAAAAGGCACTCAGTGCATGAGCAGAAGGAACCAGAGTCACAAATCTAGAGTCAAGGACTTGAGGGTGAAAAACGAATTCCTTGGTGTTTATCTTGATTGCATTTTAAAGTATGCAAGAGCGGCATTGTAATATTCGCCTCCGTGACGAGCTGGAAGGCAGATGCAGCCCTTTAGAGCAAGGTTGCAGAGAGGGCAACAAATCAGCAGGCACCCGAGTTGACTTCAGAGACCGAAGAGATGGCAGGGTCGCCATCATGTGCTGGTTCCCCTCTCAACCAAGGTCTCCCTCTTTGCAACTGTCCAAGAACCAAAAGGCCTGCGGAGCCAGGGTTTACTGCCTATGGCTTTCAGAGAAGACCTGCTAGCGACCAACAGCCACTGCCTAGGGACACTAAAGTACTGACAACAAACCTTCTTCAAGAAGCAACTTCTACTTAATATCTGTACTCAAAAAATGCTGAGAAGAGGTTTGTCCTATCTCCTGTAAACAACTTTGGGGAAGCACGTACAGCATGGGTTAGGGGTACATTGTAGGGGATTCCAGCACAGCCCAACCTAACCAGCAGTGCCCTCCATCCGTGATAAGCCAACCTGGTTTACCTCATCAATTTCCTAATGTTTTTTGATACCTTTTTTTTTCCTGACAGGCCCAAGTTAAAACTATCTTTTTAAAGTTGGCTGGCTTCTATTTTTCAAAGGAATTTGTGTTTAAACTACTAAAAATGTTTTACTTCCATAAATAAATAATTAACCTCAAATCCTATATTGTAACTGCAGTATGCAGAGAAGAACAGGTTTGTATGCAGTTTCAGAGATTAGGGCAAAAGGCCAAGTTTTTCTTTAATGCTGTTACATCATCTTTTTAAGGAAGGATGAATGGTTAATATATGAAGAGACAGAAAGGGGAAAAAGAAAGAAAATTGATAGATAATAGGTTAGAGATGTAGAAGATAGAAAGCTAGGTAGACAGACAGACAGGAAGAAAGAAAGAAAGAAAGAAAGAAAGAAAGAAAGAAAGAAAGAAAGAAAGAAAGAAAGAAACTTTAATTTTAATTTTGATACCCTCCCTCCATAAACAGGCTATTTCATTTTTCAAAAGTTCACCTTGTATGTGTCTTGTGACCTGAAGCAAGAGACTGGTCTTCCCAAGGGCTGTGACTCTAGTGGGTATGGGGTGTAAGGGTGAAGAAAACAACCTGCCTTCTGCTTAGGAAACATAAATCCTGCTTGATAAACAGTAGTCCCCGGAGAATCCTTCTCACTGTAAGCTGTGGCTGCAGAGTGAACGTGTAAGCTTACATTAAGGAATCCCACACATAATTTCTATTAGCTCTTTTGAAAACCAAAACCATCTGAGAACAGTCCAGTGGGAGCCAAATCGGCAGTATTTGTACTTGTAAATGGAAAATAACAAAATGACTACAGCAAAAACTGCTCTGTTTTCAATATAAAATTAAGGATATCAGGCAATCATATCTGTTACATTAACTTGTGCTCTCAAGAAAGATACATTGACATCGTAATTGCTGGCACCCATGAAAGTTACCTTCTGGGGAAGGGATTTGTTGCAGATGGATCAAGAGAAACTGGGGTCATGGGGCAAGGGTCCTAACCTAATGTGGCAGGCGTCCTTAGAGAAGAACTTTAAAGCTGTGAAGACGGGGGCAGACGCTGAACCGCTAAGCCCTGAATCAAAACAAGAAAGGCTGTCTGCAGGCCAGAGAATCTGGAAGGGCGACAAGGGAGGGTCTTCTACCCAGCTTCAGAAGGAGCCAGGTGCTACTGGCATCTTAATTTCCAACTTCTAAACTCCAAAACCGTAACAATAA
>NC_022027.1:50141716-50154606 GCF_000317375.1 Microtus ochrogaster
TGAATAGGTACAATAATCTTTATTGGCCAGCAAGTGTCACAGTTGCAGCCACGTGGAGGAGAGACGTGAGCAATCACGAACAGTTCCGGTTTTATTATCATATATTGTTGTCTACTTAGATCCTGACAAATGTGCTTTGTTTAACAAATTAAGAGCAGTTATTAAGGACAATTAAAGAGATTCCATATACGCAGAGTTTTTTGGTGGCCAGAATAAGAAAGACACCCAAAGCTTTCTGTCAGTCACAATGTGCAAAACGGTGGACTGCAGCAGGGAAAGTCAGGGTCCTAGGCAGCGGCAGGTGGGCCACGGGGCTGGCCAACCAGGAGCGGCCCACACCGGCGCCAGATGAATGCACCAGAGGAAGGGAAACGCGAATCAAATAATCTCACACCAGCTCCGAATGGGGTATAATAAGGGGTTCTTTATTAAAGGGGAACTCATAGATTACAACAGGGAACAGGAACAGAATTCAATATCCAGGTGTGGCGAGCAGGGAGAGAGCCAGCGGCCAGACCCACGAACTTTTTGGTACCGAAATCCACGCCCAACCTGGTCCAGCTTCTCAAAGGCCATTGGCTGAAGGAGGTTCCCCATCAGTGTGCAGTGTGTGTATGTGCAGTGTGTTGTGTGTGTGCGTGGTGTATGTGGACGTGTGGTACATGTGTATAAGCATGAAGTTGCCTGCATCCATGTCTGCCCATGTAGAAGCCAGAGCAGGACACCAGATATATTCCTCTATCGTTCTCCACTGTATTGCGTTGAGAAGGCTCTCAGGATCAGTGACTCAGAAGCCGACTGGTTTAGGCTAGCCGGCTGTCCAGGGAGTGAGCTCTAAGGATTAAGCTGTCTCTGCACCTCAGTGTTGGGTTACAGACACGCGAAGGCACTTACAGCTTTTCCCACCGATCCCAGGACTCAGATTCAGGTCCTAATGTTTGGAGAGGAAGTGTACTTGTCCACTGAGCGATCTCCCAGCCCCCCAAGAAAACACTGCTGTGTGGGGCTGGTAACTTCATGTCTACAGGAGAGTCTTAGTGGACTTTTCTTTGAAAGTATCTTGCTCATTCATTCACAGAGTGAAAAGGGAACAGCCTTGTACAATAGAAGCAATAAATGGATTTAGTATTTCATATGGATTACAAACGGTCTCTCTTGCTTGTTGCCAGATCAAACACAGATTGCCTTGTTAAATTTGAATTTCAGATCAATGAATAATTTTTAATACAAATATGTCTCAAATGATGCATAGGATATAATTACATTTAAAAAATTAGTCACTATCTGAAACTCAAATTTAACTAGATAGCCCATATTTTTACTTCTTAAATTTGGCAACATTATATCCTGCCTCACAGATGCAAGTCCCCCCCCTTCTGAATATTCAGTTATTTGCATTTGCTTCTGTCCTTGAGCCAATAAACAGTACCACATTTTGAATACTATACAGCCTATTCTTCGTCCCCAGTGGCAAGGGCCTCTAGCTAATTTGTGGATGCCATTAACAATTATAGATGGATGCTGGTGGCTGCGGTGAGTTTGCTTTGGGTAAGCACCATGACATCCATAGAGCTTTTATAAAATGCTACACAATCAATAAAAAGAAATTAGAGCCATCAATTCCGGGTGTAAAGATGTAACCAGCATTCAGGGGCATGTTTAATTCCTTATTTCAGTGTTGTCGCAAGCATAAGAATAGAAGGGGATTTTTTTTTCCCTTTTGCCACCACTAAATTAATTGTTTCTTTATAAAAATACAATATATCCCCTCACAGACAGTGCTGTCGTTAGGAGACTTTGTAATCTGCAGCTTCAATCTTGTTTCTCATCCTCCCTGGACCACTGCTCCTTCACCTGTAAAATGAAGGAGTGGAAGATGAAATTCCAAGGTGTCAGGATTCTCGAATTAGCCGCAGGCTCCCTCAGCTCCTCCCTGCCCGCTCCCTTTGTCTCCCCACAGGTGACCTTACCTCCAGCAAAGCTCCTCCCTGGGGTAGGAAAGGCCTTCCAGGGCATAACAGAAACAATTACCAAATTTGACATTAGTAAATCTGACTACGTACATCAATAAATTCTATGAATAACATTGAAAGACAAACAAAAAAAACTGGGAAGAAATATCTGCATTTTACAATATAGGCAATTTAAACATGCAAAGGAGAAATGGACAAGGGACATGATAATTACACAGAGAGAGAGATGATAATAAATGTAAAAATATTTCCATGTATTAGTGATTAGAGATAAATGTTTTCAAGGGGAAAAATGACAGCATTTGCCTATCGAATTAACAAGATTCCTTTAGGAAAACAACCCGGTGTCAGCAGACAACATTCTCAGACCCTGCTGATGTATGACTATATGTAAGATAGTACAGTAATTTTGGAGACTGGTTTACTAATGTCTCCATCTCCCTTGGTTTAAAAAAATGGAAACTAAGCTACTTAATACTTTCAGCACAACGACAGACTCAACTCAAAGGGAAGTTTCTGTTGCCCATTGAGTAAAATACCACAGTCTGCTGAGCAGCTGATGGAGGTAAGGAGGATAGAGTGGGTATCGGCCACAAGTTAGAAACACAGACTTGCAGCCTATGGCCAGTTGTGTAAATAAGGACATTTTCTTCCTGCGCTTTGATGATTCTGACTTTACATAGGATGTAGAAATGGTTAACTTTAAACCTAGTTTTTATTTTACAGGCTATCAGACTGAGGTCCTGCCTAAATAAAAGATTGTCTCTCAGAAGCAAAGATGAGAGCCAACCCTGAAGCAAGGAGGTGACGTCACAGGAAAGCCAGCCTAGACTAGGAGAGTGACTAACTAACCCATCCCCCATGGGCAGACCACTGACTGATCAGATAACAGGTTTCCACTGGAGGAGGGAAGCATTTCCAAAATGGCTGTAACCTCTTATCAAGGGAATCATTGAGGTGGGAGGTTTACAGTTCAGAGGTTCAGTCCATTATCATGGCAGACATGCAGGCAAGCATGTGCTGGAGAAGGAGCTGAGATATCTTGATGTATAGGCAATAGGAAGTGGTCTGATTCAGTCAGAGTGGCTTGAGCATATGAGACCTCAAATCCTGCCTCCACAGTGATATACTTCCTCCAACAAGGTCACACCTGCTCCAACAAAGCCACAACTCCTAACTGTACCACTCCCTTTGGGGACCATTTTCTTTCAAACCACTACAGATGTTGAAGCAGGGACATGTTGCTGTAGCTATGAAAGTTTAAATATGGGTAGAAGTATTTAGATGCCAAGTATATAATATTCTATCAAGTACATAAACCACAATGTGCTGTAGATCATAAAATTGGATAATAAAGGACAATCCTTTCAGGTTGGCATTTAAATCATTTCCAGTGTTTAGTGTCACAAATTCCGTAATCACAACACACTCTGTGTCTTGTAATTTGTAATAGATTCATAGGATAAAGTTCGATATGGTGGTACACACCCAGGATCCAAGCTCTCAGGATGTAGATGTGGGAGGATTATGTACACTGGGCCAGCCTGAGCTACATGGTAAGACCCTGACTCCAAAACAGAGGAGGAAGAGGAAAGAAGGAAAAAGGGAGGAGGAGAAGCAGGAAGAGGAAGAAGAGGAGGAGGAGGAGGAGGAGGAGGAGGAGGAGGAAAAGTTAAACAACAAAAAAAGTTTCATTTATTTGGGATCTGAGGACTCCACAGCCCTCTTTCTTTCTGGCACAAAGGCCAAGTAAAGCCTCAGTGTCACCACACAACTCACACAGGGTGTCACAATGGTATCCCAGCCTCATTAGCAGAGCCTCGCTAAACCCCCTAACTTGAGGGAGGGAGGAAAGGGGGGCCTCCTTCCCACGGGGCCTCCTGCTCCTATCCATCCAGCAAGCGTTCGCAGGGACTCCTGGGATGTGCCAGCTGTGTCTCTTCTCTCAAAGGTAAGATTCTGCCTTTTCCTAGAAAGCATACAGGGTTTTTATGACACGCTTCCATGTAATAACAGCAGCCTTCATTCTATGCTCCTTTATTCTCCTTTTTCCTCATTTGTCTCATGATTTAGCTATTTATTTCATATTTCTTTAATCATATTGCAAGGTGCCTTAAGCCCTCTCTGAGACAATGAACAGGATTAATTAGAGTGTATTTATATGTTTTGACTGAAATAAACAGAATGCCCAACTTAGGATGGTTTAGATAATAAAGACATTAGATTATTTCAACCAACAGCAAGGCTGGGGTCGGGCAGTTTAGGAATTGCTCCAGCGAGCAGCGCCATCACCCAGGACCCTGGCTTCCTTCGCTTTTTGCTCTGGTCTACTGAGCACATGGATTTTTACCTCCTACTGGTTCCTTTGCAGTCATAAGACAACTGCAATTACTTCGATTACGCTCCCATGCCACAGTGCATAAAGATAGAAGAAAATGCCCTTTATAAACCTGTTTAACACAGGAAAATCCTCAGAAACATCCAGTTCGTTATTTTACATCTCATTGTCCAAAGCTGAGCGATACCCGAGCACCACTGACACTAAACACACTGAAGAGGTGGGTGGTTCAGTGGGTAAGAGTGCTTGTCCGGAAATCACAGGGATGACAGTTTGGGTCTCGGTACCCACATAACAAGCCAAGCACCCCTACAAAAGCCTGTAACCCCAGCTCCTGGGGACAGGAAGTTTCAGTCCAGCTGAGAAGTTGGAAACGCCAGGTTAGAGAGGCATCCCTGCAGCAAGGAAAGAGGCAGAGAATGAAAGAGGAGGGTACATGATGTGTCTTAGAGCCTCTGCACACAGGCATAAGCACACAGGTACACACATGAGCACACACACATATGGACACATACATACAGGTATATACACAGAGGTAGAGAATGAAAGAGGAGGGTACATGATGTGTCTTAGAGCCTCTGCACACAGGCATAAGCACACAGGTACACACATGAGCACACACACATATGGACACATACATACAGGTATATACACAGGCAAATAATGATAAGAAAATAAGGAACTAACTTTTAGTCAGAAAAATGAGTTTCCAGATGGACGAAGAGGCATCCACTGTGAACGGAGTCAACAACCAAGGGTCTGTATGGGTGAGACGGAGGGTAAGGCTAAGGACAAGCACACACTTGGGTACGTACGTACTAAACTAAGCTGATGCTCTCTTCCAATTCTAAGCCCTAATTTTTGCTTTCAAGATGTCTGTCTGTCAAATATGTATCCACAAGGCTCTTAACAAATACTTTCTGCTGGGTCGTGGTGGCGCAGGTCTTTAATCCCAGCACTCGGGAGGCAGAGGCAGATGGATCTCTGTGAGTTCAAGGCCAGCCTGGTCTGCAGAGCGAGTTCCAGAACAGGCTCTAAAGCTACAGAGAAACCCTACCTCAAAAAAAAACAAAAAACCCAAATATTTTCCTTCCCTATTCCCCCCTGTATTGTGTGTGTGTGTGTGTCTGTGTGTATATGGGGGGGAGTCTAGACCAGAGTCAGCATCAGATGTCTTCCTCAATCACTCTAATTGTCTTTGAAAACAGAGTCACCCCTGAACCTGAAGCTGCAATGCTGGCCTGCAAGCCTCAAAATCCTGTGTCTCTGACTCTGCCATGGCATATGCGGCCATGACCAGCTTCCTTGTGTGGATTCTGGGGGATCAAACTCAGTTCCTGCAACATAGGTCCACTCCGCTGACTAAGCTATCTCCCCAGCCTACCCAGTTCCTCCCTTGCCTTACACACAGGACACTTCCTGCAGTAGATTTCCTAATGTATGTGTTTCGGCACTATCAATGCAATGCCTAAGTGTTCTTTGCTTGAAGTGACTGACATTATCCAGACACATTTACAGAATTCCATTCTTAGATGTCACACCCTCTTGCTCAATAACTACCAACCTTGTCTGGAGATCTCACTATGGAAAGTTGCTATATGGGACTCAATAAGAAAAACGAGCTCCAGCGGGAGCCTGTTGACCAACAGTGCTCCACCATGCACCAACAGTGCTCCACCATGCACCAACAGTGCTCCACCATGCACCAACAGTGCTCCACCATGCACCAACCACATGCATATTCATTGTCTCATTTAATCCTTGGGAGGCTAGTGCCATCATTAGTATTTTGCAGATTAAAAACATTTATAACCGTATTAATAATTAATATTAAGTGGCCTTGGCCAGCCAGAGGTAATAAGTGGCAGACTGGGAGTTTGACCCACTCATCAAATGGTGTTATACCAATTAGGCCCTGTGTGAGGAAAAAGTAACCGGTGTTTGTCATATTTTATTAGGGCATTGCACATCTAAGATTCATGAAAATGAAATAAGAAGCACAGTAGTTCCAAGGTACCCAGAAGCTGACACAGCATCAAATCAAGGACAACCTAGGAAACTCTAACCCTTTCCCCACCAATACAGGAACAGGTAACATCGCTGCAGCTCCTTCCCCTCTCATCCTGACTCACAGCACAGTTGCCTTCACTCATATTTTCATCCGGGAACTGTTTGGAGCCAGGGGTTTCCAGGACAAAATAGACAATGAAACAAAGTTCTCCTTAAATGCTGTCTTCACTGTCAGCCACTCTCCCACTGCCCAGATTAGCACATTTTTATGGAGACATTTAACACAGCATGTTTCTAGGTTTTAAGCTCAGGAGATCAAATTAACTAGGATTATAAACTGGATGTGGTAACATATACCTCATATACCTGTAATCCCAAGATTCAGGAAGGCAAAACAGGATTAGCCATGAGTCTCAGGTCAGCCTAGGCTACACAGCGACGCATTCTAAAGCACCCAGTTCTCCAGAGTCAGATCCCATCTCAAAAGAAAAAGCAATCACAGGAAAGAAAGATCAGTTGCGAGAGGATAATCAGAGAAAGAAATGACCATATCCATAAATAACAAACAGCTCAGTTTCCCTCCAACATCCTTCAGATGACACAGAACTTAACAGTCTATTCCAGCACTTTCACAGACCCAAACACAACCCAGCCCACAGCTCATTCTGAGGGCATCAGGATCCAAGCTTGGTGCTCGGACCCGAGTCTGGATTACAGGATCCACGGAGACTCTGGGTGCAGCCCTGATTTCCCAGCGGCAGAGATGAGCAGTGATGGATGTCTATGACGCCGGAGGCCATGGTGAAGATTAATGACTTATGTTTTGCAAAGTGTTTTTAATCCCCACTTGAGAACTGCTCATACAGCTGGCTTCTGCACGGTTAGCATTCGTTTGCTCAATTCCCACCATATTTCAAGCGCCCAAAAAAAGACCTAGATTAAAGGCAATGCCCAGGACCCCACTGATGGCTTGTACATTGCACTTCCCCCGAGGCTGAGGAGCTGACGAAGACAGAACGCCCTATTCGGCACCTCCCTTTCAGACACACACCTGCATCCTTACTTTCAGACAGAGGACGGAGAGCACAAAAGTCACATTTGAACTGATTATCTGATGCATCCCCAGAGGCCATGCTGCCAACGGCCACCACACTGCTGTATTTTTGGAACATTTCCAGGCTAGTAGCAAAATGATTTCTTATGGGACCTTTGGAGCGGGGAGACTGAGTGGAGATTTTACTTGCTATTTAGAAAACGAATTAGTAAATAAGTTTGAGTAATAATCACAGAAAACTGCCTTAGAAAGGGTGGGTCTTGGTCATCTAAATTGACTAAAACTGCACTTATGTCCTCAGAAAATCTGGAACAAAGCTCAGTTTTTAGATTCTATATTGCTATCTCCTTTCAGAGTGTTTTTTAATTAATTGGCAATTGGAGACACACTTTAAACACACACACACACATTTCAGTAAAGAGAAATGACTGAATTGTTTTTCCCCCTTTTAACGCGTTTTCCAAATCCTTTCATGTTTTGTTAAAGAATACTAAAATAAGAGAGCTTACTTTCTAACTTGTTTATAATCATGAGAGCTGCACACAGCTCGCAGGGACCTCTACAGCACCCTGGGGCAGCTCTGTAAGCCAGCCACGGCATGAGGACCAGAGCTCCGGAAATCTGCATTGGAGAGTTCTAGCAGTGTTTGGAGTCAGAGTTTTCACGAAAACAGACAAGAGGTCAAATCTTTTTCCTATAGATCAATCTGATTTCAAAAAAACAGTTCACAAAATATATGAGATAGGGAGCTAAATATTATCAAACATTACTATCAGTAACAAATTCATAAGTAAAATGGGGAAAATAGCAACTTTATCAAGGCCTACTTTGAATTTTAAATTTTCTTATTTGGTTATAATAAAGAATAACAGTAAGTTCTGCAGCCTCGGGCTTCCGGGATATTTTCAGAGCTTTTCCTTTCGTCTATACTCAGAAATAGACAGCCGGGCGGTGGTGGCGCACGCCTTTAATCCCAGCACTCGGGAGGCAGAGGCAGGCGGATCTCTGTGAGTTCGAGACCAGCCTGGTCTACAGAGCTAGTTCCAGGACAAGCTCCAAAGCCACAGAGAAACCCTGTCTCGAAAAACCAAAAAAAGAAAAAGAAAAAAAAAGAAATAAACAAACGCATGAAAACCACCCGTAGGGAACACATCCCCATCTCCTTAAACAGATTTCAAAGGGACTAGGAGTCATATTGAACGGCTCACCCTCAATAAGTAAGTCAAAGACCGCTTTTCCTTTGTTCAGCTAAAAAGCAACCAGGGATTTTTCTGCCATTTAGTGACCGTAATTCTTCACCATTAACCGTAGCGACAGTTACAAGACACGGAGAGCAGAGGGTGGAGCTGTGCCTGCTGTCTTCTCTGTTAGGAAGTTAGCACCGACCTAGGGTCGGTGACATGGAAATAACTGGTGAACGCAGACAACCCAGGAAGCACACTCTTTCGGACCCTAATGATATGGCTTTGAAACCTAAAACCTAAGTGTCAACCAGCTTAGTGGTCTTAGAAAACAGCCAAAATAAGCAGAAATAACAACAATCGCCTTGTCTTGCTTATGAACATTACTTTACCATATGAACGTTACCTTGGGGACATCCCTGTTGACCTTTTCAGTAACTCAGTAAGATCTTCTTTCTCTTCCTTTTAATTAACCCAGCCTCCCCAGGGTTGCAAGGTATAAGCAGAAGTACCATTGTACATGTTTATCTCTCTGATTGAAGTACAATTAATAAAAAGAGAAATTGGGGTTTAACCTGAAGATCCAAAAAGCAAAGCAGCCAGCCACGGGCTCTTACCTTGACCTCAGTCCAAAAATGGCGATCCTGCCTCCAGGAATCTCCGAATGAGACTGTGTGTGAGAGCTGCCTTTCCTGTCTTATAATCCTCTCTGTTTCTTGGATTAAAGGCATGAACCACCTGGTTCCTATGGCAACTTGTGTGGCTTCTGGGATTAAAGGTGTGTGTTACCACTGCCTGGTCTGTAAGGCTGGCCAGTGGGGCTGTTTTACACTCTGATCTTCAGGCAAGTTTTGTTTATTAAAATACAATGAAATGCCACTACATTCAATGGTTTTCCAAAGCATGATGCCATCTTTGGAAAAGATAGCAAAGCCTTTTCCAGAAGGTGGGCAGGACAAGGCCACATCCTGAGCCACCATCCCATAGCAAATCATGTGGTTACAAAGATAACCTTGGTGAAACTCTCTAGAAGACTGTTGTCATCTGTCCTTAGCAAGTGCTGGGTGATCCCAGAAGTTCACAACTAAGAAGTGAGGTCTAATATAGCACGGAAAAGCTCCATCCATTTTTATCAATTGCTGCCTCCACAGATAAAGGTTGGGTACAATAAGAGGCGCTAATTTAATTAGCTCCCTGTGAATCTCAGTCCGTTTTCTGAGCCATTACATTTTCATATCCTGGAGCTCGTCCATGGAACCTCCCTACACTTTCCACACATGAGAAATTAATTTGCCTGACTTAATCATCTCAGCTCTGCTGGAGGCCAAAGGTGGACATGGTTCCGCTCTCCACTGCTGCACCTGCCGGCTTCCTTGATCAGAGAGGCCCCTAGGTTAGCACCATAGCGATTGTCTCCCCATTCACTGTATCTGGTTGTTGGAGGAGGCCCCTGAGCCTTAAGTGCCAGCAAGCCAGCACCTCCATCTCACTTATCTAACCCGAGGCTTAGAAAAAAACAAACCAGAGGCTAACCTAGAGAAGGAGGATACATCTCCCTCTCTTGTTGCAATTGCTCCTTTACACAAACGAGGTCCTGCTTGGTCCATCTCGGTCTCAAATCCCTTTCTAACTGCACACAACCGTGGCCAGTCAACCTCTGCCACCGCTGCTGACAAGCTCGGCCCTTCTGCACTATTCCAAAGGCTGCAAGTTTCTCCCTAAACCTTTAACTGTTTTCAGGGCATCTCTGTAGTCATGTAGGGGACCCCACTCATCAAGCAGGGCCGCCACTCCATATCACACAGACCAAGACTGCCATCCCGGGAGTCTTCCCAGACACTCCTGATTCTGATGGCTCAGCCTTAGTTGCCCCTTTCATGACCATGTGACCGCTGCCACAGCACAAAGGTATGCTAACACACACCATACAAGAAAGGACAATTCTATAAGAATTTTTTGGTAGATGCCCGCCACGTAGGCTGCTCAGTTGCAGGCCTTGCTACCCAGTCAAGACCAGGAATTCTTTCCTCCCAGATCCTCCTTGGTTATGTGAGGTTCCTCCTCCTCCTCCCAGCTCCTCCTTGGCTCTGTCAGGTCCCTCTTCAGGCACCAACTACATCATACGACAAAACCTTTCCAGAGGATCACAATGCACACGTCTATTCATCCCAGATAAGGAACCCACAATACAAATACCACCAGAGTCCAACTTGGTGACCCAGTGAGTTTTATTGGGGTTACTTACAGGAGCAGAAATTATTCAGGGACAGCTGCTTCACCAAAGCCCACCTCAGCACAGGTGGCAGTTCCCAAAGCGGGGAACCTGGAGCACACAGTACAGCCTGCAGGTGGCTCAGTGGATCGGAGAGTGTTCTTTCAGTTGGTCTCAAGCTCTGCCAGGCAGCTCAGCTAACTTCTGTTTACTCCAGGCAGCCAGTTTGATCTCAGAGTCTTCTATCAGCTTGGCATGTCTGAGAGCAACTCTGAGCAGTCTTTATTGGAGGAAGGGGCCTAGTGAATCTGGTCAGTTTCAGGAACTTCCTGAAGCTGTTCTGAGTTGTTTACCTTCCTGCTTAAGGAGCTTCCCTGCAGGGTAGAGTGTTCCATCTTAAAGCAAACTGTTACACAATAATAGTCCATATTGAAACTCAGGGTTTAAAAATACTGGTATCACTTCCCAATATAATGTTCAGCCTGTACGATATAATGTAGATTACTGCGTGTATGGAGTTCTCCAGTGGAATAGAACCAATTTGTCTAATTGGTTTATAGAGTAGGTGCTGGGTAATCTAAAAATGGCTGTCTGTGCCCTGGAAAGGCTCCAAACCTATAGCTATCCAGTCCACATGGATAGATGCCTCAATAATCAAAATATCATGCTGAAGGCCTAAACTATTCCTAGAGAATTACAGCCTTCAGTCCACGGACGTCCCACAAAGCTGAAGTCCATTGTCAGTGAAGGATAGTGGTAGTGGCAGCTGGAGCATAGCAGGTGCACTTGCCATCAAGGAGCAGAAGAAGGGCAGGCAAAAGTAGCATTGTTTTACCTCAGGTCAATACCTGAAGGTACTGCGCAGTCTGGAGGCAAGCCCTTCCCTCCATCCCTCAGTTAATCCCTCCTAGAGATGCCTTCACAAGGACCCCCAGTGGCATCTTAGCTGATTCCAGGTTCAGCCAAGTAGGCAATCAAAACTAACCATCCCACAGCGTATTGGAAATGTCTGTGTACCTCATTACACTACAGCGACTACAAGTAAACTTTTAACTCATTCTATAGAACATAGTGTATGTTTGAATAACTAAATGAGAGAGCCCTTGCTTGTATAATATGTTCACACAAAAAAATTAAATTCACAAATGTAGTGGCATTTCAATTGTATTTTAATAAATAAAGCTTGCCTGAAGATCTGAGAGTAAAGCAGCCCCACTGGTCAGCCTTACAGACCAGGTAATGGTAACACACACGTTAAGTCCCAGTAGCCACATGAGTTGCCATAGAAACTGAGCAGTGCAGGCCTTTAATCCAAGAAACAGAAAGGATTATAAAACAGGAAAGAAAGCTCTCTCACACAGTCTCATTCTGAGATTTCTGGAGGCAGGATTTCCATTACAGACTGAGGTTGAGGTAAGAGCCAGTGGCTGGCTGTTTGCTTTCTGGATCTCCAGGTTGAATACCAATATCTCTCTGAGTTTTACTAATCGTGCTTCACACAAAAGAATTAAATAAAAATACTAAGTAGCATGTAAGCTATTTGGTATGCTAAATGGCTGATATATTAAATGGCTTATATGCTACTTAATATACAGCATGTAGTAATTAGTATGTGAGTGACTGAAAGTCTACCTGTGCTGGTTTACTTCTGCACTGCGTGTATACCAACTCATCACACTGTGTGAGAGTGAACAAGAGTATATGAGTGACTGAAAGTCTACCTGTGCTGGTTTACTTCTGCACTGCGTGTATACCAACTCATCACACTGTGTGAGAGTGAACAAGAGTATATGAGTGACTGAAAGTCTACCTGTGCTGGTTTACTTCTGCACTGCGTGTATACCAACTCATCACACTGTGTGAGAGTGAGCGAGAGTATATGAGTGACTGAAAGTCTACCTGTACTGGGTTTCTCCTGCACTTCATAGATGCCAACTCAATGTAGCCAACTACACTAAGGAATTATCTTTACTAAGTATGATGGCTGATCCTCCTACTGTCAGCAATTTTTCATAGCATTTAATAAAATATGGTTGATCCTTTGAATGAAAGGCCAAGAGCACCAGTTGCTGATGCACACTCTGAGAGTCACCCTGTGTGAGAGTAAACGAGAGTCACACTG
>NC_022027.1:50155504-50159231 GCF_000317375.1 Microtus ochrogaster
GAACGAGAGTCACACTGTATGAATGGATGACTCACTGATGCTGCCTCTTCCACTGAGGGCATCACTGGAACTGTGTAAATTTGAGCCAGGGAATTGTTGAGGCTTCACGGGTCACAGGAAATAGGAATCGAAGCACTCCCAAGAGATGAAAGACATAGATGGCCCCACACGCAGTAAGAATGCCCTTCCTCTCCCATTAGAAAAAGGTCTGCACCCTGAAGGATGGCCAGCGACGTATGACAGCCCTCTAAAATGAAAATGACCCATTCCAGTTCCGTGCTAAATGAAAGGACAAAATACGAACCCTAAAATGTTGTGTCCTCTCCTTGGCCCTGGAGTCGCCTAAATTTTTAAAGCCTGGTTTAAAATATTCATCACCACTAAGACTTAAAATAGAACAAGTTGGTGGTAACTGCAGCTGCCTGCCACAATGGCAAATAATTTAAAGTAATCTGCCTTCAATCTGAGCTACCAAGAACTGTCAAAAGTAAGCATTCCCGATGAAAACAAAACAGCCCCCAGATACCATGGAAACAACACGCCATCCTAGAAAAGAGGCATGTCGTAAAGGTGTTTCCTCGGCATTACGACAGTCCGGCCCGTGGGAGCCGAGGACTCCTAATTCTCAGGGCTCAGCTCAAAAAGTTCCTGGGTTCACACGTGTCCTCCTCCCTACCGCTGTGTAAGCAGTACACAAAGACACGCTCTCCTGTGCAGCTGCCTGGAGGTTAGGCAGGCAGCTCCAGCCATGCCACCTTTGGGAGTTGTCCCCGTGCTGGTATGAGCTTTCTGGTGATGCAGCCACCTTTGCAGCACCCGACTGCGGGAAGTAGCCTCTCACTCACGCTCCTATAAAATAGACCCCTTAAACTCACAGCTGTGAGGGGCACAGTGGCATGGCCATTGCAATGGGTGACAAGACCCAATTGAGACTGATCCGTGCAATGGTGAGGTGTCTTTCAGGATAACCCCAGTAGAGCTGCCTTTCCCCTTGTGGTACAAGATGGTATGCCTCTTTGTTAGAGAGACACCTACATGCTTCCTGCACGTCTTACTAACAGTAGCAAAATTACAGTTATGAAGTAGCAACAAAATTAATGTTATGGTTGGCAGTCACCACAACATGAGGAACTACCGGTACTAAAGGGTCACAGCACTAGGAAGGCTGAGAACCACTGCTGTAGACCGTGCGATGCCTGGGCAGAGGGGACCAGCGTGACTGCTACAGAAACAGGGAAACTGAGCAACGCAACTCACCCCTCCCTTCGGCAAAGGTTTTGTAATATGAGGAAACACAGGAAAATCAGTCCCGCATTGACTAGTTCCTATGAGCCATTAGGGACATTGGTTGTCGCTGGCCAATGTCCCCATGAAGATCAGGGCCTGGAAGAATCAGAGACAAGCACCAACTACTGAGGAAACTGGACATGAAAAGGGTGTTTGATAACCAGCTCACTGGGCAGGCAGGCCTGTGCCTACAGGACAGGTAAGAAGGAAGCTGACAGACAGGGTCCTCAGGGGGCACTAACACACGTGGTCACCGTGTGAGGCCTTGGTCGCTTCACTGAGTCCTGTGGTGGGATGCGATGCTTGAGACAGCAGAGGCTCTAGCAGATCTGAAGTACTTAACCCAGTAGGCAAATTGAGTTTTTTAGTGATAAAGCAATTGAGAAGAGATACAAGGTAGACAAATAAGTCTGTCTAGGAGACTTGAAGGGAAGATTTGTGTTGAGCCGGAATTACTGGGGAGATAAACAGAAAGCTTCCAGAACCTGAGCAACCATCCACAGAAGACATAAATGATAAACCGTACAAGGGGAGAAGGATGGAACTTATCCTAGGGATGGGCGGCTGATCCCCAGAGGGTGCTGTGTGCCTGTCTCCCCCTAAAGAAGTGTAAGAGGAGTGACGATTGTTTGCCCAGCCTGGGCTCCTTTCGGCAGCCTGGTGTGACAATGGCAAGCAAGGGCCATGGGGCTAGCTTCATGCTGTAGGATGTGGGACCCCTACCCCAGCAGTCATGTCAGGCTAGGAGGTGGCCCTCCTCCTGCTTGGGCCCTGATGTGCCTGAGAAGTGCAAGCCAAACCACCAAAACCATTCTGGACAGAGAGACACAGATGCCCAGTGGTGGTGGCAGCAGTGTCCCAGATGAAGAGGGTGGTGTCTCATGGGAGATGACTGCATATTGCCAAGGACTAAGTAGGACAGTGTCCTCCGTCAATGCCAGTGTACCCGCTCACTAAGTGGTGTGTTAGACTTTGCTAAGCCCCCCCCCCCCAGCCCCTTAGTTTCCTAAGACCAGTTAAGGCACTTGCTTGGAACAGATGGCGGGGAGTCTTCAGAGAGCCTGCTCCCATCTGAAAAAGTGCTTCATTAGATAATACTAACTGTTGAGTGTCATAGAGAATTGGGGAGCCATCTGGAAGAATATTACAAATGGCAATCAAAGAGTTTGAACAACGGCACCATGTATTGGTAGAAAAGGGCACTTCCAGAAGCCATAGGGTGGTGAATGAGAATTCCAGTGCCACAGGTAGGCTTATCCCCACACACACAAATTACTGGCCAGAAAGGCCAGACAAAGGTTTAGTCTGGAGGATAATGTCACGCTTTGTTGCTGGACATGGGAAACTCAAGCTGGGGCTGAGCTGGAAGTTCCCTCCCGAATGACTTTCAGAGTGGTGGGACACACAATGCAGGCTGCTGAAAAAGAGCTGTCACCACCATCTGCTCAGTTGTGGATTCTGTGGGCCATACTATTACCATGCTGGGTGAGACGTAGTCACTATAGCACAGTGGCACAGCCTCTATAGGCGCAACCACTGTTCAGGACTGGATTTAATGCCCCTGAACAAAACTCATGTCAGGTGCTATAAGCCATTGCAAAATCTCACTGAGAGCTCAAGGGGGAAACAAACTGCTATTTTTTTTTCCTAAATAGATGCAGCGTGGCTGTAGTAGTTTGGGTGTAATTGACCCCTATAATCCCATAATCTCCTAGGGAGTGCCACAACTAAGAGGTATGGCTTTGTTGGAGGAAGATGTTTCATATACTCAGGAAACCACTCAGTGAGTCCACCGACTTCCTGTTGTATAAATCATAAAACATTAAAAGAACCATATTAAGACAAAAGTACCTGCTATTTGTACCCTTGCTCATCATTGGTTAGATGTCTTAATTAGTACAGTAAAGGGCTAGATAGATGATAGATAGATAGATGACAGATGACAGATACATAGATAGATAGATAGATAGATAGATAGATAGATAGATAGATAGATAGATAGATAGATAGATAGATAGATGATAGATGGATAGAGAGATAGATGATAAATAGATGATAGATGGATAGATACGTAGATGATAGACAGACATGATAGATAAGATACTTAAGAATCAAAAGAAAAATGTAATCTGTTCAAAGATGATATGACTACATTAAGAATTAAAAAAAATTGAACTGAGTGTTATGGTACACATCTTTAATCCCAGCATTCAGGGGGGCAGAGACAGACAGATACCACTGAGTTCTAGGCCAACCTGGTCTACACAGTGAGCTCAAGGCCTCCCAGGACTATATGGTAAAATCCTATCTCAAAAATTAATTAATGAATGAACTAATGAAATTAAATAAATCAATTGATGGGTAAGGGATTCTTAGCAAGGCTGAATAACATAGAATCAAGGCATAAGAATCTACTGCATTTCCAGTAACTACCAACAAA
>NC_022027.1:50159686-50167683 GCF_000317375.1 Microtus ochrogaster
CAGGCAAGGAGTCACGGCAGCATGTGCTGGTAATCTCAACATTGGTAAGGCAGACACAGGAAGATTCTGGCGCTTGCTAGCTAATTAGTCTAGCCAAATTGGTGAGGTGCAGGTTCAATATGAGATACATAATAAAGGCCATGGAATAACATACACAGAGCTCAGGAGAGGAAATTTAGCTGGGGACGAGGGGGTGAGATGAGTAAGATGGCCTTGTTACCTCCGTTACCTTCGGCTCCCACTCCTTGGGAAACCCGAATGTCAGGGTGACAAGTCCTTCTGCTGGGCTCTGTGGGAGGGAGGGGCCCCAGTTATTCTCTCTAGTTAGGCTACGCAATACAAACCATCTATAGAACTCAAAGTGTTCATAATATCTCTACAATGTGTTCCAGAGTTGGTTCCTTGGTGGTATAACGACATGGCAACTTCCAGAGCTAGGATCCTCTCTAGCCTAGCCTTCCACTTACTCTGCCAGCCTCACAATATCAACCAGTCTGGACCTACTGAATCAGATTCTCTGGAGTTTGGGATCAGTAAACTGTGAAATAATGGAGCCTTCTAATGTCTGTTGAAATTTAAGAAGCATGGTTGAGTTTAGATCGGTTCTTCTTGGGTCACTTAGGCTAGAAGTAATTTTACATGCCTGAGAACACAGGGTTGAAAGGAAAAGCCCATACAAGTTTGAGACCCTTAACAGAAAAACACAAAATCTGCTACCAAATATCCCTGAAAGCTACAGAAACCACATGGGACTCTGTTTAGGGGATGGGAGGGCGCCACAGATCAGAAAGGCCTGTTCAGAAACAGAAAGAAAATGAGAAAAAGGAGCCACGGTAGCCCAGAGCCACTTAGCTGATTAGGACTCATTTGCTGCAGATGAAGTAAAAATTCATTTTCCCAAACGTCAATCTAATAAATATGAAAGACCCCAAGTCCTTCTTTCCCAATTACAAATGTGCCTCCAGGGGGGGGTTGTAATTTTAAACTGCCTCGGTGTGAAGAAAGCAACTAATTCCCGTGCGGTTATTCTTCATACTAAGACCAACTAAGTGAGACTCGGTGTTATCCACGGAGTAATCCCTCTGTATTGTGATTACTGCTTTTTGCAAAAGTAGGTTTACCAGCAGTGTCTAAGGCCATAGCTTCAACTACTGCTTTGGGAGCTTGTCCAAGGTAAACAAGAAATGAATGTCAAAGGACAGCAAATAAATCATGTAAAAGCAAGTGACAGACTGGGGCAAATATTTGCAGCATATAGAGTAGAAAGGGAGTTCATATTTATAATAAATAAAATAGAGAGGTAAACCAACACAATCAAAACCCGAGAAAAGGACACAAGCAGGACATGCATGCAACCGTTCATTAGTTGTGATTCGGTATTGTTTGTATCCTGGCTCCACGTTTCTCAGTGGTATGATCTGGAATAATCTGTCTAGCTTTTCAATGACTCCATTTTCCCACAAAGCATAAGCAGATAATAACGGTGCCTATTTCGTAGGGGCTTTGTAAGTGGCAAGGAATAATAAATGTGAAGCACAAGACAGTGCAAGACTACTAGACACTAGTCAGTAGCCCAGCAGCGTCTTGTCCTGCTGTGACTTCATTGCTCTGCACATAGCGTGTCTGCATCTGAAAGGAGAAGGCTCCAGGACTCTTTCCTGTGTCTACCGAAAGCTGCCACTACCACCATGGTATCTCTCTGTCACCTCCCTTCTCCCACCTCTTGAGGAAGCTGCAAACCTGCTGTTGGCGAGACAATACTGTATGAACTGAAACTAGAGAGGGGAGAGGGCACCACTATCCCTGCCACCAGTTTAGTATGGAAACATCAGAACACTTGTTTCATGGCACGGGATGTGGTGACCAAGGTAAAAGCAGGAACTCCTCCCAGAACCCCCAAGGACCTTCCTTTAGTGGTACCCTGTGAAAGAATCAGGAAAGAGCAGGCGCATACAGACAGTGTGTCTGGAAGATGAGCTGCAAAATGCAAGGCTGCTGCTTTTTCAAACCAATGGGATTTGCCATCTGCTACGGGCCATCAGTGAAGTGATAAATAAGGTTCTTGGTCTCTGTGATAGAGCATGGGATGCCCATGCCACCTGTGCTACACAAGGAAGTAAGCTGGTATGAGGAGTCATGATTGCAGAGTGAGCTTTCAAAATGCTAGATACCATGGTCTAACCATGTCTAACCACGGTCGTGACTGATGGAATCAAAATTAGTTTGCCTCTTGGTTATTAAACCATATCCAGGACCAGGTTAGGCAAAACATTAAAACGTTTTAAAATGCTAGATGTATTCTTTTCTTATACATCTATCTAACACTCTAGTCAGTATTGTCAGATCTCCCCTTAGTGGGGACGACAAGTAGCAGAGCTCTTTGTGAAGTGAACTTTTGTGGCGGAAGAAGAGGCCCTGGCATTCTGGAGTCCTTGCCCATACCAGGTACCTTTTCTGCCCAGACCCTGGGACAGCACTATGACTCCAGTTCCCTGTTTTAGATCTCTCATCCCTGACCCCTTACAATGTCTTATTACAAATGTGATCCATCTCAATTTTCTGAATAATTGAGCTATTCTAGTCATCTTCATTGTGACAAAGAGCAACTCCACTCCTCATATCGTCCCATTGCTCATGTCCAAAGCTCGTGAGCTAGTCACAGTGTGTGTGCGTGTGTGCATATATGCGTGCGCGCGTGTGTGTGCGTGTGTGTGTTTTTCATCCTATGTAATGGCTGGAGTATTTAATGTCCCCCAAGATCTAAGCGAGAAGGGCTCCGCCCTCACGGTTGTATTATTGAGTGGCTGGAGAACCTATGAGGGTGAGGTCTTACGAGGTGGCCCTTAGGTCATTGTAGGCTGATATCTTCCTACTAGTCAGAAAGTTCCCAGCCTTCTGCTCCTTTTTCATTCCTGGACATGAAGTGAACAATTTATTCACCATCAACTCTGCAACATTGCCATCTAGAACATCTACCAGAAAACCAAAGCAGGGGTCTGTGTAGTCGCAGGCTGCAACTAGGCATCTGCAAGTCAAAAGAGACATTTTCTCTTTATAAGCTCGTTATCTCAGGAATGTTATTATTGGGACAGAAACCTAACTAATACACACCTTACTACCAGCACGGGTTTGTAACATTTTCCCACTGTTTACAGAATCTAATGTTATGTATGACTAGACATGATACACACTGGGTGACACGATACTGGGTGGCATGATGACCAGTCTGCATACTTAATCCATATTCTACTTCACGGGGCCCAGGCTTGAGGTCTAGCATAGCTTAGGATCCATAGAACTAAGCTACTTATGATAGACAAGAGAGATGCTACTGGTGAATTCTGGGGTTTGTAGTATATAAAATGTATACAATGTAATCTGTGTTATTACTCTGCAGAATTAACCAATTCTAGAGCTTCTAGACTAGCTATATCAGACAACAAAACCCTCCAACTTAAAGCACTATTAGCTAAACTACTGAAGCCAAAAAGGAGGGAAGGGAGGAATGAAGGGAGAGAGGGAGGGAAGGAGGAAGGGAAGGAGGGAGGGAGAGAGGAAGAAAAATCCTTATCATAAATTAGCTATAGCTAAATGGATGGTGGCATCTTAAAATGTCTTTTAAGTGCAGTAGATTAGTTAAAAAAAATAGCATCATAGTTTCAGAAATACAACAGAGGAAGTGTCCCGGCTGGTTATGGTTCTTTGGGGTTTTTTTTTCAACTTGACACAAACTGGAGTTATCTGGGAAGAGGAACCACATTGAAGAAACCCCTTCCACTGCATTGCCTATAGGCAAGTCTGTGGAACATTTACATGACAGTAACTGATGTGGAGAGGGCCCGGTCCACTGGGCACAAGGTGGCCCTGGGGCACAAAAGAATGCAAAGCAAATAAACCAAGGGGAACGAGCCACTAAGCCTCTCTCCTCATGGCTTCTGCTTCAGTCTCTGTCTCCAGGTTCCTGGCTTGAGTTCCTACCTTGACTTCCCTCAGTGATGGACTTTACCTAGAAATGTAAGATGAAATAAACCGTTCCCTCCCCAAGTTGCTGTTGGTCATGGTGCTCATCACAGTGATAGAAACCTAGGACAGGAAGGGACCGATGATGCCACCCACAATAAGATGTTGTCTCTAGCCATGATAAAGAGAAGACTCTTCCTGTACTCTGTATCACGACAGGGCAGCACTAGGAGGCTCTTCTCTGCAGCAGAGATGTTCAGTGCTCAGCACGAATTTCAGCATGTTGCCGAGAGAGCCTTCTTGTGATACTGTGGTGAAGAGTGTGCATGTTTTTTGCTTTTGCGTAAAAAAAAAAAAAAAATGCCTGAGGCTAAAGTGGAGAGATTTGGACTAATTCCTTTGGCAGAGGAAATCTCAAAACATAGCCTACTGTAAACTCTACTGTGGTTACTAGAGTTAAGGCTAATGAAGATACATAAGGAAAAGGAGCAAGCTGAGCAAGGGAAAATATGAGGCAAAAGGAACACCCAGTAGAATGGAGCAGAGTTCTTTGTTCAAGAAGATAAAAAGATTCAGAAATGGAATACAGGGAACGATGACCTCAGGGCAAGATCCCACTCAGCTACGTTTCCAACTTGTGGAAAGGAATTAAAGAAAAGCTTAGAGCCGAGTGTGGTGGTACATGCCTTTAATCTCAATACTCCAGAGGCAGAGGCTGGCAGATCCCTGAGTTTGAGGCCAGCCTGGTCTACAGAGCAAGTTCTAGGACAGCCAAGATTGGGCAGTGCAAGAAACTAACAGAAAGAAAAAGATGATGGAGATGTAATTGAACAAGGGGGGGTGTGTTCCAGTCCCAGTAAGCAGCAGGACTTGGCAGCTTTGGCCACATGATTCTGAAGTTAAGGATAAAAGAAACAGGCTACGGAATTCACCTTCGTTACTAAGGAAAGTTGCTGAGCCTAGGCGTGTGTCAAGGGTGTCCCTGAATAAATGCCTAGGGAGGCCACTGCAGGAAGCTGTGAAGGTAAAGCCTGGATTGCCTTGGAGACCCCTTGATGTTAGAGATGCCAGAGCCATGGGTGTGTTACAGTCAACAAAACTGAACAGAGTTGGAGATCTGAAGAGCATTTTGACATCAGACATGGAGTTGCAAAGTTTAGAGTTTGCCCAGCTGGATTTTGGCCTTGCCTTGGTCAAATATTTCAACACTATGCTTCATTTTGGAGTGATATCCTGTGACATCATATGTTGGAAGTATGTGATCTGTTTTATTATTTTGATTTTACAAGGGATTACAGTTAAGAGATTACAGGAATCTCAGAGGAGACTTTGAACTTTGGACTTTTAAACATGGTTGAGACTGTTGTAGACTATTGTGGCTTTTGAAGTTGTACTAAATGCATTTTGCATTATGATATCATTAAAGGTTTATGGGGGCCGGGGAGTGTAACGGGGTAGTTTGGATGTAACTGGCCTACATAAGCTCATTAGGAGTGGCATTATTAGGAGATGTGACTTTGTTGGAGTATGTGTGGCCTTATTGGAGGAAGTGTGTCACTGTGGGAATTTCTATATCAAGATATACCCGGTGTCTCAGTTCACTTCCTGTTGCCTGCCCATCAAGATGCAGAATCCTCAGCTCATTCTCCAGTGCCATGTCTGTCTGTACACTGCCATGTCTAACCATGATGATAAGGGACTGAACCTCTGAACTGTAATCCACTCAATTAAATGTTTTTCTTTGTAAGAATTGCCATGGTCATGGTGTCTCCTCACAGCAACAGAAACCCTAAGACAACAGGTGCCTACAGTTTGACTCTTGCAAGTCAGGCACAACCCTTTACCTACCTCTGCTCCACTCATCTGCCAAGCATTGACAGAAATACACACTACTGGTGGGAATCTTTCCTTGAGTCTGCAGGCATCTTATCTAACACCCTTTCTCAAAAAGTCTTATTCACGTGGACTCTATTTCAGACGTTTCTCTATAGTACTTAGAAAGCTATAAACAGAGAAGGAACACAGAGTAAATTTTAAATATAAATTTAAAAGAAAATGCTTCCCTGAACTGGGCAGTGTTGGCTTATGTCTTTTATGCCAGCACTCAGGAGACTGAGGTAGGCAGATCTCTGTGAATTTGAAACCAGCCCGGTCTTCAGAGTGAGTTCCAGAACAGTCAGCGCTACACAGAGAAACCCTATGATGAAAAACCAAAAGAAGAAACAAGAAAGAAAGACAAGAAAGCACTTCAGAAGGCGCACACACGTTGGGAGGGTGCTCTGTTCAGCACTAGAACTCAGCACGTTCATCAGATCGCTGCCAAGACTGTATGACAATCCCATAATCCACTGACACAAAAGAGCAGCCGATCTGATGCGCACGCAGCTGGACCCGGTTCCGGAGAGAGGGCCACACAGAAAGTGTGTTCTACTAACGCCTGTTCGCCTCCTTGGTGCTGGACAGAGCCAGCCTCGCCACCCTCTTCCACATCTTCCCTACAGAATCAGAACAAGCCCATGCTAACCTCGTATGTTTCCTTACTGTTTTAAATAAACACAGTGGTGTCTTCGAACCTAGGGAAAAGACCCGTTACAGTTCTTTCCACAGTTTTGCTCCCAAAATGAGACTAACCTGAAACTTCCTATTTGGTATGAAAGCAGTAATTCACACACTCATTTACTTTAACAATTTTTGACATTAACTAGATTGAACGGCAGTTTGCAAACCATGCATTGAGTAAGAGCGCCCTCATCAGGCCACAGCTGGTATGTTGTCATATTAACAGTTCTAGACTGTTTATGGCTTCCACAATAAGAAAGTTATGGAATAATAAACAAATATTGCAGAAGTAAGCGCTAGCCTTCCAAAAATTATCACCAAAGCCATATTACAGAAATTATCATTTAATAAAGGCAAGTGTTGGGCAATGTTTAGTGTAAAGGTAGAGAAAATACTAAGGTTTAAAAAAAGTTTCCGTTTAAATCCCACATCTTGATTTTGAATATATTTTTAAATCTCCTTTTACTTATTTTAAGATTGGGTAATTCTCCCTCTCTAGAATAAGGCCGTTTTAAAATTCACTTTTTATTATATCTTATTTAGTGGGGATGGTTGCATACATGCCACAGTGCATATGGGGGGTCAGAGAGCAACTGTGGTTGTTGGTTCTCTCCTTCCACCGTGTGGCCTGGGAATTGAACTCAGATCATCAGACTTGGCAGCAGGTGCCTTTAACCACTCAGCCATCTTGCTGGCCCCTCAAACCTAAAGTGCTTTAAGGTAAAACATAAAGTAGTCATCGTGAATTGTAAATACTGTGTTTTGAGATGACAGAATAGCTTCACTTTGCTCACCAAGGGTGATGGTTAACAGAACAAAGATATCACTATTTCTGCACAGAGAGCCTTGTGGTTCTTTATTGTATGAGACAAGATGTCATTTATCCCAGGCAGGCTTCACACGCACTGTAGAGTGGGTGGAGGATTGACTTCTGATTCATCTGTCTCCCACTCCTGAGAGCTGAAACTATAGGCACTCACACTTTATCTAACCTGCACTTTATGCAAAGCAGACAGGCATCTACCAAAAACCAGCTGCAGCCCCAGCCCTACACTTCTTAGAAGCAAGCGAAACCTGTAAATATGAATATGAACACTGTTTTGCAAAGGATTTTGCTACTCGTAAAGATGTGTATTTCAAACCCATATATTAGATGATCAATATTTCAGCTCTATGTTTCCATCATCATGACAAGCACCCAAGGTCAGAGTAAGAGAAAACAGTATCTTTGGTTCATGGTTTCAGAGGTTTCAATCCCTGGTCTCATGGCCCCAATATCTTCAGGTTCACCATAACACAGCACATCAAGGATGTGCTCAAGGAAGCCTGTTCCAGTTGTCTTACAGACACCTACAAGCTCCTGGGAAAAAGTTCTGTCGCTGTATCAAAAATCAGGTCTGGTAAAAAACTAACAGTCTCAAGAAGAACTTTAAGTCTTTGAAGAAAGAAATTGAAGAGGACACCAGAAAATGGAAGGA
>NC_022027.1:50169971-50174728 GCF_000317375.1 Microtus ochrogaster
CCAAGACCAACTTACAAAGGGCCCTCAAGACAATGCCAACACCTGCACCAACTCCTGGGACTTCACCATTGGTTCCAACTCTCCTGGCTCAAGAACACCTACCAACTAAAATCTGCTTTATCTGCTCTTGTGTCCCACTTATACACCCAACCTCAGCTGCACAACCAGGGCACTTCTCTGTCCCATTCTTTCTGGCAGTTAATGACTTCCCATGGCTAGCCCCATTCACAGGGCCAATAGCAACAATATATTTTCTCTCCTAGCTACCTGCCTTCTCTTCTTCCTCAAGGAACGGCTGCCTGAGGTCTCCAGGATGACAGTAAACCAGATGTCTCTCCAGCCACACTTCTCGCTGAGCTTGAGCCCACCAACTCCCAGCTCTCCCCTCTCCCATGTCGCCCCATGCCTGCAGGAAGTTGCCAGACTTGAGCCAGCACCCCTTTTTTAATCCAAAGAAAGTCTGAAATATTTGGTTAAAAGCATCACCTCAGCTCCCAGACACTCCTTCATACAGAGTCTGGATTGTTTAGCGGGGGGCTTCACCCCAGGCCCCTGGCATCCATAGATACAAGGAGTTTGAAATGTTGGAAGGAAAACTCCATTCCAAGCCCCCTCCCCTGGGAGTGGTTGCGGTCCAGACTCCACCTCCAACAAAGCCTGTCAAACAGTGACAAGGAAGGTCAAGACCACTCCCAAGGCTACTTAAACTGCCCCTCCCCCCCAGAGAATGAATACGTAGTGTTCTATTTTCCATGATCTTTCGGTTCTCTGTTCCCCTCTCCGTGTTCCCCCAGGAGGCTACCTGGGAGTGCTGGGCAGCCATTAAACATAAAGATCTTTTAATTCGGTCTGATCTGTTCTGAATGGAATTATTTGCATCGGCAGAGAAGTTGGTTGTTAAGGAAAAATACTCAACAAATGTATCAACTACATTACATGAAATGCTCAAAGATTATAAATGCATTAAATGTTTTAAAAACCCTTTTTTAAAAACTAGAAGTAGATCTTCCCTATGACTCAGCTATACAACTTGGGAGTATTTAGCCAAAGTGTTTCAAGTCAACCCATCCCATGCGGAGATGCTTGCACACCGAAGTTTATTGCAGTACTCTTCCCAGTAGCCATTTTATGGAACAAAACTAAGTATCAAACAACAGAGGGATGGAAAGTGGAATTCGGTTTACACTGGATGGTGTGATCTTTTTTTATTCTTTGAAAATTTTATACTTGTATACACTGCATTTTGTTCACACCCACCCCCACTCCCTTCCTCCAGCTCGTCCAAAACCCCTCCAACAAAGCTCCCTTCCAATTTCATGTCCTCTTTTTTTTTTTCTTTCCAATTACAACCCACTAATTTGGACAGCCAAATTAGTGTTGTCCACAATGGAATCATTTAAGCCATAAAGGAGAATGAAGTTAGATCATTTGCAGCCAATGTCTACAACTGGAGATAATTATACTAAGTGAATTGAGTCAATCTTAAAAAAGACAAATACTAGGTGTTTTTCTTCTCATTTCCCATTTCTAGATTATATATAAAATCATACACATAGCAAGAAAATATAAGCCATTCAAACATGTCCAACCTTTGGACACTGCAACAAGACCTTGTCACCTACAAAATTCAGGCCCAAGAGCCATGCAATTGAGCTCCAAAAGAAAAGCACAAAAAGTCTCATATTTCAAATTTGTACTTTTGTGATGGGCTGTATTTCTAGCTGTCCTCAGAGGCATGCAGCCACAAATGACACACAGGTAGGCCCTGCCTGGTAGGGGAACAAAGAAGACTATGAGAGGGAGGAAAGGTGGGAAAGGAAAGTATGGGTGGAATATGCTTAGCATACATACATATTCATATGAAGCTGTCCTTACGTGACATGTACAATGAACGTACACTACAGAAACTTAAAATATTTTTAGTCTTACTTAAAAGCTTAAAGATCTATACCATTCTCTTTTCTCCTTTAACTTTGACTGGGCAACTCAAGGTTTGAGGCGGGAAACTTCTCAAGGAATTTTAAGCAGGAAACAATTTAATAAGAGAATTATAATCTTACCAGTGTCACTGGAGCAAGCTTTAAGTGGACTTCTAAAGTTCTGCAGCTAGTAAATCTATAGACATAGAAGTGGTTGGCCATGGTAGACGGGACACCAGGGAGGTAGAGAGACTGTTTATAGAGCAAACAATTTCACTGGAACAAGGTCTGAGCCCCTCATTAATGGATCATCTGCTACGAGAGAGGGCTGAGCACGTACACCAGGCTACGTTATTCAAAACCTGCAGTAGGTTCCTTCCGGTCCTTTAGGAAGAGTTTGCCAGCACAGTTTTAATTCAAAGGTGCAATGTCCAACTGTCAGAAACAGATGTGAAGCCTCCACTTGGCTTTCCTAGAACAAAACCAGAGAAGTACCCAGGCAGGAAACTGGGGAGGAGTCCTTGGCCTCACCACGTCCCATGGTAGGAATGATCAAAGCACACGCTGTTCCCACTATGGACCAGTATTTTTCAGTTTGCTTCTTACTTGAAATACACTAGCCTAAAATAAACAATGGCTTTATTGTCAATGACAATATTTAAATATAGCAATAACTACACTCTCACAACTATTTAAATTAATGATATAAAGAGTCTAATGTCAACCTACCAATATAGGGTGTACAGTTTTGTCTGTTTGTTTCCAAATACTTAGAGAGGGCATTCAAGCAAAAATGTTAGAGGATCGCTGACCGAGAGAAGGAAGTCACGAAGCCTCAGCTGTGTACACGGCGCCCTCCCCAGTCAGGACCGCCCTGACAGTCACTGCTACTATCAGTAACAGAAGTAATGCTAAGGCGTAGTGCTCCTGCTCCTGTGCTAAGCTCCAGTACAGAATTTACACAAGGAAATGCCTCAACACAGGCTATTCCATGTGTACAAGTAAAAGGTAAATGTACATTTATTATATATTATTACCAGACTCCACATAAATTATCCTATCAATTCTCCACAGTTACACTGAGATATTATTATTATCACCTCTTTTCAGGTAAAAAGGAAAACAGTACCAGGTAAGTTTAGGTAATATATTCATTACCATTTAACGCTAAAGACTGTATAGAGTCCGCCCCTACCCACACAGGTTCATCTTCCTCGCATTTCAGGTTCATATTTACGCACACGTATCTGAGTCTGCGGCATGAAAGTATTCCGGGATCCACACCGTAGCACTCTTAACAGTTGGTAGTACTTAGTTTCCTACAGCCGTCATTTGATAAAGATATTTACGCAGTTTAACACTGATATGCACTGGTACCACTCCAATGCCAGCCTGAAGATGGGTACAGGGCAACCGCTGTCCCCAGCAGAGGATTAGCCCTGCCCAGACCTAAAGCATAGTGTATTTCCAAAATCTGAAAAACAATGCGCCTACCCAGCCACCTCACTGTTCCTGACAAGGAACAAAAAGACCAAACTAACATCCTGCCAATAGCACCATGGTCTCATCATCAGTTACTGGCTGATCCAAAATTATAGAAAGAAAACACATAAAAAGTTTATAATTTTGGAAAAGCCCTCTATTTGGTGAGATGTTATAACACATTAACACTCTGCATGTGGCTTGGTTTTGAGAAATACACTTTGAATAGCTATTTTAAAGTGAAATGTTTGTCTAGGAAACCCAACATCAGGGGCGCCACAAGAACAGTTCCTATTGGTTGGCTTCTTTCCTTTCTTTAAATGGATAATACTCTCTTGTTCCTGTGTAAGCTTCATTCTTTGTTTTCAGAAATGAAAATAGTGTGGGGCTAGAGAGACGGCTCAGAGGCTAAGAAAACATACTGCTCGTAGAGGACCTGAGTTCAGGAAAGGGGAGGGGGAAGGGGAGGGGGGGGGGAAGGGGAACCGGTTTGTTCCTTAAATTAATTGAAAAAAAAATGTTACTTACATTCTTTTAAAAAGGTAAAATTAAAATAATGTGAAAATGTTTGCAATAAGAGGCCCAGCTCCACAGGCAGGGCTTATTACAGTCTGTTTAGCGCCTTCTGGGAAGTGACTCTGTAGAACCTGTCATCTTTGGCAAGTTCACATCTCTACTTGGTTAGCGTAATGACCAGCCAATGGAGACAGAGATTTCCTTACAGGCCTAGAACCCCCTCAGCCTCACTGAATGATTTTGGATGGGGGGAGGAGGGCTTTAAAACTTAGCCTTCCCCTCTTGTTTATGCAGAATCTCAAGCGAACCCGGAGATGAGGATTTAGGATTGTCTCGGTTCTTTTCTCGGCAGACTCGTCCACCTCATGAGCAGCTGCAGCAGCAGAAATATGTCAGAACTTTTCAAGGCCCTGATGGAGAGGCCGTTCTACACCCGATCCTCTTTAGTTTGGGGTTAATCTTGTGTTTGCCACAGTGGTTGACTCGGGCTTCTACAAAGTCAAACTACTTGCCTACAGCCAGTTTTGACAGTGGTCTCCTCCCTGGTGGCATGGCGTAAGTTTCTAGCATTGAGTGAGAAGTGGATCAAGCTTAAAAGCGTGGTTTGGCTGGGTGGCACTGTTTGTAGAGCGTGGTTTGACTGGGTAGCACTGTGTTTGGTTTGGTTTTGAGACAGGGTCTTGTATGTCACCTGAGTTGACCTCGAACTCACAATCTTCCTGCCTCCATCTCCTGTGTCCTGGAATGACGTCTGTGTGACACTGTGTGCAGGGAGAAAGATGTCTGATCCGTCCCGTGTCCTGGAATTACATCTGTGTGACACTGTGTACAGGGAGAAAG
>NC_022027.1:50175433-50178633 GCF_000317375.1 Microtus ochrogaster
AGAAAGATGTCAGATCCATCCCGTGTCCTGGAATTACATCTGTGTGACACTGTGTGCAGGGAGAAAGTTGTCTGATCCATCCTGTGTCCTGGAATGACGTCTGTGTGACATTGTGTGCAGGGAGAAAGATGTCTGATCCATTCTTTGTTCTCTGGTAGCCAGGAAGCTTCCCTGACGTGTACTGTTGTTTCTAGCAATGGCTAGAAAGTAGTGAGAGAGACTAGAGCGAACCAGGACACCAGAGTTCGCCATTCATAGAGATGCAGCTGTTTTCCTGAACAAAATATCCCTGAGATGCTCAAAGCCACTGCTTAATTTCCAGAGCCCTAAAAATGTTAGTTTAAAAAAAAATTACAAGCTTTTTCATTGTTCTTATAGAGGGCGATTTTTCAGGCCCTCTGGCTTTCCCCTTCCTATCATTTTGCTGGCATTCTTCCACAACTGAAGTTAGAGATGATCTACATCTATAGCTAAAAACAAAAGCACTAGAAAGCAACCATTCGCTGTCACCACAGAAATGGAAGTCTAGGAGTTGTGTAGTGCTGCAGACATAAAAGAAAGCCTATGTCTCCCGCAAAGCTGGGCCCCTAAGGCCCATTCAGAATGTGCACCAATTCCCAACGCCCCTCCACCTCCTTAATTAAACCTCATCTCCCTTAAACACCAGCACCAGATAAAGGAGAGCGGCTAATTCGGCCTTATAGATTCCCTGCTCTGTTTACTCGCCACGGTTACTTGTTTAATTACTAACGATGGTTTTCTATTTTTTACTGCAAATGTACCTTGACTCAACTACAATATTTTCTTCAGAGAATTGCGTTTTACATTTCAAACCATCAGTAAATAAACTCTGAAAGTCAGCAAAATCAACAAGGAGTTGGTTAAACAGGGTTAACAGCTAAAACCAACAGGAAGGACAGAGAGTAACCTGAGCAGCCTGGTCGGTCGCTAGAGACTTCTAAAGGCACTGGCATTTAAACTGGACGGAAGAGGGATCAGGAGAATGTGGGAAAGATTACACCTCCTAATGTCCATCTTGTGCTTGTCATAAAATGATCTTAGATCGCCAGACTGTCATTAACTAACAAAATAATTTATATACAGAGCAAAGTTGGAAAGATGATGGAGTTGGGAAAAGCATAGGAAGACTGGACAACACACAGATGTTACCCCACTCCAGAGGAGACTAACTAACAAGTCCTCTGCTAGCAACTCCTCTACTAGACCTGAAGGATAAGACCTTTCCTGTAGTAGGAGAGGCTTGTTACTCCAGGCCAGAGGACTGTTATCAAGACCCTGAGTTAGCAAAAGGCATGAGGGAGGGAGAGATTTCAGAGAAGCCCCATTCAAGGTCTGAAATGCCTTCCTCCACCACTCTAGAGACCTTTTCTACTTCATCCAATGCGGGCAGAAAGACAAGCTTGATCTTAGGAAATACTGCCCTTCATGACTGCAGTTCACAGACTAGAAGTGTCTGACCTCCAAACCAGACAGCCCTTTTCATCAGCATAACTCATGGAACCCTTGCCCTATGAGCGACTTCCTATCTATGAAAAAGGCTTGGTGCCACCAGTCTGTATCCCTTTCTATCTGAGATTCTTATACCACGTTACTTCATTAAAAATCTAAGCATTGGCCGGGCAGTGGTGGCGCATGCCTTTAATCCCAGCACTTGGGAGGCAGAAGCAGGCGGATCTCTGTGAGTTCGAGACCAGCCTGGTCTACAAGAGCGAGTTCCAGGACAGGCTCCAAAACCACAGAGAAACCCTGTCTCGAAAAACCACAAAAATAAATAAATAAATAAATAAATCTAAGCATCACCACAGTTAAGAAATCTGCCTGCTCCTGACCTTTAATCCTAACACTCAGGAGGCAGAGGCAGGCAGATTGCTCAGAGTCTATGAGTTTGAGACCAGCCTGGTCTACATAGTGAGTTCCAGCATAGTCAGGGCTATGTAGAGAGACCCTACCTCAAAAAAACAAAAAAGAAAAAAAAAGAAAGAAAGGAAGGAAGGAAGGAAGGAAGGAAGAAAGAAAGAAAGAAAGAAAGAAAGAAAGAAAGAAAGAAAGAAAGAAATCTACTCCATAATTTCTACATAATTATTTGGTAACAAATTTATCCCTTCATACCACCAATTGACATCCTAGTATTACACAAAAAAATAAATCCGAAACTCGGGTCCATTTTAGCATCTGCATGTTTGGAGACACCTACTCACCCCAGAGCTGTGGAAGACGATGAAGCAGGAAGGCGCAGTCCCTGCCCTGCCCAACACACACCTACATATCCTGTTCCATTCAACTGTCTCTTTAACTCCTAAGGCACCAAAGACCCTCAGTCCTCCATGCCTCCCTTCAGGATGCTCAGAAGGCTTTACCGGTGGGGACAGTGAACTAAGGATCCTGGGTTTCTGCGTTTTGTTCTAGAACTCTCCCAGAACGCATCCCCTAAATCTAAGCCAAGCCACTAACCTGGACAAAAGAGAAAGCAGCCCAGGAAAGGAGAAGGTGGCTGCCTGAAGGAGGAGCAGTGTGGGCACGAGACGGAAGAGGGACCTTCCTCCCAGAGCTCATTTTCTGTCATGGGTAGAACCCCTCCCTCCCCCCGTGGCCGGCGTGCATTTTCCTCAGCAGAGGTACTGTTACTTCAAGCCTGTGCTCTGTGCTCCCCCTGCCGGCTCTGACACAGCAGCCGATGTAAAGCAAGGGCAGCGAAATGCCAACGCACCTGGGGACCCTCAGGAATGGTTGCTGCTTCTCTGGGATGGGATTCGGCTACACTTTCCAGCCAAGATGGGAGCTCAACCTTTTCTCTATTGTTTTTTGAAATGGGGTTAGAGGAGGATGGTTGATAAATTGAGCCCATCATGGTGTGGTGTCTTAGGGATTAAAAAGATTGGAATCCTCACCTCTGTTCTTAGGAACTTACCAGTTAAAAGGGAGGCGCTGGCAAAGAACACATTCTCAAATTAGGAAATTTCTATGACAAACTCCATAAATGATGGCTCAGATACGATCGCTCATGTATGAAGAAGTCACTCACATAGGCCAGGACAAGCTCCAGCAAACATTCATTTCGCTGGGCAGACTGGTTGCAGGGCACCTTGAAGTCATGGCATAGCTGCCATCCACTCTAATGCCCACCAGAGAGGTCACAACATGTTTGTACACTCTAGTCTGGGTTTTTTGTTTTTTTGTTT
>NC_022027.1:50180513-50181453 GCF_000317375.1 Microtus ochrogaster
TTTCTCTGTAGCTTTGGAGCCTGTCCTAGAACTAGCTCTTGTAGACCAGGCTGGCCTCGAATTCACAGGGATCTGCCTGCCTCTGCCTCCCGAGTGCTGAGATTAAAGGCACGTGCACCATCGCCACTAACGTGGGTTCTGGGAATCCGAACCCCGATCTCCGTGGGAGAATTTACCTACTCCCAGCTCCGCAGCCGGTGAACTATATTCTAAAACCAGGTCTTCCTTTGACTAAATCACACACATAGGTAAGGCCCGAGCAGTTAAACCGCTCTTAATGTTTTGACGGACGACCAGGAGGACAGAGACTTCTCCAACCCGCAGCATCTTCTGTGACCTCACCTCTCCAGCCCGCGGGTCGGCTTTGCAGCACCCACGGGTCGTCCCTCCTCCTCCCCTGCCAATCAACCGCTCCTCGCGCCTGCGCGGAGCGGCGGCCGGGCTGTGGCGAACGGTTAGAACCCACGAGCCCCGTCTCTCACTGGCCGGCGGGCTATGACGATCACCTATAGCTTTTGGTTGCTAATGGCCCGGCGGTCCTGGCGGAGCTGGCCTTGACCGGCGGCTCCTATCAGGTACCTGAGGGTTCGGCTCCTCGAGGGTCGGGACGCGGGGTGACCTCGGAGGACTCCGGGGTCGGAGGCCCCGCCCCCGCCCCAGCGCTGACTCCTAGGCGGGAGCCGCGCGTGCGCCGCCCAGGGGTTAGGCCTGGTCCTGCACGCGGGAGGCTGGCGGTGATTTCTAGCCATCTCCAACGTGACCCAACTCCTAGATTTTCCCTCTGCCCAGAAATAACCGGCAGTTCAGCACACACTTAGTGACTACGTAGTAGTTGCACAAGCCCAGCGTCATGAAAGCGAGGGCCACCCCTACAGCGCAGCTTGGCATCCCAGTACTCAGGGTGGTGAGGGCCATGAATTTGAGGTCAGCGTGGACTTCA
>NC_022027.1:50181553-50196174 GCF_000317375.1 Microtus ochrogaster
AATGCAATGTTAGAGCACTTGCCCATAGTATGGCAGGATGAGTTTAGTCCCAGCATACACACACCCATAGTTCCCCTGTAACTTGCCAGATGTCATCTAATATTGTATGTATTGTATCTGGACCTTAGATCCATACAGTTTTCCCAGAGGGTAAAAAGTGTTTGGCTGGAGATAGACACAACCCATTAAGATGATATGGTTATAGTCTATAAATCGACTCTAAGGTTCTGAGCTAAGGCACTCAAGGTACGGGTGTAGAAGTGTGGCAGATCCGGAAGAAACTTGGTAAATGCCCTCCAGCGTTGACACTTGACTGAATATGTGGTATGAGGGCAGTAACTGTGCACAGGACGATCCTCGCGTCTTTCTTTGGCAGCGCTGAACAGCAGAGGGTACATAGAGAAGGATAGGACTGGGGGACTCGAAGGCAATGCAGAAGGAAGGCGACAATATGCCAAATCGTGTTGCTTGTTAAAAATTCAACACATCGTATGTGTTTATTTTTCTGCCTCATTTCTGGAAGCCAGAATGGGTTCAGGAGGTCATGGATGTGTTAGTCTAGTACCCGAAAGTCTGGGTCTGGCACCGGAAATGAGAGTCGTGTGTCAGGCTGCCCAGAAGGTGCGCAATGAGAGAAGGGAAAAGAGAATCCTCAGAGCGCGAAGAGGTGGGTGACTGCCACTGGGTTAGAGAACAGAGAGACGCCGGAGGGTCATACTGAGGCCTTTGGGAGAAATCAGAGAGGCCAGACTGCTTCGGGCCAGCTGAGTAGGAAATGAGGAACTTAGGATGGGGAGACCCCTTTGTCTGAAATTTATATAGGAAATGGAGGAGAGTAGAAACTGGGAGAAGCATGACCCAGGAGGGTGGGTCCTCGGTTGTTTATATGGAGACATTCCTACCTATGTGACCTTACAGAAAGAATAAGTATAAGACGGGTCAAGGCCATTGGTGGAGCAAGGCCTGAAGGGGCACAACTGGCCAGCAAGAGAGACATGAGCTTGGCCAGAGCAGCACCCTCTTGCTCTGGGAGGAAGGAGGGGGTGTGGGTGTGGGGTATTCGCTCAGCCTCCTCCTGGAGTTCCTCCCTTTGCCAGTACCTAACACACTGGGGCTCCTTCTTAGCGTCACACAGACACGAATGGCGTCTTTCCACTTCAGTTACATCCTTTCGGAGTCAGACGGCCTCATAACAGAAGTCAAACAAAACTAAATCTCCTTTCTGCAGGTGTTTCTTCATATGCTTCCAGTCTTGTTGAGTTTCCCTCCTGAGACACTCAGGTGGGGGCTGGGAGTTGCCCTCCATCTTCTCCTGTTTTTTGTCTTCACATATCGGTTCATCTGGCACCTCTATGCTCTCTCTCTCTCTCTCTCTCTCTCTCTCTCTCTCTCTCTCTCTCTCTCTGAACCATATCTTCATTCCAGCCCTAATTACTTCTTACCAAGCTTACAGAAATGCCTGTTGACTTGTCTTCCTCAAAGGCTGCTTCCACAGTGCTGCTCAGGTGATTGTTCCCCCAAATACCTGCAGTTGGGCCACCCTCCCGCTCACATTTGGCAGCGCCGACTGCATTCAGAGTAAAGCAAGCACTCCTCCCGTGGGCAGTCAGGCCCTCCTGAATGGCTGGGCTTTTCCCTGGCTCTCTCCTTCCTTTATGCAATCGCCCTGTCCTCTGCTACCTTAAACTTCATGCCGCTTTCTCACCACTTCTTGCCCCTCTTCCTGGAGACCACTTTTCTCCACTTTGGGGCAGTATAATCTCATCTGTTCTTTGGGAGTTTTCTCCCTTTTTCCATGACTCTGTGCCTAGACTAACTGGAGTCTTTCTGCCAAACAAGGTAACGAAGCTGAACTGGAATCTTCTTTCCTTTGCTGTCTCTGTCATCAAACTTCAGGACAGAGTATGTTTCATCTCTGTCTCCCCAGTCGAATCCAAAGCCTAACAAACAGTGAGTGCTCAGCACGCCTTGTTAAGAGCGCTGTCAGAAGTGTCAGAAGGCCTCTCTTTTTAAGCACATAGGAGGTGAGAGCACAGAAGAGGGGGCACCCTGCAATCCAGGATTTGTAAATTACAGGTGCGGAATGCCCGCTGTGCCTGCCCTGCCGACAGCTAACCACAAAAGGCACCTACAGCCCGGAGATTCAAGACACAGTTACAATTAGAGGGAGGAAATGGTATCATGGATCCCTCAGTGCTCGCTCTCTCTCTCTCTCTCTCTCTCTCTCTCTCTCTCTCTCTCTCTCACACACACACACACACACACACACACACACACACACAATTTGAAAAAAAAAATAGTACCAAACTTAATCACAGAAGCTAGCCAACTACTGTTCTGGGATTCTGAGGTTCGACTGGATTCTGGAAGTCATGTGCTCAGTCTTCATTCCTCCCGGAAGGAAACCGACCCAGGCAACTCAGCGGCTCTGCAGCATATGAACTTCCAAACACAAGAGCCCCCTTTGTCACATGCTCGGTCTCATGGGGTCATTTGTTTTCGGTCTTGCTGTGATATCATAGTTTATATTGTACAAAAGAAACACCTGGGGGGAGCTAGAGAGGTGTGTTTTATTGCTAATAGTAAAACAACAGAATAGGCTATATTCCTTTAATTTTTCAGGTGTCTTAGGAAATTCTGTCCTAGAAAACGACTCCTTGACATCTCAGGCAGTAGCAATTACTTTCTACCATGAATAGGCTTTACTCATCCATAAAAGTTTCTATTTTAAGTGTTAGTTTGTGGGAAATGAGAAAGTTAATTAGGAATGTGGCTCTCTAGGGCTGCCCAGGTAACTTTCAGATCCTCTCATGCTTCTAAAGTAAAAGCATGGGATTCCACTTCATGCGCTCTAAGGTGTTCAGCGCAATTATAGTACCTTAAGCTTTTCCCCAAGAAACCACCCTTATAAGGAATAGGCAGCTGCAAGAGTTCTTGGCAAATACTAGTTTTTAAAGAGTGATGAGTAGGGCTGCCGAGATGGCTCAGTGAGTAACGGCACTTGCTAGCAAGCCCAATGACCTGAGTTCAACCCCTGGAGCCCACCTAAGGTAGAAGGAGAGAACCAGCTCCCAAAAGCTGCCCTCTGCACTCCACATGAGAGCCACTCAGAGCGACAGGATGCACCCCACAGATGCACACAGATAATAACTAGTTGTTTGGTATTGAGGGAATTATTAACTTCGCGAATAGAAGTTTGCTAAGTGTATTCAGAGAGTAAGAGACAGAGTTTGGGACCGAGGAGATGGCTGCGGGGATAAAAGCACTTGCTATGTAAGTGCAAACACCCGACTTCAGATCCCCAGAACTCAAGCAGAAGCCATACACACAACTTGAGAACATCTGTAATCACTGTGCAGAGATGGGAGACAGAGACAGGAGCATCCCCAGAAGCTCACGTGTGTCTCTGACACACATGCTGTGATAGTCACATACACACAAATGCACACATGCACATGCAACTTAAGAGTGTGTGCAAATGTATGTATGAGATGTATATGCTTCTGTGTACGTGTTCAGAAGCCAGAGGAAGGCATCAAATATCCTATCATTGCACCTTCTACTTTTTAAGGAGGGGTCTCTCCCTGAACTTGGAGTTCGCATTATTTCAGTGATCCATAAGGATCCCCCTTTCTCCCTCTTTTCTCCCCCAGCACCCATATGGGCATACCTAGGATCATTCCTGGCTTGTTACATGAATGTTGAGATCTGAATTCAGGTTCTCTTGTGTGCATGAGTACGCTTAACAATTGAGCCATCTCTCCAGCCTCAAAACATTTCACATGTAGTTTTTCTCAGTAACTGACATTGGAAAGCTACTTGAGGGATTGGGGATTTAGCTCAGTGACAGAGCACTTGCCTATGCCCTGGGTTCTGTCCTCAGCTCTGAGGTTGGGGAAAAAGACACAATACTTGATTGGCTACTGTTTCCTAGCCTTAAAGCGAAACCTAAGATCTTTCTATAAAGATATGATTATCTAGTTTTTCCTCGACATCTTAAGAAGGCTGCAGTGGTCGTTGCCACTCTCCGAGCTTCATCATGCCGCCCAAGGATGACAACAAGAAGAAAGATGCCGGAAAGTCGGCCAAAAAAGACAAAGACCCAGTAAATAAGTCCGGTGGCAAGGCCAAAGGCAAAGTTCGGGACAAGCTCAACAATCTAGTCCTGTTTGACAAGGCTACATATGACAAACTCTGTAAGGAAGTTCCCAACTATAAACTTATTACTCCAGCCGTGGTCTCTGAGAGACTGAAGATTCGTGGTTTCTTGGCCAGGGCAGCTCTTCAGGAGCTCCTTAGTAAAGGGCTTATCAAGCTGGTTTCAAAGCACAGAGCCCAAGTAATTTACACCAGAAACACAAAGGGTGGAGATGCCCCAGCTGCTGGTGAAGATGCATGAACAGGTTCAATCAGCTGTACGTTTGGAAAAATAAAACTTTATTAAATCAAAAAAAAGATATGATTATCTAATGCAGCCTATTATGCACATACTTATATATGTACATATAACATATTTTGCACATGAAATACACATAGTTCACGGCATCTTGCCTCTTATCACTCATGAGTCATATCAATTAATTCTCTTAGAAAGAGGGTTTTTCTTAATAAGCCAACCAGCACATTGGTAATTTTAGAAGGAAGATACTGACTAGAGTCCTCCATAAAATAAAGGTTGCCTTGTTTCCTAGGGAGCAGCGGCAAAGGTGCTTAGACAGGTGCTTCTGAAAGCCAAACCCGCCACCACAATCCAAATAGGAAGATAAGGAACACCCTATCATGAGTCTTCTCTTAACAGCTGTGATCCCAGCTAATGGTTCTAATGATGACCTGAGGAGACTAGCAACCGTACACATGATTGCCTGGCCTCACAGGAAGGAGGACAGCAGAACATCACCAATGGAATGATAACCGCCGAATTCAGGGTACCTGCTACCTGTGTAGAGGGAGGGGAGGGCGACATCACGGCATCTGCAGAGTCCTAACTGGAGGTGGGGCTGAAAGAGGGCTCAGGTGGTTTTGGTGTACCTATAACATTTCATTTGCCCGAACAAAAGAAACTTCTACTTTAAAATATATTTAGTAATGTCAATAAGAATAGCCACCATCATTAAGTTTTACTTGGGATATTATATATATTCTAAACCAGTATGAAACTGTAGTTAAGACACAAGCGGGTGAGTCAAGAGCATTTGTTATTTTAAGTCGCTTGTTGCTGTTGTTGTTGTTGTTGTTGTTGTTTGAGACAGGGTAGCCCAGGCTAGCCTTGAACTCATGGCAACTGTTATGCCTCAACCTCCCAAGTGCTAGAATTACTGGTGTGGGCCACTTGATCAGTCTTTCAATATTTTTTAATGAGTTTATTTTAACCTGTTCAAAAAAAAGAAGTATGTAACACAAATAATAAAAATCCAGAGACAGAATTTGGGGTTCAACCCCAAAACCAGAAAAACAAAGCAGCCAAGCCACTAGAGAAGTCTTCCCTCTACCAAGGCTGAGTGACGGCACACTAGGCAGACTAAGCCTCTCTCTCCTCTAGTGCTGGGATTAAAGGCGTGTGACTCCCCAGTACTGGGATCAAAAGTGTTGCCACCACCACCTGGATTTGCTTCTGTATTAGTCTTGTGTAGCCCAGGGGGGCCTTGAACCCACAGAGATCCATCTGCCTCTGTCTCCCAAATGCTGGGATTAAAGATGTGTGTCAACATTACCTGACCTCTAGTGGCTTTAGCTTTGCCTCTGGTCTTCAGGCAAAATTTATTTATTAAATACAAGCAATATACCCCTACACAGTTACAAAGAACAAATTCAGACCAGGTGGCACTTGTGGTCCCAGCTGCTCAGGAGGCTGAGGCACAAGTTCTTGACCTAAGCCCAGGAGTTCCAGACCAACATGGGAAACTTAGCAAAATCTATGTTCAACAACAACAATACATATATATACATATATGTGTATATTATATTATATATGCACATATATACAATGTAATGTATATATTATATTGTTTTATATATATAATTTTTGAAGTAGCTACCACTTATGCCTAAAAAGCAGTACCCTGCCAGCACCCAGAACCTCCCCATTGTGTGTTTGGTCCCATCCACTCCCTCCTCCCTCCCTGAATACCAGCCATTGTTTCTGCTTCTGTCAGGGTCACAGTTTCTTCACTGCCTCTGTACCCCAAAACTGCACCCTCTGTGACAGGCCAGTCCTGCCTGCCTCCAGTTTCATTTAAGCTCCTTCCACCCCTTTCCTTTCAGATTAATGTTAAAGAATTTACAGTTTCCCATCGTCTAGGTTTGCTGACTGCTCACACAGAGATCACCAGGCTCCAGGCAGCTGGTTCCAGAGGCTCCATCTTCAGCAAGACTATTAGTGTTCGATGGTGTATACTGTCTTATTACATTTCCATTTGAGATGTTAGCAACCATCCACAGTCAGTTCCTAGTACCTAAAACTTGTATCTCTGATTCTTGTCTCTCCTGTATCTACATCCAACCTACCCGCAAATCATGTTCTTTTCCCTTCCTAATAGGAACCAGCCCACCGTCGTCTTTATCTGGGCTATGCAATACAAAGTCATTCTTCTCATTTTGTTTCATTTCTAATGATTGTGCCTTTAAAAGCCCTCACTGAATAACATAAGTGTGCTTTCACTTTTTTTTTTTCGAGTCAGGGTTTCTCTGTGATTTTGGAGCCTGTCCTGGAACTAGCTCTTGTAGACCAAATTGGTCTCGAACTCACAGAGATCCGCCTGCCTCTGTCTCCCGAGTGCTGGGATTAAAGGCGTGCACCACCACCGCCCAGCCATAAGTGTGCTTTCAAAGTGAAATCCACAAAACAAGTTTCCTTCCAGAGTCTGATTCTTGTCCCTGTTTTTCTACCCACTTCTCTCTTCCTCCCTCTAGGTAGGTAAGCACTTTAAACGAGGTTTGGGTTTGTAATTTCCTTTTGTTTTTCTTTTTCTTCCTCTAAGAAATGCTCCTTTAAGAATGTATTATGTAAGGAGCAAAAGCATCCATACTTGTGTCATTGTAGCATGTGCAAGCGGGATTTAACGGTCTTGTGTCAGGTAACATACATCCTAGATAATCACGTATTTGCATTTGTAAATGTTAAAAATAGCCTCCAGGTGTTATTCACAATATTCTAAGCATAAATTTAAAATATCTCTTCTCACATTGGGTGTCACAATATTTAAAGCACACGCTGTGAAGCAGATTCTTCCAAAACCATTAAGCATAAACCAGATATGGCAGCTCATGCCTGAAATCCCAGCACTGGAAGAGAGGGAGGAGCATGGAGAGCGAGGGCTACCCTGGGTGACACATTTATTCATACGGGCTGTTTCTTGATTTTCTCATCTCACGTGTATCCCCACTTTAATATTTGGCCAGATCGCTGCCCATTAGCCATCTGGAGATTCTTTATTCAAAAGCCTGGGTCTAGGCACCAAGCAGAGTCATGGAGGTGCTCCCCAGAGCATGGCTGCAGCCTAGGAGCTGGTGCTGTCCAGGCAAAGTGTGCTTTAGCCAACTGTGACAAGTTTGGCTCTCCTCTCCCCAGCTGTCCTGTCCTCTAGACTACTTGGCACTATTAGTTCACAGCTTAAAATTCCAACCCATCGTGATGGAAAGCCAGGAAGCGCAAAACTATGTCTACCTAAAAATGTACAGAGTGAAGTCAGTGGGCACAGTATTTCTGCTTGCTCAGATTATTGCAAGTCTGCAAAAAAGATATAATCAGATCATCACATTTCCTTTTTAATATAATGCCCTTACATTGATGCAATTTTAAATATATATTAAAATTGTATACACTTTTGATTTGGCATAGTTTTTCAAATACATTGAAGTCCTAGCCACATATGCGGTGTTGCACACCTGTAATCTTAGAACCTGGGCGGCCGAGGTAAGAAGACCGCTGTGAGTTCAAAGCTAGCCGGAACCACGAAGCAACGCCCTGGCTTGAGAAACCAGACAGTTACTTGTCTTTCCAGGTAGAAGAGTACATGCCTATAACCCAAGCATTCGGGAAACAGCACTGTCAAAGGTTTGAGGCCAACATAGGCAGCAAAGCAAGTGGGAAGTCAGCCTGGACTACTTATCAAAATCCGATCTAAAAAAGCAAAAGGTACATGTAAATTAGTGTATAGTTTTTATACCACAGTGACAGCTCGTAAATGACAAACAAGTAATTCGGTGTGTTGTACTTAACTTCTTCAGTATTATAAATAGATGCATTCTTTTTGAAGCTATGTCTACCATACTCTCTTTATTGATGGAATCACTTATTTATGTGCTACAGACAATGGCTTGGATACTATGGCACCATCTGCATTTCTTAAAAAAGTAAGTAACTGTCTGTACCGCTGTGCTGACATTTTAAGCTGCTGTACTGACCTCAGAGACTTGATGCCCTGAACTCAGAAATAGTGTCACAAAGACCCTCCACTGAAATCCATTAGAACCTCTCCCTACAGTCATTTTATTTTCAAGCTCAAGAAAAAAAAATTAAACAGCCTGGATGGAGAGGGGAGGGCCTTGGACTTCCCACAAGGCAGGGCACCCTGCCCTCTCTTCGGACTGGAGGGGGAGAGGAGGAGGGCGAGTAGGGGAGCAGGAGGGAAGTGGGAGGAGGGGAGGAAGAGGAAATTTTGAATGTTATTATAGTAATAAAAATTATTAGAAAAAAGAAATAGCACATATAATTCACAAATAACTATATTCATAGGGATGTCAGTGGCCAAAATTTTTTAGAATAATACTCTAAAGATACTTGTGTTATAGTATATAAATAATTATAGGAGCTAAATGAAATAAATATCAACTTTGGTTTTCATTTCATATATGCAGGCAGTGTATTTCATCCACACTTCCCACCCTCCAGCCACTCCTAGACCCCCCAGCCCATTAGCCACAAGAAAGTTGTTTTTAAATAAAGATATATTATCTCTAGGGAAAATTTTAACAGAACTGCTAGCAAATACCAACTACGGTAAAGTGAGACTTTATCCATTTCTGAGAGGCTAACTGCCTCAGATATCCCGTTGTTCCAAGGCTGAGGTCAGTCAATAAGAGACTTCAGAAAAGGCAGTCTAAAGACATAAGCTAAGCCATTGTCCTGGGAATTTCTATGGACGCTTCTTATTTTTATTTTTTATTTATTTTTATTTTATGTGTGTCAGTCTTTTGCCTGATTGTATATATGTGCACCACATGTGTGCCATCCCCATGGAGGTCAGAAGAGGGCACCAGATCCCCTGGAGTGGTAATTGCAGATGGCTGTGAGCCACCATGTGGGTGCTAGGAACTAAACCTGGATCCTCTGCAAGAGTAGCAAGTGTTCTTAAGTGCTGACCCATCTCTCTAATCCCTGTTTCTTATTTTTAAAAGTAAATGTTCCCAATCTTCAAATTTATATATTACCAAATATGTAAACAAGATAAATATTTTAATAAAAACATTGACTCCTTTAGTTCCTCCACGGTTACTAATAGTTCTTGTCCCGTCACTCTTATGAATCATGCACACATTTCATCTGTTCGGAGCACAAATAACATTGAGACAGCTCCCATGGTCACTGTATGTAAAGTGGAGGGTAATTCTCTCTGTATTGATAAACGCTGGAGTTCAGAGAGTAAAGCATTTTAGTCATTGAACTGAATACCCCTAATTTTTTTCTCTCTCTCCTTTACAAAACGTCCCAATTTTACTGCCCTTCTGAACACCAGGTGACAAGAAACTGCTAAGCAGGTTGTTTTTACCAGTGCTTCTGAGAGTACACTGTTAAGTGCAAACAGTTGTCAGGATTCTTTTTGAGGTGCTGAAACTTCTTATAACTAACATTTGATAGAAAGGCATGGCACTTGGCACCATTTTGTGATTTCTGAGTCAATTTTGAAGACAAGGGCAGGAGAAAAAAAAATGATAGCACCATTTGGAAAATGTCAAAGGTTTCCCCTTTCCGTGTCCTTGGATACCAATGGAAGAAGGGAATACCTGCAGTCAAACTGTTCGAGTCTCTGGTTTGTCCTAGAACCTTAGATAAGCCTGAGCCATACACAATGTTCATAATTACCATGTCTTAAAGTGGAAAGGATGCCCTGCCACCAAGCAGCTCACGTTTCTGCCATGTTTTGCTCCAAATGAACATTGACTGTTGTCCTCCACTCGGCATTAGCCATGCGGGTTACATATCCATTAATTCCTCCAGGTTTGGTTACATATCCATGAATTCCTCCAGGTTAGTGATATTTTTACGAGAAATCCTCTGATGTCACAAGAACGTTTTTTCCCTTCAAATGCACCTGCTACAGATTTTCAACAAATGCTAGCACAGCACATGGTACGTACCTCAACTTACATCCTAAGCTCATCAGTGCTGCTGACGAGCTGGTCCTAAGAGAGGGAGGGAAGGGTAAGAACTGTCTGTAGGGTGCAGAGGTTCGCACCCGGGTTTCCGCAGAGCAGCAGAAACACAAGTGTCATGCTGCCGGGGAATTCACCATTCTTATACTCAGCCATTTCAGAAACAGCAAATAAATACAAATATACGTATTTGCTTATTTTAGTTTAAAAGTAAGAGGATAAACCAGAAATGCATAAATGGATGCCTGGACGGGACTGGGGAAAGAAGGGTTGAGCCATCAGAGAGAGAAACAAGGTCTCCCTGTGTCAAACCTGTGTTGAGGGCTGGAGAGAAGGCTTAGCAGTTAAAATCACTGGCTGTTCTTCTAGAGGACCTGAGTTCTAGTCCCAGCAACCACATGGTGGCAGACAACCATCTATATGGGATCTGGTGCCCTCTTCTGGCATAAAGTTGTATATGCAGAGAGAGCACTCATACATAAAATAAATAAATCTTAAAAAAAAAAAACCTGTGTCTAAACTTGACCTTTTAACCATGTGAATGTTTTATATAATTATTAAATACTATCAAATTAAAATTTTAAAACTTCTCCGTGTTTGTGAAATAAAATGTTACTAAAGGGTAAATACTCTATAATTGCATTTACATGAGATACCAAGAATAGTTAAATCGCTTGAAATAGAAAGTGGAGTGTAACCTCACAGGATGGAGAGAGGGGAGCAGATGTCAGTTGACGTTGACATACATGTATGTTCAGTTCAGGACAAATGAGAAATGTACATATGAACAGTGATGTTCATTACATAACAGTAAATGCACCGAAGCCACCAAACCACACACTTGAAATAGTTACACAATAGAAGAAAAGAAGAAGGAGGATGGGAAGGAGAGGAGGAAGAAGAGGAAGAGGAGGAAGAGGAGGAGCAGTAGCAGCAACAAATAATGTCTCCATAGGAATTAGTAAGCATCTCTCAGTGATGACCTTTAATGTAAATTGCCTCTGCTTAGACCGCCCAACTAGATTTTAAAACTAGGTCCAGGGGCTGGACAGATGGCTCAGAGGTTAAGATTCTATTCTTCCAAGTCTTGAGTTCAATTCCCAGCAGCCACATGGTGACTCACAGCCATCTGTAATGAGATCTGATGCCTTCTTCTGGCAGGCATGCATGCAGATAGAACACTGTATAGACAGAACATAGTAAATAAATCTTTAAAGAAAAAAACTAGATCCAACTGTTGGAGGGAGCCTGCTTGTTCATTCCAGCCGCCCAGAACCAAAATAACCACACAGAAACTATATTAATTAAAACACTGCTTGGCCCAGTAGCTCTAACTTCTTATTGGCTAACTCTTACATCTTTGTTTAACCCATTTCTAGTAATCTGTATATTGCCACGTGGCAGTGGCTTACCAGCAAAGATTCAGCATGTCTGACTCTGGTGGCTCCATGGCGTCCCTCTCTCTGCCTTCCTTCTCCCAGCATTCAGTCCAGTTTTCCCCGCCTACCTAAGTTCTGCCCTATCAACAGGCCAAGGCAGTTTCTTTATTCATTAACCAATAAAAACAACAAATAGACAGAAGGACCTCCCGCACTAGTCCAGTTCTCTGTGGCCTCTAGGAAATACCGGTAAAGACACTCACAGACCGAGAGGCAGTGGGTAGAAAACAATCTGTCAAGCAAACGGAAATTGAAGAAAAGCTAGCATAGCTTTCATCAGATAGAGCAGACTTCAGACCAAAATTAACCAGAAGAGAGAAGATCACTGCATATTAATAAAGAGATCAATTCATCATCAGAAGATATAAGAATTATATACGCACCAAATGTTAGCAGTCCCAATTTTATGAAGTAAATAATAATAGACATAATATAATAATAGTGACTTTATTACCCACTTTTATCTCTAGATACGTCATCCAAACTAAACACTGACAGAGAGCTCAGACTCTATGGTGACTGCAGCACAGATATACAGAGAAACCCTGTCTCAAAGGAAAAGGACACACTCTCACATCTTTCCCATCACAGCGCCATCTGGACATCAACAACACAAAGAAAACAACACAAAGACATGGATATTGAATAATACACTCTTGAATAATCATTGAATAAATCATAAAGGAAGTCTTTAAATTCTTAGAAAAAATCAAAATGAAATTATAATTACCAGAATCTTTGAGATATAGCTCAGACAGTTTTAAAATATTTTTAAATTTTATTTATTTATCAGTGTTGGGGCTTGTGTGTGCCTACAAGCACTTGGCCAGTAAGTCGAACTCTGAGGCAATTCTAAGAAGAAAGTTTATGTCTGTATGCTCACACTGAAAAATGGGATCTCAGTGAGGTGGCTAAGCAGATAAAGGCACCTGCCAGCAAGTCTGAAGACCTACATTCAACCCCCAGCACTTACACAGTGGAAGGGAAGAACCAACTCCTCCAAGTTTCCCTTTGACCTCCACATGTGCTGTGGTGCATGCTCTCATACAAACAAACAAAATGTAGTTTAAAACTTGAAAAATCATCACAAATAAATGGCGTGTGTGTGTGTGTGTGTGTGTGTGTGTGTGTGTGTGTGTAGATCATGACACTAGAAAGGAAACTTTAAAGGGGGAGGAAAATGTCTTAATGGAAAAGGCTCCTGGAGGACAATTAGATACATGTGGTAACAGGAAAGCAGATTAGAAAGGGACTCATGGGAGGAGGTGAGGAGACCCAGCTGGAGGTGGGGAAATAATAACAGAGTATAATGACACATGTATGAAGATGTTATGATGGAGCCCAACTTCGTATGCTAGCCCAAAACAGTAATTAAAAAATAAAATTCAAAACAAAGACAAAAAAGAAAAAAAGATATTCTTCAGTTTATAAATGTGGTAAGCCTGCCTCAAGTAATGCTAGCAGCAGTGACATCTATGTGGGAACCTGTCTGTCCTGAGGGCAGAGTGACAGCCAACACGCTGGAGGGAAGAAAGCAAGCCACATGCTTAGCTATGAAATGGCAGGGAAGATGGGGAACGTGGCTACCAGACAAAGGAGGGTGTGGGGTTCAACTGTTAATGTGTTAGAATGTCCCCTGAATAGGAAAGAAGCTGGGGCATTGGGTTACATGAAGATTAAGGACAATAACGAAGCTATGCAATGTCATATCAGCTACAGACTGGACTGCCCAAAACTCCTACGCCAAGTCAGCAAGGATTGTCTGAAGTCTTGTTTCAGAATAGTTCATGTTGCCATAGTTATTTGAAAATGTCAGGTAAAAACTGCATAAGTTATTTCTGGTGGAAATGAGAGAAAAGAAATGACATGGAAGAACGTAAAATCCGTATTAGTGAGTGAAAGGAGCCTCTGGGAGAAGGTGCATTCCTTGCTGTCCAAATCATGACACTCCAGAAACCATGCACCTAAGAGCACTGTGGGGACGGAGGTCAGAGGGCTTCACTGGCCATAAGACTACCCGGTATGATGTATTGGGCTGGAGAAATGGCTCAACAGTTAAGAAGATTTGATATGCTTGCGAGGACGCAGGTTCAGTTCCCAGCACCCACATGACAGCTCACAACAGTCTCAAGCCCCAGTTCCATGGCAGGCAAAGCACACATACACATAAAATGAAACAATTATTGTTTCAAATAGCGTATCTTTTTCCAGACCACCAGACATGCACCACTGGGGACTGCACTGACTGATGTGGAGCAAAGGGGTCATTGGGAGCAACAGAGGTTTCCTTACCTCAGGGGAACTAACTTGGGACGCCAGGGTCCAGCATGATCAACAGCCACCTCACCTCTCCAGGCCAGTACCTTTCCTTTGTCTCCAAAACTTGAAGAAAGAGTTTAATGGGCAATAGGAGAGTTTTAGAAAGAAGTTTGCTATTGATGGCGCAAGAAGAAAAAGGTGAGATCAAGAGAAAGCAGTGTTCCTGGACAACAGGTGGGCCCAACAACTGGGTCGTAATGACAGTGGTTGTCTAGGTATTGATATGCCTTTTATTATTTATTTCGATTGAAGTATGTGGAGTGAGCTGGTTGTTGAAATAGGAGCGGCGGGGCTGCGTCCCCGGCACCCGGCCGCCCGCACGGCTAGCTTTACCCAAAATAATTACATGGAAACTGTATTCTTTTAAACACTGCCTGACCCATTAGTTTCAGTTTCTTATTGGCTAGTGTTGAAATAAGAGTGGCTGGGCTGCGTCCCCGGCACCCGGCCACCCATATGGCTAGCTTAGCTTATGCCCCGAAATAATTACAC
>NC_022027.1:50196275-50199437 GCF_000317375.1 Microtus ochrogaster
CAGGACAGGCTTCAAAGCTACAGAGAGAGACCCTGTCTTGAAAAAAATAAATGAATAAAATAAAAATAAAGAATAAAGTGGAGTTTCTATCATACCTTCACATACACCTTCCGGGAAGCTGGGCAAAAGGAGAAACATAGCAAAAAATCAGATTAAAGTCCACAGCACTTACGGCATTTCTGACCTCCAGCCAGATCAGAAGACATTCCCAGCTTCTGTCCATGGACAAGTAAGGTCCCTGTACCTAAAACTGCCAACACTTCCTACCTCCTGCCCATGCCATCGGTGAAAACTGGACTCTGGCTACCAGCTATGACAAATGTCCCACACCATGCAGGATGTTGACAGTGAAAGAGGTTGTGCCTAGAGCAGCCAGGGAGTGCCAGGAAGCTGGATTTTTACAGTGAACGTGAAATGTTTCTAAAAGTAAAGTCTGTGTTTTAAAATGATTAAATAAACCATTTAAAGAAAATCACCCAAGTCGGGTGGTGGTGGCACATGCCTTTAATCCAGGAGCCAGAAGCAGGTGGATCTCTGTGAGTTCAAGGCCAGCCTGGTCTGCAAGAGCTAGTTCCAGGACAGGCTCCAAAGCTACAGAGAAACCCTGTCTCAAAAAAATGAAGGAAGGAAGGAAGGAAGGAAGGAAGGAAGGAAGGAAGGAAGGAAGGAAGGAAAAGAAAAAGAAAATCACCCACTATTTGTTGAATGGATTGATGGGAGTCTCTCCCCTTTGCCTGTCTTTCTGTTTTGCAAGATTAGAATAGGACAATTTGTGGTTTAATTGATTCCTTATAAAAAATTAGTTGTGCCCTTGACAGTAATGTGTTTCACTCATACAAATTAAGTTTTTGTTCCATTTCTTCTGTGTAGATGGAATACAATAGAAATCAAAGTGACAACACAGTGTCTTCAGTGAAAAGTCAAGTGACTGACTTAAAAAACGTTATGTTGAAAAACATAGATACAGTTTTAGAAAAAGAAACAGTGACCATCATCACTGAAGGAGCAGAGGACCCCCAGGCAACTGTAAGTAATTTGCATGGATGTTGACCTCCAATGCCCCAAACTGGCAATGTTACTGACCTAGATACAGCTTGCTCAAGGCAAACACACAGAGGGCTAGTGTGAGACAATACTTTGTAACCAAAAGGAAAGAAAATGGAGTGCAATATAAACAGGAAGGAATAATTTCAGGGCTGCCAGCTGGCTCACAGGTGAAGGCACTTGCTACCAAGCCTGATCACTTGAGTTCCACATGGAGAGGAGGAAAAGGTGGGAGTCCAGCAAGCTTCCTATCCCTCACACTGGCCCTGTGGCATGCAGGTGCACACATCCATGCACATGCATGTACACCAAGTAAACAACCATTTAAAAACAACTGGAGGTGCCGGTGAAATGGCTCAGAGGGTAAGAGCACTGGCTGCTCTTCCAGAGGTCCTGAATTCAATTCCCAGCAACCACATGGTGGCTCATAACCATCTGTAATGAGATCTAGTGCCCTCTTCCGGCCCACAGGGATACATGCAGACCGAATATTGTATATATAATAAATACATAAATCTTTAAAAAAATAATTGGATAGTAAATGACATTGAGGGATTATTACTAACTTTCTTTGTGAAAACAATGCTGTACTAATGGTTTTAAAAGTCATTTAGAAAGATTCATACTAAAATGTCATGGCTGCAATTACATCCTATCTGAGCATTTGCTTCAGGATAACTGGAGAAAGGATTGTAAATGAAGCGAAACTTGCCACACACTGATAACTACCAACACTGGTGCTGAGTCTCTGCAAGGGGCCTCGCCATGTCCTCTGTCAACTTTTATTTATTGGTGGGTATGAGCGGTACACAGATGTGTGTGGGGACAACCTGCCAGAGTCGGTTCTCTCCTCCACCTGTACTTTCCAGGGACTTGCCACCAGGCGCATTCTCAACCCAGCATGCCAGCCACAGTGACAGCCTCGCCTCCGCCTCCGAGTGAGCTGTGTTTTGGTTCTGGTCGCATTCACACTGAAATGACAGCTTGAGTAGTCACAGCAGAGGCCACGTGGCTCCATCCTTCATCGTGACACTGTTTACAAATTGTAGTAATAAGAAACCCTGTCTCGAAAAAAAAAAAGAAAAGAAACAAATTGTAGTAATAGGAGTGGCGGGGCTGCGTCCCCAGCACCCCGGCTGCCTGGCTAGCTTATGCCCTGAAATAACAATACACAAACTGTATTCATTCAAATACTGCTTGGCCCATTAGCTCTAGCCCTTACTGGCTAATTCTGATATCCCGATCAACCCATCTCTAATAAACTGTGTAGCACCGGTCTTACCGGGAAAGATTCAGCATGTCTGACCTGGCGGCTTGCTTCATCGTGTCTGCCTCAGAGAGCAGAGCTATCGCATCTGTCCGGGAGAGGGGAGCATGGCGTCTCTGAGCTCACTTCCTCTTCCTCCCAGCATTCTGTTCTGTTTACTCCACCCACCTATGTTCTAACCTATCAGGGCAAGCAGTTTCTTTATTTAATTAACCAATGACCTTCCTCCATCAACAAATAGCTATGCTCCATTTCAAGTTCCATTGACAAACTAGAGTCACAATCAAGATGGGAAGGAAAGCCTTTGGCCTGGGTTTTGCTGCTGCGCTTTGCAGCTGACTTTCCTGGCGCTGGCTCCAGGAAACCATGACACTGTTTTGTGCTCCTACAGTTTTGAACTGTGACACAAAATTGAGCTCTGTAGTCAGGCTTGGCAGCAAGGCCTTATCTATGAGCCATCTCATAGGTCCCAGCATTTCTTATTTTATACTGATGAAATGTAATGTACCTATACTTTCTATAACATGGTCTTGTAGTTCAATCCTCCTTCTGAAATAGATCCATTTACCCTCTTCTAAAATGCCATTACTTCTTGTCCTTTGTTGTCTTGATAAACATTTATATTGATTCTATCTTTTTATTAGCTTACAAAGAATTAGGTTTTATTACAGCATTTTTTAAACAAGCTTTGTGCCTATCGGTGCTTCTCTTCCCCATCCTCCCCTCCCTTGCTGCCTCCACCCCCGGAGCTTCCTTCCACTTTCATGCCACCCCTTGTCTTTTGTGCTTCCCCATTTGGAGCTTTCTGCACTGGGAGCACTACTGTGTTAAATACTCCTAGAAATATATAC
>NC_022027.1:50200106-50201867 GCF_000317375.1 Microtus ochrogaster
AGAGGTCCTGAGTTCAATTCTCAGCAACCACATGGTGGCTCACAACCATCTATAATGAGATGCCCTCTTCTGGCATGCAGGCATACACGGAGGCAGAATGTTGTATACATAACTGCAAACACCTTTAATCCCAACACTCGGAAGGCAGAGGCAAGTGGATCTTTGTGATTTCGAGGTCAGCCTGGTCTATAGCTCAAGTTCCAGGACGGGCTCCAAAAAGCTACAGAGAAACCCTGTCTTGAAAACAAACAAACAAAATATTTATAGATGCACACACTCACATTTTTGTAATATACATATATATATACATACATAGAGAAATAAAAGTGAAAACATAATAAAATGAAATAAAATATTAAATAAATTATTAAGAAAATAAGAACTTTTAGTCTCACAGAAAAATAATATATTTGATAATGTGATTAATATTATAGCAAATTAAATATTAGTTTTTTACACCTAAATAAGCAGATAGTATACTCAGATTAGAAGCATGTAAGTATTCATTCTCATTGTATTGTGTATGTCTATATTCTCTTACTTATATTAGTCAGGAACTAGATAGGAGCAGTGATCCCTGAAATACTCATTTCATTCCTAACAGAATGAGTACTCAAATGTTTCCCAATCATTTGTTAGTTTTATATTCAGATTTTGGTCCAAACCATTTACTAGTTTATGATAGCTACTTTGTACTCCGATTCATTTGCTAGTAATCATGTCCCAGCTCAATGTTATTAAATGCCTTTTCTACATTGATAATGGTTTTTGGTCTTTAATAATATGATAAAATACTATTTGGATTCAATGTGTTTGGCTGGATGCCTTGCAATACTCAATATTATATATTGTGTGGTTATTGTCTCCAAAGATTACAAGTAACCATTGATACATACTATTTACAAAATGCCACATAGTATACTTCGTATCTATTTGGTCTACCATGGGTAAGTTTATTATTCAGTCCTATCATTTTTTGTTTGTTTGTTGTTTTTTGAGACAGGGTTTCTCTGTAACTTTGAACCTGTCCTGGAACTAATTCTTGTAGACCAGGCAGGCCTTGAACTCACAGAGATCCACCTGCCTCTGCCTCTGCCTCCCAAGTGCTGGGATTAAAGGCATATGTGGCCACTGCCCGGCTCATTCCCACCCTTTTGTGACTGTAACTAGCTAAAAGCAAATGGTTTGAGTGCTCTACTTGAAGCCTACATACTTAATCAGATATTTATCACAGGTCGGAATTCTTCTAATTAGTTATCTGTATGTGTATGTATACGTTTGTGCACACAAAGAAGCCAGAAGAGGCCACCAACTGTCTTCCTCTGTCACCTTTCTCCCTAGTCCTTTGAGGTAGGGTCTCTCTCTGCACCTGGGGCTCACTTTTTCTCAGGTAGGCTAGAAGCCAGGAGGCCCCAGTCATCCTATCCCCACCCCAATCCTCACAGAGCTGAAGTTATAGGGGTGTGTTGGACATGGGTGGTGAGAGTCCCCCATGATTGTGGGATACCCAAATGCTCCTAACCACTGAAGCATGTCTCCAGTGTCCAGAATATCGTTTTCAAACGAAGGTAAAATGTACTTCGTATAAAATTAGCACTTTGAAAGTGTACAGGAAAATGACGGTGCATTTAGAGTGCTGTGTACCCTCACTTCTGTCTAGTTCCAAAACATTTTCTCCTCCCCTAGAAGGAAACCTCACCAAATAGTCACTACCCAGACCACAGGCGACTGCATTCTCCCGGCTCACCTGTTGTCCACATC
>NC_022027.1:50202450-50208283 GCF_000317375.1 Microtus ochrogaster
GGATCACAGACGGTGTTCTCCCGGCTCACCTGTTGTCCACATCCCATATAACCTGGATCACATACAAACTTTTCCACTTGTCTTCTTTCACCGGAGTGTTGCAGACTTGAGCTTTATTGATGTTGAAGCATGAGTAACTTCTTTACTCCCAAAGAAAAATATTCCATTATCTTTACATTCCATATACCACAGTTTGTTTGTCCATCAATGAAATTCATAAACATTTGGGGCTTTGTAGGTGTCGTTTTGCTTTGTGGTGCTGGAGGCAAAGTGAAGGCCTCGCACATGCCAGACCTTACCACCACACCATAGATGCAGTTCTTGGCTTTTCAAGACATTGTCTCACTGTGTCGCTTATGCTAGCCTCATGCTCAACATTCTTCCTGACTCGGCCTCCCAACTGCTAGAACTATAGTCATATGACATCACAGCCTCTATTGTGAATAATGACTACTAAGTTTAAGTAATACATTTTTAATACATTTATTGTGTGTTGTGTGCATGCACGTGTAACACCACTGTACCTTTATGGAAGACACTTCTTTCCTTCTACCATATGGGGTCTGGGGATCAAATTCTGTGTTCAGACTTGGTGGCAGATGCCTTCACGTTCTGAACCATCCAGCTGACCCCATGGGTTCATTTCTCTATAGAACTATGTTCAGAAGTGAAAACAGTCCTCACATCGTCTTTTTAATGCAGGGTCTCTCTGTTGTCGTAGTTGTCCTGGAAGTCCCTGTGTAGGTTAGGCTGGCCACAAACTCACAGAGATCTGCTGGCTGGTCCGTCTCCAGAGTGCTGGGATTAAAGGGATGCACCACTACACTTAGCTCCCAAATCATTTTTCCATATCCATGGGAGTCTAATTGCTAGATCACGTGGTCGTTGTTTAACTACCTGAGGGACTGCTGAACCATTTCCCACGGTACCGGAATCATCTCACCCCTCAGCATTGGCCTGCTATCATGACCGGTGCTACTACCAGAGTGACTATGATGTCTTGTGGTATTATTTCAAATTTCCTTAATGGCAATGGTGTCACATGCCTTCTTGTAGGCTTGCTACCCTTTTGTGTGTCAAGATTACATAAATCACTGTTCAAGTTCTTTGTGTTTAGAATCACATTGTTTTTGAAGCAGGATAGACTTTTTGAGGATGTCAAATCTTGGGAGTTGTGAGCTGCCATGTGGGTGCTAGAACTTGAACCCAGATCCTCTGGAAGATCAGTCAGTGCTTTTAAGCACTGAGCCATCTCTCCAGCCCCACAGGGTAAACTTTTAATGTGCATTTTTAATTCATTGGCCTTCAAACTTTTTTCTATTGTTTGGGCCAGAAAGTCAACATTGTGTCCCACCTTTCAATGCTCCCCAAAGAGGTATATCTTAAATGAGTACAGACTTACTTAAAGAGGAATACAAATACCAGCACAGGAAAAGGAGCTGATGAAGCAGCAAAAGGCCGACAGAAGGGACCCAGGGTCTAGGTAGAGGGAGCTCAGCCTAGAGAAACAGAGGTGGGAATTGAAGGCCAGAAGAGGGCGGATGGATGGGCCCTGCTAACTACAACCGGTGCCCACAAAGCACGACGCCGGTCTGTTCCATCCTTTTCTTGTGCAGGCACAGAGTCAGGAGGCACGTGGAGTACAAAGCTCTCACAGACGTGGGTCTCCGTGTCATCTGCACATTGGGTCCACGCTTTTAGAGTTTTGTAATGACTACAGCTTGTCTTTTAAAAAATGGTGTTTTTAACTGTTATGTGTGCAGTGTCTGCACAAGTGCAAGCGCCCACGGAGGCCAGAAGAGGGGTCAGACAACCCTGGAGTTCACAGGCACTTGCGTGCTGTCTCATATGGGTGCTGGGATTCAAACGTGGGGCCTATGCAAGGAGTGCTCCTAACCACTGAGCCAGCCCGCACTACCTCACCTTTAGGATTAGAGAACCAGTAGCCGATGTAGCTACATGCCTGAGCTTCCAGTGCTTTCCCTCCGCAGACATGAAAGTCGAAAGTGACTTTCTGTGAGCAGCTGGGCAGTCTAGGCTTTGTGCCTGCTGAGACTGACCTTGCCTCAAGCATGAGAATCTCTATGTGGACTATCTGTTCAACAGTGAGCAGAAAAGGCATCTTTGCTTATCAGCCCCTTCAGTCCCGGAGTAGGAGCACAGCTTTACTCTTCCCTGACTGATAAAACCTAGTCTCCAGTGTTTCTATGTGTATGTATGTATACACACACGTGTGCACATGTCAGTGAGGAGTCGGAGACCTCCTCTGTGACTGGAGGTCTCCTGCCAGCAACAGCTGTGTGTGATGGGAAGGCCCCCGCGCTGTGAATGGGAGACATCAGAGGCTAAGTCTTGACAAGCGCAGCGAAAGAAACCCTGAGGAAATAGTCCACGTAGATGAAGTATGACAGATGAGAAGCCCAAGTTTCAGAAATACGTTTTCTTAAAAGTGACCACTTTTTTGGTTACTTGAAGTAAACAAAAACCTACTTGTAGTCGGTCACTTGCAGTGAATATTGAGTGCAGCATTGTTGGTGAGAAGTAGTTGGATTCTGGATACATTTGTGAGATGTTAAAACTCCTAAAACCCTGAAGATGAGGTGAGAAAGTAAGCCCCGGGAACCTCGGTTCTTTGACCACTGCGTACAGACTGAGTGGAAGGGGCAGCACTAGCAGGTTCTCACTGCTCCCCAGGCCCAGCTCTTCGCATGCTTTCTCCCAAAGCCAGCCATATAATTAAGCTTATTTTATCTAGCATTTCTAGGTGATATTATTGGAAAGATTGCAAGGAAACTTAATCCACCATATCAATGGAGCTATTTGCTTAATAGATGATAGTTCATCTATCCTATGGCAATTGAGGTGGCACCTAAATCCCAGAAAATATTGGCCAAAAAAAAAAAATCCCCCAGAGATTTTATTTTAGCTCACTGTCTTACCTTACAAACCCCAAGTTCATGTATACATTACATTTTCACTGGAGGAAAAAGTGCCCTCTTTTTTAAGCAAGTGGAATAGAAGCAGCTGAGAAAAAGAGAATTTTACTGCAGTGGCTGCTTAGACAGGAGCTCCGTCTAATTTCGCGCTCACTCTTCTCCCTCGGCCTCCCAAGGGCAGTGCTTACAGGCATGTGCACGCATGCTGCCATGCTTTACGACACCAGCTGGATCACAGACTGGTTCTCACAATGTTCGGTCTTGCTGCCTACACTAGTTTTGTCTCTTTTCTATCTTGTTTTTCTGTAAAGATTACATTGGTCTTTTAGAAATATATATATTTAAGCCTGGGCATGGTGGTGCACACCTTTAATCCCAGCACTCAAGAGGCAGAGGCAGGAGGATCTCAGCCTGGTCTACAAAGGGAGTTCCAAACAGCCAGGGCTGTTACACAGAGAAACCCTGTCTCAGAAAACAAAAACATATTTGAGGGGCTGAAGAAATGGTTTGGCATGTAAGAGCAGTTGTGACTCCACTCCCAGGGGACAAAGCATTGACAAACAGGCAAATGTTCACACACACAAATACAATGTAAAAATCCTTTTAGAAGGTTTTTTTTTGTTTGTTTTTGTTTTTTGTTTTTTTTTTTTTTTGAGACAGAGTCTCATTGTGTGGCCTTAGCTGACTTGGAACCAGGCTGGTTTTAAACTGAGTTCCTTCTGCCTGATGCCTGAGTACTAGGATTAAAAGCATATGCCAGCAACAACTCCTAGCTATTAAAAAAAAAAGATTCTGCAGATTTGTGCACACATGTGCAGGTGCACGTGGCAAGAGAGGGCATGGAGAGGCCGGAGGTAGACACCACCCATCTTCCTCCACTGCCCTCCACCTTATTTTCTTGAGGCAAGCTCTCTTACTGAACCAAGAGCTTACTTTTTGGTTGGGCTAGCTGGTCAGCAAGCTCTAAGGAGCAGCCTGTCCCCACGGCCCCAGTGTTAGTGTTGAGACAGGGGCTGCCCACCCAGCTCTGACATGTGTGCTAGGACCCTGACTGCTGAACAGTCACTTTATCACCGAGCCAGCTCCCTAATCCCTTATTTGATGTTTTAACAAAAGTCAGCTAACAAGTGGTCAGTTTTCCTACAGATAAATAAATCTAGATCACACATTTTTGGACAGGTTAAATTTAGTTTCCCTCCAGGTGTTCCTCGGACTCCAGTATAAAATACGCTGACTGCTGAGGACTCCAGGCACATGTGTGGACTACATACACACAAAGCACGGACACGCATACAATAAATCTGAAAGTGTAGAGACATTTCATTTGTACTTTCATAAATCAAACTTGCCTGAAGATCAGGGAGTAAAACAGTCACCCTGGCCAGCCTTACAGACCAGGCAGTGGTGACACACACCTTTAATCCCAGTAGCCACACTAGTTTGACATAGAAACCAGTGCACGCCCTTAATCCCAGCATTAGAGGATTATAAAATGGGAGGAGACAGCTCCCACACAGTCTCATGCTGAGATTCCTAGAGGCAGGATCACCATTTCAGACTGAGGTAGAGGTAAAAGCCAGTGGCTGGCTGCTTTGCTTTTCTGACCTTCAGATTGAACCCCAATATCTGTCTCTGGGCTTTATTAACTGTGCTACATAAAAGAATAACCAAAAAGCAATGTGAGACCAGGGCTAGAGCTACGGCTCAGTAGTTAAAACCACTGGCTGCTCTTCAGAAGGACCAAGAGTTTAACTCTCGGCACCCACACGGCATCTTTCAGCCGTCATAGCCAAGGCTCGGTATGATCTTCAAAAGCTCACCTCTACCAGCGTCCCAGTAGCTAGTGCCACCCCCAAGCTTCCAAAATAGCCCAACTAGCTGAGGAACAACTGTTCAAAACACGAGTCTGTAAAGGGCATGGCAGGTTCAAATCCTAACAATACCTAATTATGAAAATGACAAGTAAATAACAATATTCTCATAGGGCGGTCATCTTAGATGTGCGTGAGGATCACCTTCTTCTCAGTGATCTTCAGTCTGTGGCGCTCCACAGCAGGTGTTATTGTCTCCACTTAAACTGTCATTACTCCATCAAATATTTAGCCTACTGTGTGCCATGCATTGTCCTACACAGAGAATGCAGCCAAACAGGCAAGTTACGCCATAATGCTTTCTCCTACCTAGCATCAAATGACATTACTTACTGAGTAACTGAACAACAAAGAATTGAGAACACGGGTGCTGGGAAGATGGCTCAGCAGTTACAAGTGTTTGCAGCTCTTCCAGTGGGGTCCAGCGCCTGTTACTTCAGCTCCAGGGAATTCAATGCCACACACAGAGAAAAGAATCTTTTTTTTTTCATTACTAATGGGAACTTGATTTTATTTATTTTTTTTATACAGAGAAAAGAATCTTTAAAAACAGTTGAGAGCAAGGTGTCTAGAACAAAAACTCTAAACTGGGTTATGAGGAATCCTTTCAGTAAAAACATGAGGGAAAGGAAGAAGAAAAAACTCGCTCAAGGTTCCGGTGTGAATATTGTCACAGCTCAACACAGGCACCTAGAGCCATGGGGTTCCACTTTATAAATCCCTGGTCCTCGTGACTGCTTTTGGAATTAGTTAAAACTCAACTATCAAATTAGCCTATCAAACTATCAAAAAGTATTTGAGTGTGCCATTAAATTCAGACATGGAGAGAAAACTCTAAGTTTGTGTTTACTTCTATTTCAGGCTGAAGAATTTGAAAAGACAAGGAAGACTCCCAAAAGAACATGGGGGAAGTGCTTCAAGACTGTAGTCACCATGCTCGAGGTCCTCATGGGGGAAGTGCTTCAAGACTGTAGTCACCATGCTCAAGGTCCTCATGGGGGAAGTGCTTCAAGACTGTAGTCACCA
>NC_022027.1:50208458-50218458 GCF_000317375.1 Microtus ochrogaster
GGGGGAAGTGCTTCAAGACTGTAGTCACCATGCTCACGGTCCTCATGGGGGAAGTGCTTCAAGACTGTAGTCACCATGCTCAGCCCTCCTCTCGGTCACTGTCATTCTTTTAAGCACACACGTAATACCCACTTGGCCCGCCCTCCCTCCCTCCATGGAATCAGAGCTCTGCATCGGGAATTCTGAACTCACCTGGTGGTGGAGAACTGGACCCTTGGTGTCTGTCCTCTCTCCCTAGCACAGCTTTGCCACTGTTGGACTTTCTCCTTGGTCCCCTCACCTTAAACACTGAGGCAGGCAGATGTGAGATCAAGGCCAGCAGATATCTACACCAAGAGTCTACTCATGCCTGTAATCCCGACACTCAGACAGCAGGACTGCTGCAAGTCCAAGGCTACCCCACGTTACAGTGTGTTCCAGGTCAGACTGGTCCTACAGTGAGTTGTTTCAAAAAGTAAGAACTTTAAAAAGCACAAACCCTGTATACATTATACTACAAAAGTTCAACTCAACTCTGCCACGCATCACCTGTGTCTCAGGGACAAGTTACACCCTGTCCTGTTCCTCACCTGGGGGCAGATACCAAATACACGTTTCCCACAGTGGTCATCATCTGTGTCATCTATTAGTAGTGGGTTACTGAACTAATGCCATTAATTACTGATATTCATACTGAAACCCATACCTAACCTTAAAATAGCCTTAGAAATAAGAATTTTAACATACGCATACAGCCTTATCTTTCATGTTTTATTTAAAATGAAAATTCAAACCATTATGTTTTATGAGGAAATCTTTTGTGTACAGGTCAAAAAAAAAAACAAAAAAACAACTAAGCCATATTTTAGCAAGTCACAGGCTGTGCCTTTTCTGAGCACTTTGACTAACAGCCCCTTGTGGCTGCTTTAAATGGCAACTCATCCAGCAACCTCGTGTCCCCGAGACTTGTGACACAGCATCCAGCTCTGCTCTGCAGTTACTAACACGAATGGGAACAAAGGTCTTTTTCCTTTAACATTTATTCATGTGTGCCTGTAGAGGTCAAGGACCAGCTCTATGGAAGCTGATTCTCTTCCCACATACATAGATTCCAGGATTGAACTCAGGTCATCAAACTTGGCACCTTCCCCACACTGAGCCATCTCACCCAACTCAAACTCTTAAAAGTTTTAAAACTAATTTGGCTTCATGCCTTTAAGTACAAGTCTTAGAAGCCTGAAGTAGATTTGTTATTTGAGGCCATCCTAGGCTACATAGTAGCTTACAAAAAAAAAAAAAAACAGATGAGTGAACCAGGCATGGTGGTACATTACCTTAGTCCTGGGACTTCGGAGGCGGGTGGCAAGTGATCTCTGAGCTAGGGGCCAGCCACAGCCACAGAGACAAAAACCCCACAAACTAAGAAGGCATAGTGACTGATGGGAAGTATACCAGCTAATGCTTGAATGAGCTGTGGTAATCAACAGTAGCCAGCACTTGCAAAGCCACTCTGCTGGTTTAGTCCTCTAACCAGAAAAGCACATCCCATTCACAAAGTCATCCTTGGCACGGCCTCTCCTACAGCATACTAACAGCCTGGGGTGCACAACACTGAACCGCACTATTAGTGACATGACGTTTATAGGTCACCAGCAGGCACATAAAACCTGTTTCTTGTATTATTTTTACTTTAGATAAGAAACAAAAAGGCCAACCTAAAGAAAATTATCAGAGCTTCAAAGTTATTTACTGAATCAAGCACTTGATAATATAGCCACACCCATTTGAATTATTAGTGTCTTGTCTGACCCCTTGATTGTGGATCACACAGGACAAGCAGCAGTTTGTTGCCTGACAGTTTTTAGGCAAAAGAATCTGAATAGTAAGAAAATTTGTCACATCTCAGACATATTTTTAATCCATAGAAAACTGGTTTAAAAACGTAGTGGTTTATAATTCTATATATAAAACATTTATTCTAGCCAGGTGTTGATGGCACACGCCTTTAATCCCAGCACTTGGGAAGCAGAGGCAGGTGGATCTCTTTGAGTTTGAGGCCAGCCGGGTATTCAGAGCGAGTTCCACAACAGGCTCCAAAACAGACAAACAAACAACAACAAAAAAAACCCCAAGAAGTTCTAGGCGTACACATTAGCATAATTACTAAGAAGTTAAGCACTTCAACATCACCAAACCCAGTTTCCTCATTTTACATTAACAGAAAGACAAGAATCAAAAGCCTCAAAGAATGGTGAATCCTTGTGGGGAGAGGGAACTAGGGATCAAACACAGGACCCTGTGCATACTAGACTAATGCTATCCCAAAGCTCTACAGCCTGAGATTGGCAGTGTGGGGTTTTGAGCTCATCTCCAATTAGACAGCACAGTAGAAGCCCAGCTACTGCTCTGGCTCCAGGCTGAAGGGGTCTCAATGCTTCCTTTTCTACACAATCTTAAGCAGAACTTAAGGGTTTTTCCAGAGAATGTGAATGTACAAGTTGAAGAACACTTCCTGGTCTCTGAGCTCAGGCTGAAGAGTAAGTGTCCTTGTTCATTTAGGTTCTCAAACTGGCTGTGGCCCTGCTCCGCACCTCCACACCAAGCAGCTCACACGCTTTTCCCCAGAAAACTCATGTCAGAAACAGAATGAGGTCTGTACACACGAGTGGCCATAATCCCATGAAAAGTTAGGAAATCGGAAAAATGACACCAACAGCTCCAACAGGACCTATACACATAGCATACTGCACAAAAGAGAACTCAAAGAACAACCAAGACAGGCTAAGTCACTAGATGCCATGAGCTACAGGGGAGTGGAGCCTCCAAGTTCCATTTGTATCAAGTCAGAATCAGTTCGGTGGATGGTGACATTTATTCAGCAAACTATGTGCTGGTAATTAGATTCTTAATCTTCCCAATAACTGAGATAATTTCCATGGCACACCAAAGATGCCTGAAGCCCAAGCTGTCACATCGAGTCCCTTGAACTACCAAAGGCCGGAAATCAACACTGAATGCTGCTGGAGGTATAGCAGGCTCTGTTGAACACAATCATGTGATCGCTCAGTCTACAGCAGAGCCCAGCACTTGGTTCATTTGTAATTTCCCAAGGTGCTTTTTTTCACTCCCTATTGCCCTCTCCACTTCTACCCTCTGAATACCAGTTTTCAACTCCCAATTACTACAGCCTCCTGGATATTAGCACAAGCACTTCAAATTTTTCTACACAATCTTAAGCAGAACTTAAGGGTTTTTCCAGAGAATGTGAATGTACAAGTTGAAGAACACTTCCTGGTCTCTGAGCTCAGGCTGAAGAGTAAGTGTCCTTGTTCATTTAGGTTCTCAAACTGGCTGTGGCCCTGCTCCGCACCTCCACATCAAGCAGCTCACACGCTTTTCCCCAGAAAACTCATGTCAGAAACAGAATGAGGTCTGTACACACGAGTGGAAATTTTATAGATTTCCTAACTCCAACTGTATTTTCCTTCCTTCAAAAACCTCCTTGACTTTTCCTAGTTTCAGTACAAGAAACTTCAACTCTCAGTAATCTGAAATGACCTTAACTCTTCCCTTTGGCTCTTTCCAATTCAATCAGCAAATATTACAAGACTCCTTTGTCAAAGTTCTCTGTTTCATAGCTCAGGGAACCACAGACCTACAGAAACAGCTGTAGAGGGGCCTTGCCACATCCTAACCCTTTCTTGTGAGCCCAGCAGAAGGCTACCAGCCACTTTCTTCATTTACAACCTCACAGACACAGCAGACATGAAGCTTGTTCCCAAGCCTCAGCAACACAGATATCCTGAGACAGGGTTTTACTCTGCAGCTCTGGCTGGCCCTGAACTAGGTTATTTATCCTCCTTTGCCTCCTAAGATAGTATTAAAGGAACATGCCACTATCAGGCTAGATTCAGAAATCTTAATAGGCATCTGGACTCTACCTCTAATAATACTGTCACTCTGGGATGGAACCCTCTGTATGTTTATAGCTTCATTAATAAGCATGCCTCAATTGTGCCCAGGTGAGGAAGTTTTATATGGAAAAGAATGGATGTTTGGCCAGTATCAGTAGGGAAACAGCAGGCAGGACTAAGGCAGGACTAACACATTATCTGTTTGCAAGCATCTATCCCATTCATGTATTTGTTAAATTAATTTGTTAAAACCTACACCATGACCTGGCAAGGCCGACACAAATAAAAATCCACATTCCTCCAAAACAATGGTTCTCAACTTTCCAAATATTTGACCCTTAGAGTTCATGTGGCGGCCCCCAAACATAAAATTTTGTTGCTACTTCATAACTAATTTTGCTAGTTACAGGATTGTTCACCACCACCACCACCTACCCCACCCACACAGGAGGCAGCAGCACACCGGTTGAGTGAGAACCACTGCTGTAAAAGAACTTAACAAGCTGGCACAAGCCTGCAATCCCAATGCTTGGATTTGAGCAACACAGGCTCAAATTCAGGACAGCATGATCGACATAATGAATCCCAATGGCTAGGAATGGCACGGGCCAAGACCCAATCTCAACAAGACAAAAGGGAAAACAGGACACGACAGGAAATGGAAGTGCCCTCTGTTTCTTGTATTTGCACTACTGGAAAGATCTTGTTCAATGTTGCCAATAAACATTTAATTAAATTTACTCTCTTCTAAAAATAGTGGACTCATTACCCCCGACAACACACAAGCCAAAGACCAAACACCTTCATACAGTCTCACCACCCTCATAGTGTTCTGGGGAAAACTGGGACAGCCCTTTTTTCTAGCACTGATTCTTCAACGTCTTACAGTTTTTGACTATTTGTATATAAAGACTAAATTTCAAATGATCCAGCATTTAAAGTTTTGTGTGATGTTAAACCATTACAGTTCTCTTACCTTCTCAACTAAAAACAAGGTCTTTATTTAAAGACAACCATCCAAGAAAATAGCTTAAACTAAGGGGAAAAACGACAGTGCAAAGCATGCATGAGTGCTATAAAAGTTTAATTGTTAAGACAAAGCACTACATTATAAACATTAAGTGATCTTTCAGAAAATAAAATTTAGTGCAAAAAATTAAAACCCCGTGAAAGTCCACTGTAAGCTCCATTTGAAGAATCTATAAGGAAGTCTCTACAATGGAAACAGTCCCGACAGAATTTGCCCAGGAAGAATAACTTCTGAAAATGTTAAATGGTACAGAGGACATCTTATAGTTTAAAATGAAGTCAACCACAGACTAAAAAAGACATGCTGACAGGTCTTAATACATAGAACTGATTGGCAGTAGCATGCTTTATAGATCAGTGATTGTGGAAGTCATTTACAAGTTTCTGGTTCCAAGTTTTATTTACTTAGTTAGCCATATCTCTACTGTAATACTCAAAAGGCCATCTTCCAAAATTTAGTAAGGATTCCATTTTAGTCTCATACCAGCTTTATGAAAAAATGTGATTAAGCTCCATATAATCACGCTCATTCATACAACAACAACAAAAAAAAGGCAATTATGTAATTCCTTTTCAAGTATTTATTTAAAGCAGTTTCCATGACATGTTAAATGTCACATTCAAGTACTGGCGTTAACAAATCTCGTAAGTTTCTTCCAGTATTTTCTTTCTAAAAGCAATTAAAGTAAAGGAAGTAACCTTGCCTTCGAATTCTCGAGTGCAAACAGAATACAACCAATCCAATTACAAATAGATACAAATTAACTTTGAAGAGTTGCTGCCAAACATCAAGTTTCCCAAAATAGAATTCTAAAACCTTAATCACTATAGTTAATGAAAATCCCTCCCTCCCACTTTAAGTTTAAAGTAACAAATTTGGACTACTTTAACACCTTCCCTTTATATAGAATCTAATTTTGAAACATCGTACTTGCTCTTTCTTTAACTGGGGAATGAACCCAGGGCTTCCCTCCTTAGGCACGTGCCCAGGCCCTAATGCAATTTCCTAAATTCTTTTCCCTTCACCTTCCTAAATCACATGACTCTCAGATTATCTAAGGCCATTTACATTAAAGTTGCCACAACCAAACATCCTTAAGACTCTAAGGTGCTCAGGACAAGAGGGTAAAAACATAACCAGCCCAACTCCAGCAAGGCAATTTCAGTCAGCCAGTGGTTAATTCATAAATGTAATGGATGACTCACGTCATTGATGAGAGGGTTGAGGTACAAACAGTACTGACTGTAGAGAATTTAAAAACCACAAGTCAGTGTGTTCCCAACTACGGCCACTTACTGCCGCTGTCACTTGTATACTCACTAGAATGCTAACAATCTTCTGAATTATTCTTCCATGCTAGATGTAGAATTACTTTATAAAAATAACTTTGTCTTTATACGAGATAAAAGCAAAAACTAGACCACCTTATGGAACAACATGTTTATTCTATCTTTGAGTTAAGGTTTTTAATACATTAGCATAGCTAAAGGGAGTTTATGTGAAATAAAGAATCCCAGGCAACACTGCCTTACAATTCACATATGTAGATGGCCTACACACCTCTATGAAGTACATTATAATCACCCTTCCCCCGATTACTAGATTACAGGCAACTAAGGGCAAATTCAACGACAGCAAATTGAATTTGCACAATTGTGTATTTAACTGGCTAGAATCACTTTACCCAAGGAAATTTTCAGACAAGAGGTCTAAACTCTGCTAAACTGTTAACAGCTTTAAAGTGGCCAGCAATGAATAAAAGATGTACCGTTATCTTTCAGCCTTGCCAAAAATTAGTTTAAAAAAAAAAGAAAAAGCAATCTATTGCACTATTAGGAAATTGTTCCAAAATAAATTAACTTCATTATTACTGTATTAAGCATGGACCTAGAGAGTTTAACAATGCAGGCATTATGTTCATAATCAAACTGTGCTAGATACTGGGTTCAACCCTTCTGGTTGTCAAGAATCCTAATACCTCAACATCCGAAACACAAAATGCAAAGCACAAGGTAGTCTTAACTAAGGAAACATTCCAAGCATAAAAGTATAACAACCTTACTCAAGATGAGCTGCCATCTCCACAACACCCTGAATTCTAACTTGGGAACAGCATACAATGAATTAAGAGTCGCCCAGTGCCCAAAGGATAGATATGGCTACATGGCCTGACTCTAATACACACTAAGTTTAGGCAAAGAATTTTTAAAAAGGAGAAACAGAACCCCAGGAAGAGAAGTAAACTCACCTGGTAGTAGATACCTAGTAAACCAAGATACAAAACTGACTCGGGATTGGCAATACAGTTCTACCCAGAAATAAAAATCAAAGCTACCTAACAGTCTACCAAGAAAGAGTTTCTATACTGAACTCCAATTCTAAAAGGGTAATGAGCTGTCAACATTTAATTTTCCTGCCTCATTTCCTTCCCTCAAGCTTTTCACCACTAACCATGTACAACACACACACAACCAACTTTATTGAAATTCTACTGAATAGCAGGCATTTTTTAAAAATGTGGACAGTGGGGGACAAGTAAGAGGAAATAAGCTAAGTTTAAGAGTTTATGAACAAATGTTAAGAAAACAGTTTTCTGTGAGCATAGAGGGGATTTCAAAATACCCCTACAGAGCCCCCAATGACAGATGTGGTAGCCCAAGCACTGGTACACATATGGTAATGAACAAAACCAAGGACTGGTTTAAAGTCTGACGTCACTCAAGACCGCCAGATCTTCCAGCACCCAACGGACTCTCATTCTGGCAAGAAACTAGTGTCTAAAGCAGTTGCAATGGTTTTTTGAACACATCTGCCTTCTTCCCTCTTTGAGATGAGAACACCGCAACCCAGATGCTCACCCTTCAGGCAGCGTGGAAACTCACGCAAGCCTAACCAGAGTATAAAAATATCTATCTAGAGGTTCATTCTTATCACTTAGCATCTGATGAAAATTCTCAACAGGAAGAAGTCCAAGCAATAAGATGTAAAGCAAAATGCCTTTGGTGTTCTGTCTTCCTGAGTTGGGTTCTTGCCAATGTTCAGGTCAGCCTTGAAATGAGCTCAATGAATCCACTTCAGCCTTCCCAGGATTGAGATTACAGGATTATCCTATCAGTAAAAGCCTTAGAAGAAGAAAAAAGATGAAGGGCACACATAAGATTAATTATAATAGGTTGGAGAAGAGCGTCTGAGAAATCCTAAGGTGAACTGTTTTAAATTTAAATTGTAGAAATTGGAAAAGGAAAAAAGTTGCCCAGGTCTCATGATCAACCAAGAACCAAAGTGGTAGGGGGAATACTCCCAGGAAGTTCTTCATAGCTTTAACACTTCCCAAAACTGAAGAGTAAGTTTGTACAATAGAGGCCACTGGCTGCTTAGACTCCACAGTTCAGGAACAAGGTAAACCCTACTTAAAAGACTTCATGTAAGACCTAGATTCAAATTATCAACAAACTCTCTCACAAACTCTATCCAGCTAACTAGGCACGCAACTAGGGTGTTGAAGACACCTAGGTCTTGGCACTATGGGAAGACACTATGCCAACACAAGCAAACAATCTGGAAAAATAAAGGATTTAATTGAAAGACAGAGAATTCCTGAAAGCAACTGCCTTAGACTGAAGACATAAAATGAGAAAACAAAGCTGACAGTTCAGAATGCACAAATAGCAAAGATTTGAGAAATAAGTTAGTGATCAGAAATCAGAAAGATATCTAGATCGATCATTAATACTTAAAATGGGTCTGAGAATATAACTTTAAATGTGATTTAGTGGGAACAAAAGAAACATAAAAACCAGGTTGTTTGTAATTATTTGAGGGAGAAAGATATAGATAGTGGGTCAGGAAAACAATGACTTCCAAAATTTATTAACAAAAAATAGTCAAATCTGAACACAATGGCTTCCTACTTTCTACCAATTTGTTTAAACACTAAATTACAGGATCAAGATTAATCTGATAGCAGTTAGTGAAAGTATGCTAAAACTGCCCAAGTATGTGATGTGAGATTCTTATGTAAAATAAGCATCATGAATGACGTACAATCTAGCCTAACATGTTTAAGTGACCAAGTCAAGTGATTAAGATCCAGGGTAACAAACTTTTTGTTAGGCCAGGAAAATATTTGAGGCTTTCAATTTTAAGCACATCACTCTGCCACTGTAATACAAAAGCGGGTATATGTAAACAAATGGGTATATTTTTGTATTAATTTTGTAATTAATTTCTAATTAGTGCATTAATTTTTGTAAATGTGGGCTGCAGGTCCCATTTTAGATGTATCTCATGAACTCTCAACTTCACAACACTGGCTTTTATCATTAAAATGTCTAGCAAGGAAGTCAAACTCTTCAGACATAACCCAATACCACAAACTCCAGCAGCATTTGCCCATACAAGAACGGCACCATCCCTCACGTGACTTTCTAGCAGCTACTCGAGTCTGATTCCAATGAACTCAAAACTGAAAACTTATCAGGACTGAATATATTATTAATATATATTTCAGTAATAACTACAGAGAAATTTTCCATCCAAGTTAATAGAATTAAAGCCCTGAATGCTAAAAAGCATAAGAGTCACCAATTTATATAATTTCGTACATAAACAAATGACCCTGACTTAATCCTGAAGTTACCACTTATACCTCACCACACACCCTTAGGGCAACAAAACTTCTGGAGGCATCTTACCTTTAAGTCCTAGACTCAGTTAATAGCCTAGCCCAAAATTAACTTTTAAGGAAACAAAAAAAAATTAACAAGTGAGAACACACAAAAAACACAGCATGCATTTTTAAACCTTCCCTCAACCCTTGACTATCTAAGACCACCAAAACAGTAAAAAAAAAAAAAAGTACTTAATAAACTAGCTGCATTTCTATTTAAATTAACAGATTTTCTTAAGTCCAAATATTTTTATTTAATGGAAGCTCAAAAACGCTGTGCAAATATTCTTGCACATTTTTCCAGATTTGTTCTTTTAAAAAGCACAATACATATGAAGAAAAAAAGTGGGTATTTGGGAAGTTACTCATAAAACTTAATGGCTACAGAGAAATAATATTAAAACCAAT
>NC_022027.1:50223458-50225951 GCF_000317375.1 Microtus ochrogaster
ATGTACAATTACACATTAATTTTTGACATAAACACACATACCTCACCAAAACCACCAAAATACTCTCTTATTTTCTCTTCTGGTGTATCTGGAGAAAGGCCACCAACAAAAATTTTTTTGACGGGCTCTTTTGTTTTCATGGCTTTGGCCCTTTTAGGATCAATGACTTTCCCATTCAATTTATGTTCTTTCTGATCCATGACCTAAGAAAATTAAGTTTTTCACTTTAATATGTAAAACTTAACTAATGTACAGAAATAAACTACTTCAGCTAATACAGACTAGTGCCCAAGTATAAAAGTCACTAAGAATGATGGAGGGGAAGTACCACACCAGTTGAATTGATTACTAGGTAACCATCACCTTTAACTGATAAACAATGGTTGCTAATGACTTAAATTAAAAAGTTGATTGTTGTATAGATATCTGCCGGTGTGAGGGAACTCAGAGACTTGAGTAAGTGAGACAAATTGCTTGTCTAACAAAAATGTAAAACAGGCACTTTCTGCCAACTTGTCATACTTTATCTTTTTAATTAGACTTTTAAAATTCCCCACTACCTTCTTGAAAATGTCAGCTGGGACTGAACATAGACCATGTGCTTATTACACCTCAGTCCTTTTTAAAATTATTTTTAATTTAGAAGGCTAGCACATGGAAAGTATTCAGTAAATAATTCCCAAATCCGCCTCTCCCTTCAAACACAGGGTGTGTTAATGAACCTCCGCTGTCCCAGCATGTGGACAGCAGAGGACAGGAAATTCAAGTAATACAGCCTGGGTCCAGTCCAAGACACATGTAACCTTGTTTCAAACAAGGAAAGAATGTAAGAAACGTGTCTCATCTTTCTCATGAAAAGAACCCACAAGTAACACACAAGTTTACTCTATCAAATTCTCCATGTTTCATTAACCAGAACATATAACACACTACCTTATCTACACTCTCCGACTCTTTAAATAGCACAAAGCCAAAACCCCTTGATCGCCCTGTGATAGGATCTAACTTCAGAGTGCAGTCTACAACTTCACCAAATTTGGAAAAGTAGTCCTTCAGATCTTTCTTTGTAGTGTCCCAGCTAAGGCCTCCTATAAACATTTTCCTGTAAAGACAAAAAGCAGTATTAAAATGCTAAGAAAATTAAACCTTGTCTTGTATTTACTCACATCAATAACCCACCCTTTTCAAACTACATTTATTCAGTACAATAAAATATTATTCTTCCTACACAAAAACACATATCAAAAAACACTACTGTTTAAAGTTCCACTTAACATTGCCCCTTCTGATCAACCACAATACTAAGCAAGAAGCTAATTGCTGGTATTTACATACATATGTATATATACATACACATATATATGCATGCATGCCAAATAAAAGTATTAGTTTTTTTAAAGGTAAAATCTTGACTTCTAGATCTTAACAAATCTTCATTAACCATGTCAAGGGCTATGCTGCAGTCTCCAGTGTGGCAGCCCCCAGCACACTGTCTATGCTGAGACTCCTTTTCTACTTTTTAATAGTTCTCCCATCTACAGAACTCTTAGAACATAAAATGGAAAAATGCTAAGTCCTCCAAACTGAACTAACCTTTTTCACTTCTGAGAGTCCTTAAAAAGAAACAAAGTAATCATGTAAACTGCATGGAGAAAGAATTACCCACTGAATCACATCTCACTAACTTAGATGATTTATTTATTTACTTACAGTAAAACCTCAGCTAACAAGTTATGAAATGCTTAGGCCTATAAAATGGTAAATGGAAAACACCCAAGAAAAGGCCATATGAAGAGCAAATTAAGTCTCAACATACAGTAAAATGCCAAAAAGCAGTTCTGGCAGCAGTTGTGATCCTTTCTACATCTGCTTGTTTTACCAATAAGTTAACAGCAGTATTATAAAAGCACATCTGTACCTTTTACCCTTTAAGAGTCAAACTAAAAACGTAAGTTGTCAAAATTAGCCCTATAAGGCTAAAATTTTCACTTCAGAGATAAAACCATGCTTGCTCAAGATGTTCTCACCTTCATAACTTGGGGGGGGTGTCATGAAAAGGGATGGGGAAGATAAGGCACCAGCTCTCAGCTCTGCAAACAGTAAACATCTCCCCACTTTGACCTTTAACAGGTTGCCACTACAGCCCACTGGGCAGTAAGATGCTCATCAATCTCTTTATCTTCACCTCTAAGGCATCCAGTTAACTGAAATGTTACCATTCTTACCACAAGTTTGTTTGAATTAATGCTAATACCAAAGCTAACTTAGTACAGATAAACTTACTTCAAGTGACATTCAACTCTTTCCACTTAAAGTTAGGTTTTCAACCTGAACATATTACAGAGCAGGCCCCAATTTTCAAGACTCTTTTAGGCCTAAAGTAAGACTTATAATCATTTAATCAAATGAATATAACCAAAGTCCATTATGTATTTTTTTTTTTTTTTTGGTTTTTCGAAACAGGGTTTCTCTGTGGCTTTGGAGCCTGTCCTA
>NC_022027.1:50226051-50227222 GCF_000317375.1 Microtus ochrogaster
TCTGTAGACCAGGCTGGTCTCGAACTCACAGAGATCCGCCTGCCTCTGCCTCCCAAGTGCTGGGATTAAAGGCGTGCGCCACCACTGCCCGGCTTATTATCTGTTTATTGCCAATTCCCTGGAAAATTTAAAACTTCTCAATACATGTTTCTTTCAACTCCTAATATATAACCCTTATTTAATAACCACTGCTATACACACAGTATTTTTTACCTACAGGACCAGAATACAACTTTCATAAGTGAAAATTCATTACCAACATGCACCTTTCAAAGTGAGGCAGATGCTAGTTTTTAAAGACAAGGATATTAACTACAAAGCAATGGTCTCTTGCTTAGATACCGTTAAGTTCTACAACAGAAACAAATTCAGCTAAATTTAACTACTTAGTAACCATTTCTGTTATTACAGAATTTCCACATAAATAACTGAATAATTTAGAATTATTTTAGTCTAACTAAACTGACATCCTAATAAAAGACAGTGTATAGGGTAAACCTGAAAACCAAGAAAAGTCTGTCTAGTCCATTACCTAACTACCAGGACAGAATTTGTTTTTATTTCATGAAAGCAATGTATGGGGGAAAGTCCTCAATTTAAAATTGTTATACTTCCGAATAAAAATAACAGAGGATTGCAGAGATGGCTCAGCAGTTAAGAGCTCTTCCAGAGGACCCGGGTTCAATTCCCAGCACACACTTGACAAGCTCAGAGCTATCTCTAGCTCCAGTTCCAGGAGATTCGACACCCTCATGTAGAATATAAACAGGCAAAACACAGCGCACGCTAAATAAACAAATCTTCAAAAAGAAATCAAACACAGAATGAGGTGTCTACTATTTTCAAACCACATAACTGCTATTTAGATAGGAAGTTAATTTTCTAAATATTAGATATGCATACCAAGTCACCAAGTGACCCAATAGCCTAATGGAAGTGCACTCTTAATGAACAAAAACCTTCACACTCTTAATAAAGCTAAAACTGTTCACTGCAAATACATTCTATAAACAAACCTACTTTAACCAGAATATTAAATATTCTGGTCATCTTTTAACTTTTTTTTTTTTTTTGGCTTTTTCGAGACAGGGTTTCTCTGTAGCTTTGGAGCCTGTCCTGGAACTAGCTCTTGTAGACCAGGCTGGTCTCAAACTCACAGAGATCCGCCTGC
>NC_022027.1:50227322-50244771 GCF_000317375.1 Microtus ochrogaster
GTAGACCAGGCTGGTCTCAAACTCACAGAGATCCGCCTGCCTCTGCCTCCCGAGTGCTGGGATTAAAGGCGTGCGCCACCACCGCCCAGCCATCTTTTAACTTTTTATACATTACATAGTATTACCTTTTTCTCCAAGTACTGTTTGTCCTCCATAGTCCTGCAACTGTTTTCTATCTCCAACTATTTTAAATGAAATGTTTTAAAACTATTTGTGACGAGGTCTTACACTACAACTCAAGCTAACTTCAAATTGATGCCAATTCTCCAGCCTCCAAATCTAGTGAAGCTCCCACAATTGGCTCCAAGGAATGATAGTCTTCAACACAGCAGTTGTGATTTAACAGCCTATTATGGACCGACCATCTCTCTTAAACTACCGTAGTATGTTCATTTTATCTGAAGCAAGCTACTAATACATCAGGTACATCTCACTTGCTTAGCTTTTAGAACACATTTTCTTTCGGTTTTGCCAGCAAGCAATTACTTGTTCTATAATGACTATTAATCTACCTTCCAAGCTACAAGAGGCCAGGTTAACATGTTTCCAAATCTGTGAAATTTAACATCTTCTGAACTAAAGCTTAAAATTAGTATTTTGGTAGTACAATAACCAGAAAAGCCAATACATTGCAACAAACATTGTATGCTACCTTTACTAAATGGGAGTATGAAGTCCGCCCGATTTTTATTCTGTAGGCACAAGGTTTAACTATATAGTATGCAGCCTAGTGGGAGAATGTCTGCTAAACATTATGGACAAATAGGCACCTATTATAAACTCTCTACAACACCAGCATGAACTTCCTCTTATTCTGAGATGGCTTGAGATTAACACTAATTTGGACTACTTTATACAGTCATTATCTTGTTTAAAGCACAATACCTATTGTCTGTCCAATAGGGATAGAGCCCGAAATCAAAGGTTTATTCTCAAATTGCTATTAACTCCTCAGACATAAACACCTTTCAGTAAGGGGACAGAACTTAATATCAAGAGAACTGTCAAAGTAGCAACAAACTGTCTCCTAAAGCTATAATCTAAATTTAAAATGTGTTCCTTAGCTGTAAGTGAACCAACAATCCCAATTAAAGAATTTACCCTACAAAGGTCATCTGTCCCTTCCCTCTACTCCATTTTTTTTAGGTCTCATGTAATCCTACCTGATGGCAAACTTGTAGCAAATCTTTCTGCCTCAGCCTCCCCAGTGCTGAGTACTGGGATAATAGATGCACCACCATGCCTAACTGACAAGTTTAATTTCTTAATTTCACTTATAAACAAAGTATTTCAATAGCCCAAAGAAAATACAGACTCAATAATGTGTTTTCACAGTTACTGATAAGAAAGTCAGTGTCGGGGCTGGAGAGATGGCTCAGTGGTTAAGAGCACTGCCTGCTCTTCTAAAGGTCCTGAGTTCAATTCCCAGCAACCACATGGTGGCTCACAACCATCTGTAATGAGATTTGGTGCCCTCTTCTGGCCTGCAGGGATACATGAGGCAGAGTACTGTAAACATAATAAATAAGATTTAAAAGAAAAAAAAGTCAGTGTCAAGCATAGTTACAAAACTTAGTATTGATGACTAAGTACCCAAATGCTGATTCTCAGCTCTGCAGGGTCACTCAGAAATTTAGACTCCTTTGTGGAACATCGTATTCCTTTTTAATGCAAGATTAGAGATAGGGGGCCAACTGCCAGTTTTTATATGCTAGTTCTGTCACCTACCAACTATACAGCCCTAAAGGAGGTTAAAATGATAACAGTCACCTGCAGTCAGGAATAAAAATTGCCTTAATTTAGAGGAATGTACTTTAATTCAAGAAGTTATTTTTAGAGGCAAAACACAATCTAAATAAAGTTTCTTGTTTTCATTTTCTTTTTTAATAATTTGTTTACTTTACTTTTATTTCCTTTGTATTGGTATTTTGCCTGCATGTATGCAAAGGTTGTCAAATCTTGGAGTTACAGACAGTTGTGAACCGCCATGTGGTCAATGGGAATTGAACCTGGGTCCTCTGAACCACTGAGTCAGCTCTCCAACTCATTTGCTTTCATTTTCAAGTGGAGAGGCTTTATAAATTCTAACATTAAAGGGGAAAACATCCAGGATAAAAGTTTTCCATAAGATCATGTTTGTTCAATGCTCAAGTTCTAAAAAAAATACCCTATAGAAGACTGAAATACCCAGGTTAAGAAATTACGTCACTTTCCTTTAAGAAAAATTCTGAGCCAAGTGGTGGTGTTGCACATCTTTAATCTCAACACTCGGAGGCAGAGGCAGGCAGGTGTCTGAGTTTAAGGCCAGCCTAACCTACAGAGAGAGCTCCAGAACAGGCTCCAAAACTATACAGAGAAACCCTGCCTCAAAAAACAGACTGGTGTTTCCTTAACATAGAGGTTAAGGTTTGAGTTAACCGAGGCCACTACCTATTCATAATCTTAGAAGTTTTCTACTAGGTATTAATTTAGATAACACTAATAAAACAGAAATGGATGTTTACTTTTTTAACCCAGGATTAAAGGTAAGTTTTCTGACCTCAAGCCAAATCACCAACCCCTACCATCTTTCAGAATCACATTACTTTTTAACGTAATGAAAATCTAAAGCTCATTTCAAAGACATTTGTTTACTGGCGGCTTGTTCAGTGTATCTGCTGACACTTTCCTCTGTCTCTTAAGACTACAGTGGAGACAGAAGGGGGGTTTCCTAACTCATTATTTACTCATTTATTCATCATTTATTTTGATGGCCAAAATAGGTAAGTATTTCAGTACAGAATCCAATACTTAAAAGCTATCACTATGACTACTGGACAAATATGCCAATACAAAGTCTTCCCCCACCCTAAAATACTTAAGTACATAGCATGAACATACTATTTCACACTCCAGAAACTAAAATATGCTTACCTTTACTCCACAGGAGTAAATCACTGGCAGTAGCAACTATTAGAGCAATGGATAAATACACACAAGACATGAAAGTAGGCTGCGTAGTCAGTCTTCCTATGGTGAGCATTGTTTCCAGCAAATAGATCAGAAAACCAAGTAAAAACATGTTCTATTACCTGAGACCACACTGTTTTAAGTAACAGAAACAAATCCCAGGCCTCCTGCGTCAGTTTGGTGTCCCATCTACTATAACCCCAAAGCACAGCTACATCAAATCAAACAACTAACCAGTTCTGCATCACTCCATTTGTTAACATGCACATTCGAAGCATACAGCCCTAAGTGAAATAGGAGAGTCATTCTGTTTGTTTTCTTATGTTCTCAGGCATGGCTTCTAACATCACCTAAAGCTAAAGATCATCAGTTAGTTATCTTTCCTGGTGGCCTTAAGTCACAGCAAAATGGACTGTGAGGGACATACATACACAATCTAACAATCTAACTACAGAGGTACATATGAGATGTCTTCTATACCTCAGACTACCCAGGCTAAATTACTGAGACTACATATGCATGTATACAAGGTGTCACTTCAGCTCAAGAACTTGTCCAAGTTTAAGACACCGCCTCAAAAACAACCATTTGCCAAATAGCACTCCATGCCTATTATCTCAGATCCTGGGAGGCTGAGTGTGAGGAGTCTGGTAATTTTTAAGACCAGCCTGGGCTAAAAAGTGAGATCCTGTCTTGAAAAACAACGGACTGAAATTGTAACTGACAATCCAGTCTAATCCCAGGCCTGTATATTCCGTGTCTCTCCTAACAGATGACGAATGAGCCTACTACTCCTAGATGGGAGCGTGGCTCAGGAACAGAACATTCGCCCACACAGTTCCATCTCCATTATGGACGAGGAAAACATTGAATGTTGCTCCCCTTAATTTGGAGCTTCAGTTTCTACAATTTTACCCCTGCAAAGGTTCCAAAGCGAGTAAACACGGAGACCCACCTACTTACAGTCCAGGCCTGTAAATCCAATCTTACTAAATCAAAAGGCCAGTAAATCTGGCATGAGACGAATCTAAAAATATTGGTTTTTCAAACAATGTTCAAACTGTCCCAGAAACACTGGGGTTTCTAACATATCCTCCAACATTTCAAACAAAAACATGTGGGAGTCCCTTCTCAAAAAGGAGAGAACTAAGGACCTCTAAGAAGAATCCCACTCAAGCTCTCACAATAATGGTAACAACACCGTGACACCGCCCTGACCTTCTTATACTGACAACTCAGTCAAACTGTTCTATTTCTCACTCAACCGGATCTCCAATGTATCTAATCTGGTAACATTGTCTAGAGTATTCCAGGTTCCCAACAGTCTTTACATTTTGAAAACTGTCCCCATAGCTTACAACATGGCATGCACATGCACATTTCCCCAGACACCACCTACCCCCACAAGAACTGAGACACTGCAGAGTGTCTTTACACACCGCATTTATATATATAGTTGTAGATATTAAAGTGGCTAACAAGATAGCTCAACAGGTAAAGGTACTTGCTGCTGTGTCTGAGACCAGAGTTCAATCCTCAGGACCCACATTATAAAATGAGGACAGACTCTCACTTTGATTTCCACATAAGCACTGGTACACAAAATCTAACATCAAAAACAATCTTAAAGGTGAACTCGGCCATTTTACTACAGTAATAAACCACTGTTGCCAAATCCCTGTGAAATAAGGAGACTATTCTAAAAATAACTATTCATTTTCATATGCAAAGGAATTACCATATCAAATAATGAATTCATCTTTAAAAATATTTTAGGAGGAAAAGCAGGAACAGTGAATGGCACCTACCTACAGCCCCTACCACTTGAGATGGAGACATGAATACTAGGTAAAGGCCAGTCTAGGCACATAGACCATGTCTCAAAAATAGTATTTCAGGACAAAATCTCATTTTAACAGGAACTGCACACAGCAGTGTTTAAGAAATGAACTTTACATGATTTTTAGCCTACTAACCAGTCTCATCTTCACTATAGAAACTATTATTTATATAACTATATAAACTGGTGAGGAAGACAGAGAAACACAGGATATATACACAGGCACCAAAAATGTAATGTTTAAGCATCTTGATTGTTTTGTTCAGAAAGTTTAGCATCTGCAACAAAATGGAGTTGGATAAATGTACAATTATCAAGTCAACTTAGAGAAAGGAGGTATGGGTGAAGAGGATAGAAGGAGAACCTGGCCACATAGGGGCAACACACCTCTAGTCCAAGAAAGACTTGTGAAGTGAAGAAACAGGCCTCCTAAGCCTGGGCAACATAGTGAGACTGTCTCCAGAACAAGGGCTGGAGTAAGAATGCCTTCGAAGTGTTTCTGGAAAACCTACCACCTCAAAAAAGTCTGCCAGTGGAGAACTGACAAAAGTTACCCAACTTTCTCCAAATGACCACAGAAAGCTCTACACATATTTGCTATTGAACAAAGGAGCAAAGATAATTCTTTTAACAGTGAAAACAACGACCTTCAAATCTAAAGATCAATACAACTTACTACACACAATTAACAATTACATAAGGTTCAAAGAGAAGACGAATGTAGTTAAACTTTAATTTGACATTATTACCTAGTTAACTAACTATACCCAGCAGGCACCAAAATATAAGGTTCATCCAAACATCATTATTTACTATGTCTCATTCAGACCCCACCCAGTCTTTCGCACGTTAGTCTACTTTACCTCCAACTTAAAACTGGGCAGTTATGAGTAGATGAGAATAGTTAAAAAATAAACCCCATATAAAATTTAATATTTCCAAAATAATAGACATGGTCTGTAAAGACAGACATAAGGCGGTGTACTGGCTTTTTAACCTCCAATGGTGAGAGACATAGCCCAAGAAAATTAAAATATGAGCCTGAGGGCAGAGACTGACATTTTAGGAGGGAGAAGTGGGATAAAAAGAATACTCAACCTACCAGCCTCCAAAGGGAAGTCATGCAAATGTGAACACATGTCAACCAACTGTAATTAACATTCCAGCCAAATCACACTGAAAATAAAAGATCTGGTAAGAGCTGTAGTGGGAAAGCCACATTTAGCCCACCTATATATAATACAATCAATGCTTAAAGTGTTTATATTGCTGGTGAAGATATAGGACTTTGCATAAAGCACAGTAATATACTTAAGGAACTGTCTATTTGACAGACTACTTCAGTATAACATGCAAGACATTTCAACACACAATATTTTTAATCAAGTAACCTTTATATTTAGCTTTAAGCTTAGAATTTAAACAAAAAATATTTCAACCTAATAAAAACTAAATGAAGTACAGTAACTTTTCTGCTTGCCCATATTTAAAAGAAAAATTACTAATTACATTTAGTTTAGGTTGGTCAAATTGTCATATCATGCATTACCACAAACCATATACCACGCAATGGCATCAATTTTGCCCACAGATTACTTAGGATATCTAGAAAGTCTTTATAGCCCAGGCACAAGACTTATCCTAGTGTATTAATGTCTAAAAATCTCCTGGGACTCAATGGGCAACTAAATTATAGAGCCTCTGCATGTATGACTACTGAAATCTTTATAAGACAGAAATAAAATTTAAAAGTTTTACCATTCTTCCCGCTGTGCCGTCGCTGCTTCAGTGTGTCGTGGGGAGGAGTTTGAATGGCTAGGGAATTAACAACCGGTACAGCAACCAATCAAAATTCTAGTTTTAGTTTTTGACATTGTTAGGGTTAAAAACTAATTCATTTAACAAGAAACAACTACATAGACAGCTAGCTACTTTGTAACTTTCAAAACTCAGGGGTTAATAGAAAGCCTGCCCCAGTTACACAATTAACCATTTTGGTGCCTCTGTCCAAAGAACAGAATTCAGAAAGCAAAACCCAAAATGTTAAAAACTTAATTCTTCAAATAATTAACAGTTATTCCTTTTCTAAAACTAAGCCACATTACCATTCAAGATTAGTTGTGTTTAAACTCACTTCCCCTCCCACCAATTCCCCACTAAAGCCAGTACAACCAGTAGCTGACTGAAGAGTGTCAGTCTTGACTGAGATTTTTAAAAACTATATTCCAAGTACTTCTCTGCTGCCCCAACACCCCTACAAATCTGAAACTCTTAACCACTAAAGGAAATCATGTTTGCTAATACCAGGCTTAAATGACTTATTTTTACTTCCCACCGAAACTTTTTCTTTATATAGTGTAAAAAAATTGCATACGCACAGCCCCATTATTAAAAAAAATTATCGAAACGGTAACTCAAGATCAGCAATCTGTAATGGGAACATGAAAATCTAAGGACCTGGATCCATCCCACCTTCCTAACCTCCTGTGTTTTAACATATTAAAAGCAGCTTTTGGTGGCAATACAAAAGTTACTTCAATTAGAGGAAGCAGATTAGCACTGAAAAAAATCCTGAAAAATTAACCCATTGAACAACACAGAATTTATTGTATTTTAAAGGGCGAGTGGGCTTCTTTCAACAATAGTAAGAGGGCGAGACTGAGAAGAAACCAAAACAGGCTCCTGGGCACTGAAAAGGCGGGAGAGAAAATTTTAAGTTGCACAGAGTAAGTAAGGAAAGACTACGATCTGTACAAATAGGCAACCCTGAAGGCGCGAAAAGGGTGCACAGCAGAGTAACTTGGCAGAATGGGGGAAGGGCAACCGCAGGCAGGAGGTAGAAGAGCCCCAGTCAAGTGCAGGCCCCATCGACCACAAGGACTTAAATGGAGCCCGAGGAGCCAGACCAACGCGCCATCAGGAAGGAGACCGGGGGCATCGGCAGGCCCAGTCTGTCTACAGCACAAATGCAGGGCCTGGTGTGAGCGTGCCGTGGGGTCGGCGTACAGTGGACAGAACGAACGCGTCCTAAGGCGAAACTTATTTAAAATGCTAAAAACCACTGGCCTGAAGCCGACGCGGGAGAAAGAGAGGTGGACAGCCTACACCTTCCTGAAAGCAAGAGCGGATAAATAATCGCGCCGTCTCGGGGTGGTGGTGAAGCACCCACCCAACCTCGGAAAGCCTAGTAAAAAGCATTCTGTGCGTTTGCATTTGTAAGCCTAAGAGGTTAGAAATCCGGGAGAGATGGCGGGGGGTGGGGGGGTAGCTCCGTCAGGCGGGAAAAAATCCTGGCGGCTAAGACGGTGGGAGGAGACCCACGGCGAGGGAGGAAAGAGGGCGGGCCGCGGAGTGGCACGGTGACGGCTAAAGGTGGAAACGTGTGTGATGGGGGAGGGGGCGAGCAGGCAGGGAAGGAGGAAATGCAGGCCCCGGGGAGCCCCAGGTACAAGAGGGGCGACCGGGCGAGCAGGCCGTGGCACTCGGGCCTGCGGGCGGGCGCGGGAGCGAGGCCTAATGGCGGGGAGGGGGAGGGGGCCTGGCGAGCGGCTGCCCGGGGCCGCCCCTTACTCACCCTTCATCCTCCTCGTTCTTACTGGCGTCGATCTTCGCCCCCTCGGCCTCGGCGCTGCTTCCCTCGGTGCCTCCGGCCGCGGAGCCGCCGCCGCTCCCGCTTCCCGCCGCCGCTGCCCCCGGCGCCGCCGCCGCCGCCACCATGGCTCCCTCCTGCTCGCCCGCCGAGCCGCCTACCGCCGCCGTGGCCGCCGCCGCCGCCCCGTCCCCTCCGAACTGCTCCTCCGACATAGCGCTGCTGCCGCCGCCGCCGCCGAGACGACACCCACCGCCGCCGCCGCGAACCGAAACTAGCAGCAAAGTGATCCCCGCCGCCGCCGCGCGTCCGCTCTACCTCGCGAGGCACACAAGACAAGGCGCGCGCGTGGCTGCAAGGGCTCCGGCGCCTCGTCCCCGGCCTGCCCGCCTCGCCTCCCGCTCTCGCGCGGCGCGCACTCGCACTCTTCCCCCGCCGGCCGCGCTGGAAAACGATGAAGGCGCAGCGGCGGCCACTCTCGCCTCCTCCTCGCTTTAATGGCGCCGCCGCGGACCACCTAAAATGGCCGACGGAAGAACGGCGCGTCCCGGTCACGTGACGCCGGAGCGCGCCCTTCGCGCCTCCTCCGCCCCTTCCACCGCGAGTCCCCACCCACCCGCCGCCCCCTCCCCTCGCGGGCCCGCCCCTCTCGTTCCCTTCCCCTCTCGCTCTCACGCTACTCCGGCGCGCCGCGCGGGCCTTTAAAGGGAACCGGAAGTGGCGCGCCGGAGAGGGGCGCGCGGCTACCATCGAGAACAAGGAGCGCTGGTTCGGGGCCGCGGCTAGAGAGACCCCCCCGCGTCCCTTGGCCCCGCCCTTCCGCGGATTCCTGGAGTCCCTCGCTCCTCCTCGGCCGCGGCTGGCCCGGGACCGCCGTCCCGGAGGGGTGTGGTTTGGCCACTTCCCCGCTGTGGCTCCGGTCTCATCGTTTGCGGCCCGGGTGGCCTGCGTGAGACAGTGGCCACGCGTGTGCCCTGCTCGCCGCGCTCCTCCGCCCGTCGTCCCCGCCTGCTCTGGGTGACATTGAGGTTCCGCCGCGGCGCCGGCTGCTGGCTTAAGGCCGCTGGCTGCCAAAGCTGCTTTTTCTCAGAATTCCTTTCCAGCTCTTAACGCTTTACTTCCGTTACTAGAAGAGCCGAAAGCCGGCCACGATTCTTTGAAGTTCCTAGGGGTTGGGAAATGTGTTAAAGGCGACGCCGGGGTTCGTATTTTTAATGAGTTTCAGTCTTTGTATTAAGTAAGATATATAAATGTCATGAATCATCTTTACAAGATTTCTAAGTCTGCGGTGTTGCGGTAGCGATTTTATAAGAAGAAAAATGAAACACTGTTAGGCGTGTGGTTCAGGATTTAAAAATCATTCGTTAAGAAACCTCGTAGAATTTCTATTCAGGAGTTGGGCTTCACAGTTTCCTGCAAGACTCTTAACAGAAAATGGGATTGCTATATACCTTTCAGACCTCAGCCACTTGACTGCCTACTAAGTGTCCAGACTGGGCTTCCCAAAACTCAGGAGGAAGAAGAAGGATGGATTGTTGAGGCCAACCTGGAATTATGCCTTTGCAAAACACATCAAAAACATTGAAGTAAATGCTTCCCATGGGGTACTTAATCAATTTAGAGTTGCTATAAATAATCAAAATATCCCAAAGAGGAAAACAAAAGGTTTATTACCATCAGAATTTATGTTACAAAATTATTCAAATAAAAGAGTCAAATTGGTGGAAATACCTTTAAAATACAATCTTATAGGACTTTAAAGCAGATTACAGAGTGGCAGTGCCAAGACTGTTAAGAAAGCCGGGCGGTGGTGGCTCACGCCTTTAATCCCAGCACTCGGGAGGCAGAGGCAGGTGGATCTCTGTGAGTTCGAGACCAGCCTGGTCTACAGAGCTAGTTCCAGGACAAGGCTCCAAAGCCACAGAGAAACCCTGTCTCGAAAAAGCAAAAAAAAAAAAAAGACTGTTAAGAAATAGAAGTGATTCCACGTTTGTCTTCTCTCTCCAAATATTAGCCAAATAGGTGGCCTTTGTACTCAGGTCAAATATTGCAAATTGGTGGCAAATGGGATGAACGCAAAGGTTTTTATTTTTTTATTTTTTGGCTTCAAGAGAATTATTTCTTTGGATTCAAATGACCAGGCCTACTTCTTACTGACTGTGGCAGTTTGAATGAGAACAGCCCCACAGGTTCATATATTTGAATGCTTTGTGCCCAAGGGGTGGAACTGTTTGGGAAGGATTAGAAGGTGTGAGTTTATTGGGGATGTGTCCTTGGGAGTTTGGGATTTCAAAAGGTCACACTAGACCTGGTGTCTATTTCTACTTGCTGCCTGTGGATCAGGACATAAAGCTCTCAGCTTTTTTTTCCAGTGCCACGCCTGTCTACTTTCCACCTTGATGACCTTGGACTAATCCTCCAAAATTTTAACCAAGCACCTAATTAAATGCTTTTCTCTTCATGTTGCCTAGATCATGGTGTCTCCTCACAACAATAGAGCAGAACGTCCATTTTAATTCTCAGGCAGCCCTGTAGTTTCTGGAATTTGAGTGATACTCAGAATTCCTCCTATTATGGTCCAAATGTCTGCCTCGCTTTGTGGATGCTAGGAACCGAAACCAGGTCCTCTGCAGGAGCAGCATGTGCTCTTTAGTGCTGAGCCTTCCTTCCAGACCCAAAGCCAACTCTTACCCAAAGGGTTCGTGACCCACAGGTTGAGAACCACTGCCCGGAAGTAAGTGGGGGGAAACAGCAAACACTAAGCTTAGGACATGTTGCCAAGGCAGAAGCGTTTGGCTGAGGTAGGAGCGTGCTTGCTGCTTAAGTGAACAATGGAGGCCAGTGTGGCTGAAGAGAAGGGAGGAAAGAAGGTGCAGTGATTCATACCTCAGAGTGATTCAGGAATGAGGTCACCCAGAGCCTTGTAAGCGTTGCTTTTATTTTTAAAGTTATGAGAAAAGTGAAGGGTTTTGAGCATATGAAAGATGCCAACTTCCTTAAACTTTAAATAGGTCATTTTGGATGCTTTGTAGACAGTACACTGTGGGAAGGCATCAGGAAGGTGAATTAAAGGGTTGCTGTCATAAGTTGACTATTTTAGCCTCTTGGATGATTTGTTCTGTCAGGAAACAAATCTACAAAAACAATATTATTTACATGTGACTTAATTTTTCTGAATGCTATTTTCTGCACAGAGAAGCACATTTTAATGACATTGGTCATTAAAAATAAAACTTAAGAGTGGTGGTAGCACACACGTTTAATCCCAACACTCAGGAGGCAGAGGCAGGTGAATCTTTGAGTAAAAGGCTAGCCTGACCTAAATAGTGAGTTCCAGGCCAGCCAGGGCTACATAGTGATACCCTGTTTAAACAGAAGAAGACTTGGAGGACTAATGTGTGACTCGGTTGGTAGAGTGCTTGTCTAGCATGAATGAGGCCTGGGTTCGTTCCCAGCACTACATAAAACTGGAAGTGCTGGCACACAGTCTGCAATCCCAGCACTTGGAGGATGGAGGCAGGATTCTCAGAAGTTACACTGAATTCAAGACCCTACCTCAAATAAATGAAGAAATAAGTACTTGTACCCAGTGTTCAGAAGTGTGCTTGCTATCCTAGCGACTGGGGGCTGAGGCAGAAGGAGCATGTGACTTCATGAATTTGAAACCATTCATCAGAATTTATACAAACATCTAGTCTTCAAAAAAAATAATAAAACTGAGCACAGTGTGGCTGCAAGACCTACATAAGACTGTCCCCATTATGTCCTGACAAATGGAGATGGCGCTTCATTAACCTCTCCCCCTTCCTGAAGAGCTATAGGCAGTTAACAGTTGCTAGGGGAAAGAGCACTATGTTTCTCAACAGTGTAATCACTGGTAAGTTGCTCTTGTTTGGATAAATAACCTTCCACCCATGCTCATGCAAGCAATTCTAATTAAATGCAGCACACACATTCACACATATATCTACACACACACAGAGAGACATATACATTCACACACAGACACACACATACATTCACATACATATACACACATAGACATAGTATGGTGCGGGAGAATTGTCTGTATTCTGTCAATCATATTTTGAATAAATGCTGATTGGCCAGGCAGGAAGTGTAGGTAGGTCAACCAGACAGGAAGTAGAGGCAAGGCGATGAGAACAGGAAAATTCTAAAAAGGAGGAAGCCCATTCCTCCCACTCCTGCCCAAACTCCAAAAAAACAAGATGTAAGCTGCCCCGCTGAAAAAGGTACCAAGCTGTGTGGCTAGCATAGATGAGAATAATGGGTTAATATAAACTATAAGAGCTAATAAGACTGAGCTAATGGGCCAATCAGTTTTATAACTTATAGAGATCTCTGTGTGATTTTCTTTGGGACTTGCCGACTAGGGTACCGAGCGAGACAAAAACCCCAACAACCAACCCCCTCATGTTACAATAGTACACACAAACTCTATCTATCTATCTATCTATCTATCTATCTATCTATCTATCTATCTATCTGCACACACACACACACACAAAGGGCAAAAAAAAGAAGGAGGGGATATGTGTTGAAGAGTTTCACCAGGTGGTGGTGGTGCACACCTTTAATTTCAGCAATTGGGAGGCAGAAGCAGAAGATCTCGTGAGTTCAAGGCCAGCCTGGTCTATCTATAAAGCAAGTTCTGGGACACCCAGGGCTACCCAGAAAAATCATGTCTTGAAAAAAAGAAAAAAAAAGTGAGGCAGAAAACAGACAGATCCCATCTTAACATACTCAGACTTTATTGGATCTATGAGGGGCCACAACCTTTCCTCAGGATGAAGGCTGAACACACTTAGGGAGCTGAGAGACATGCACGAGAGCTATCAGAAGTTACAGCTATTTTTAATGGGAGCAGGGTGATTTGTTTTCTCTACCCAGGAATATTGTTTTTGCAGGTGGAGCAGAAAGTTCAGGCTGGGGTTAAGTAGTTATTCATGGCCCAAAGTTATCACGCAATACAGCCTGACTCAATTCCTCATGGCTGCTGGCTATTACCCAACAAGTCCCAACTCTGGAAGGGTAAAAGGAAAAAGGGAAGGGGTCGTAGTTTGGGAGTGGTTGCTTCCTGCTAGGCACTGTTGCAAAGGAAGAGGGGGCAAGTTGAGCAGGCTTCCACGTTGGATATAATCTGGCAGCTTTCAGCCATGAAGAATTCCGTGGCCCTCTGAGTGGAGAAAGTTGTAGGCTTCATTGGAGGAACTCGGTTGGACAGGTAAAAGAGCAGGAGCCAAAGAGTAAAGTTAGTACAATCACAAAGACTGAGCTAACCAAGGGGGCAGTCCATGGTCCCCCAGCACTCTAGGTATTCTTCCAGAAAATATTGTCTACACTTTTTCTGTTTTTCCTTCTAAAAATTGTTTTACATTTTCCCATAGTAGGCAGAACTGGTTTTCATATAAAAGCAATCTTCCTCTCGAAAGGCACAGATGCCTTGCATTTTGACAATTATTAATTCTGGTCATCTGTGGCATTGGAGGACCACTGTAGCCCGAGAATCTGTCTGGTTCTGTAGGGTGACTATGCTGTGTTGTTGTACCAGGATCAGGTCTATCTGGTTGACCAGTTGGCTGTATTATACCTGCTGGATCCATATCATTGTTGCATCAGTGGTGGCTGCCCACTGCTAGGACACTTCCAGAAGTTTGGGGAGTAGAATAGAGCTTCTCTTTCTCCTACTATGATGGACATTGATAGATTACCTGACCCAGAAGACCAAGTCTGGAATGAGGAAGACTGTGGCACATTTCCCTCCAGGGAGGCAAGTCTAAGTGCCATCCTTACATGTAAAGCAACCATGTGGTGCTTGACTTGGAAGCCAAGTGGGTACAATTTGTTTATCTATCGTGGTTAGTGTTCTATTGCTGTGTTCTATCCCTGGCCCCCATAGGCTTGTAGCTATATCATAATGCAAAAACACATCCAGCCCAACTTCAAAAGTCCAAATGGGGTCCAGGTGTTGGTCTGGGACCTTTGAGGGAGTAGGCAGGAACAAGAAAACTCTGTGGGTCCGGGCATGAGTCTGGGACCTCCAAGGGAGTAGATCGGAGCCAGAGACCTTTGCAGGAAACCCCAAGCCAGGGACCTCCACAGGAGCAGATCCAGACCAGGGACATTTACAGAAACAGGTCTGAATCAGCAACCTAGACCAGAGCAGGCCTGAGAGAGTAAACTCCATGGGAGCGGAGTAAACCCCAGGAGCACTGAGCAACCTCCAGGAACACGGAGTGACCAGTGGGGGAACTAGAACCATGGCACTGACTGTACCACTAGGAACAACCATCTAAGCCTTGGATCCTTTGGCACCTAGCAGATTAATCACCATAGTCACGGAGAGCCCCAACCAATTAGAGGAAAAGATGAGTAGACAAGGTAAGGAAAATGCAACACCACAAAGAGCAAAATGACACCAGTAAAACCTAGAGACCCTACAACAGCAAGACTTGAACAACCAAATATAGATTAAGCAGAAGAAAATGGCCTAAAAAATAACTTCAGGAGCAGGTTTGAGACTCTTAAAAAGGAAATGAGAAATTCCCTCAAAGAAATAGAGAAAAAGACAAACAAAAAATTAGAAGACATCATAAATCCCTTAAAACCAAGAAAAAGCAATCAAACATACGAAAAAAACTATTCAAGACTTGAAAGCTGAAATAGAGACATTAATAAAAACATAAGCCGAGGGAATTACAAAAATGGAAATCATGAGAAAATGGTCAAGAAGCACAAATGCAAGCATAAACAGCAGAATACAAGAGATAGAAGAGAGAATCTCAAGCACTGAAGATACAGTAGAGGAAATAGACTCATCATTAAAATAAATGAAATTAAATCTAACAAAAGCTTAACACAAAATATTCAGGAAATATGGGACACTCTGAAAAGACCAAACCTAAGAATAATAGGTACAGAAGAAGGAGAAGTTCAACTCAAAAGCACAGAAAATATGTTTAACAAAATAATAGAAGACAACTTTTCCAACCTAAAGAAAGATATGCCTATGAAGATACAAGAAGCATACAGAACACCAAATAGATGGAATCAAAAAAAGTCCCACATAATAATCAAAACACTAAATTTACAGAATGAAGAAAGAATATTAAGAGCTACAAAGGAAAAAGGCCAAGTGACATATAAAGGCAGACCTATCAGAATACACCTGACTTCTCATTGGAGACAATGAAAGCCAGAAGGTCATGGTCAAGCATTATGCAGATATTAAGAGACCACAGTGCCAGCCCAGACTACTATATCCAGCAAAACTTTCAATCATTATAGAAGGACAAAACAAGATATTCTATGACACAACCAGATTTAACCAATACCTAGCTACAAACCCAGCCATACAAAAAGTACTAGAATTAAAATTCCAACCCAAGGAAGTTGGCTACACCAACAAGAACGCAAACAATTGGTGATCTCACAGCAGCAAATCCCAAAAAAGGGAAAAACACACAAATTAACATCACCAACAACAAAAACTAAATTAACAGGAGATAGCAATCATTGGTCATTAATATCCCTTAATATAACTGGACTCAACTCCATATAAAAAGACACAGGCTAACAAATTGGATATGAAAACAGAATCTATCCTTCTGCTGCATACAAGAAACAAACCTCAACCTCAAAGACAGACATTGCCTTAGAGTAAAGGGTTGGGAAAACAATTTAAAGTCAAATGGATCTAAGAAGCAAGCTGGTGTAGCTATCCTACTATCTAACAAATGCCAAACTAACTTCAAACTAAAATCAATCAAAAGAGACAAAGAAGGACATTTCATATTGGTCACGGGAAAAATCCACCAAGAAGAAATCTCAATACTGAACATCTATGCCTCAAATACAAGGGCACCCTCATATGTAAGAGAAACACTACTAAAGCTTAAATCACACATTAAACACCACACACTAATAGTGGGATACTTCAATACACCACTCTCAGCACTGGACAGATCAGTCAGACAAAAAGTTAACAGAGAAATAAGAGAACTAACAGATGTTATGACTCAAATAGACTTATCAGACATTTATAGAATATTCCGTCCAAACAGAAAAGAATATGCCTTCTTCTCAGAACCTCATGGAACCCTCTCAGAAATTGACCACACACTTAGTAACAAAACAAACCTTAACAGATACAAAAAAAAGTTGGAATAACCCCACACATCTTATCACATCAATATGGTTTAAAGCTAGAATTCAACAAATCCAGCAAGCTCACAAACATATGGAAATTAAATAATGCTCACCTGAATCATCAATGGGTCAAAGAAGAAATAAAGGAAGAAATTAAAGACTTCCTAAAATTCAATGAAAATGACCACACTACATATCCAAATTTATGGGACACAATGAAAGCAGTTTTAAGAGGAAATGCCTACATAAAGAAACTGGAAAAATCCCACACTAGTGAATTAACAAAACATTTGAAAACTTGAGAAAAAAAAAAAGAAGCAAACTCACCCAAGAGAACTAGTCGGCAGGAAATAATCAAATTGAGAGCCGAAATAAAAAAAAAAATAGGAAAGCTGTGCAGTGGTGGTGCACGCCTTTAATCCCAGCACACAAGAGGCAGAGGCAGGTGGCTCTCTGTGAGTTTAAGGGCAGACAGGACTACACAAGCTAGTTCCAGGATGGGCTCCAAGGCTACAGAGAAATCTTGTCTCCAAAAACAAAAAAACAAAAAAACAACAAAAAAAATAGTAACAAAAAAAACAATACAAAGAGTTGGGTCTTCAAGAAAATCAACAAAATAGACAAACCTTTATCCAAACTAACCAAAAGGCAGAGAGAGAATATCCAAATTAACATCAGAAATGAACAGGGGGACATATCAACAGACACGGAGGAAATACAGAGAATCATCAGATGGTATTTCAAAAACCTGTACTCCACAAAATTGGAAAACTTAAAAGAAATTGACAACTTTCTGGATAAATATCACTTATCAAAATTAAATCAAAACCAGATAAGCAAATTAAACAGAACTATAACTGCTGAAGAAATAGAAACAGTCATCAAAAGTCTCCCAACCAAAA
>NC_022027.1:50245906-50247920 GCF_000317375.1 Microtus ochrogaster
AAAAAAAAAAAACTTTAAATTTTTGAAGAAAGAAATTGAAGAAGACACCAGAAAGTGGAAAGATCTCCTATGTGCTTGGGTAGGTAGAATTAACATTGTAAAAATGGCAGTCTTACCAAAAGCAATCTACAGATTCAATGGAATGCCCAGCAAAATTCTTCACAGACCTCAAAAGAACAGTACTTAATTTCATATGGAAAATAAAAACACCCAGGATAGCCAAAACAATCCTGTACAATAAAAGAACTTCTGGAGGCATCACAATCCCTGACTTCAAACTCTACTACAGAGCTACTGTACTGAAAACAGCCTGGTATTGGCAATAGAACAGACAGGAGACCAATGGAACCGAATTGAAGACCCAGATATTAATCCACACACTTTCAAAAACCTGATTTTTGACAAAGAAGCAAAAAATATCAAATGGAAAAAAGAAAACTTATTTAACAAATGATGTTGGCATAACTGGATATCAACATGTGGAAGAATGAAAATAGATTGATATCTGTCGCCATGCACAAAACTCAAGTCCAAATTGATCAAAGACTTCAACATAAAACCAGCCACATTGAACCTTATAGAAGAGAAAATGGGAAGTATACTTGAACACATTGACACAGGGGACTACTTCCTGAATATAACCCCAAGCAACATAGACACTGAGAGAAACAATTAATAAATGGGACCTCCTAAAACTGAAAATCTTCTGCAAAGCAAAGGGCATGGTCAACAAGACAGACAACAGCCTACAGAATGGGAAAAGATCTTCACCAACCCCACATCGGACACAGGACTGATCTCCAAAATACATAAAGAACTCAAGAAATTGGTCTTCAAAAGAACAAATAATCCAATAAAAAATGGAGTACAGACCTAAACAGAGAACTCTCAACAGAGGAATCTAAAATGGCTGAAAGACACTTAAAGAAATGCTCAACATCCTTAGTCATTAGAGAAATGCAAATCAAAACAACTCTGAAATTCTATCTTACAACTGTAAGAATGACCAAGATCAAAAACACTGATGACAACTTATGCGGGAGAGGATGTTGGGGAAAGGGAACACTCCTGCATTGCTGGTGGGAGTGCAAGATGGTACAGCCCCTTTGGATATCTGTCTGGTGATTTCTCAGAAAATTGGAAACAACCTTCTTCAAGACCCAGCAATACCACTTTTGGGCATATATCCAAAGGATGCTCAATCGTGCCACAAGGACATGTCCTCAACTATGTTCATAGCAGCAATGTTTATCATAGCCAGAACCTGGAAACAACCTAAATGCCCCTCGACCAAAGAATGGATAAGGAAAATTTGGTACATTTACCCAATGGAGTACTACACAGCAGAAAAAAATGACACCTTGAAATTTGCAGGCAAATGGTGGAGCTAGAAAACATCATATTGAGTGAGGTAACCCAGACCCAGAAAGACAATTATTATATGCACTCACTCATAAGTGGTTTTTAAACATAAAGCAAAGAAACCCGGCCTACAAATCACAATCCCAGAGACCTAGACAACAATGAGGACTCTAAGAGGGACATACATGGATCTAATCTACATGGGAAGTAGAAAAAGACAAGATCTCCTGAGTAAACTGAGAGCCTATAAACCTTGGGAGAGGGTTGAAGGGGAGTCAAGAGTCAGGGAGGGGAGCAGAGAAAAATGTGGAACTCAATAAAAACCAATTAAAAAAGATTTGAAGACCTAGATAACAATGAGGACTCTAAGAGGGACATACATGGATCTAATCTACATGGGAAGTAGAAAAAGACAAGATCTCCCGAGTAAATTGAGAGCCTATAGACCTTGGGAGAGGGTTGAAGGGGAGTCAAGAGTCAGGGAGGGGAGCAGAGAAAAATGTGGAACTCAATAAAAACCAATTAAAAAAGATTTGAAGAATAACAAAAATTCCAATGTAGAAAGGATCAGCGGGCCGCTTCCAGACGCCCAGCTCCTGGCTACCAGCTAGCTTTACCCAAAATAATTACATGGAAACTGTATTCTTTTAAA
>NC_022027.1:50248324-50248926 GCF_000317375.1 Microtus ochrogaster
TCTTAACTATAACCCCCTGTAAATTCAAAAAGGAGATCACATACTTCCACTATCATTGGCCCAGGATATGTATTACCATTCCAAAAGGGAGCATAGGGAGCATAGTGAAATGCTAGTGGCCAGATGTCTTGTCAGAGCCACAGAACATTGACTAAGACAGAATGGAAGAAGGCACTAGACCAGAGAGTCAACAGGATGGTTAGAGAACTGGGGAGGGTTCTGGGTTTGAGAGTCATATAAACTGATCACATAGTGTGGCGGAGAATATGCTTACCTGACTCACAGTGAAGGATTGGAACATTCCTAATAACCAAATGGTATCAAGGGTTTCTAGGTGAGGAGGGACCATCTCTGTTGGGTCCAGGGACAGTCACAGATCTTCCTTTATCACAACCAGGAAAAGCAGAAATTGGGAATGTTGTATAACAACTTTTTCTGGGGAGGCAAAAACACACTTATCTAGTCACCCAGATAGGGAGCCCACAACAGAAAGTGCAGATACTGCCAAAACCCAACTTCATTCTTTGGTCAAGGGGTATTTAGGTTGTTTCCAGGTTCTGGCTATGACAAACAATGCTGCTATGAACATAGTTGAACACATG
>NC_022027.1:50249281-50257973 GCF_000317375.1 Microtus ochrogaster
ACCAATTTCCTGAGTTCTTTGTGTATTTTGGAGATCAGACCTCTGTCTGATGTGGGGTTAGTGAAGATCTTTTCCCATTCTGTAGGCTGTCTTTTTGTCTTGTTGACCATGTCCTTTGCTTTACAGAAGCTTTTCAGTTTCAGGAGGTCCCATTTATTTATTTATTGTTTCTCTCAGTGTCTGTGCTGCTGGGGTTATATTTAGTAAGTGGTCTCCAGTGCCAATGTGTTCAAGTGTATTTCTCATTTTCTCTTCTGTAAGGTTCAGACAGGGTTTCTCTGTAGCTTTGGTGTCTGTCCTGGAATTAGCTCTTGTAGACCAGGTTGGCCTTGAACTCACAGAGATCCATCTGCCTCTGCCTCCAGAATGCTGGAATTATAGGCATGTGCCACCACCACTGGTTAGAAGCTCCTGGACCTTCTGGGGGTCTAGTTAGGGCACCTCTGAGTCAAACCCAGGAATTTACCTTGTACGGCACAATTGGGTGCATGGGTGGCAATGATCTCTCAGTCTAGACATTAGAGAGCATGGGAGGAAAATGTCAGATGAACATGGAAGGGGAGGACCAGAGGAAAGCAGGGGATTGAGGTCAGGCTGTGTTTACATAGTGTGGTAGTTTGATTGTAACTGGCCCCCATAATCTCATAGGGACCAACACTATTTGGAGCTGTGACTTTGTGGGAGTAGGTATGCTCTTGTTGGAGGAAGTATGTCACTGTGGGGGTGGGCTTTAAATTTTCCTATGCTCAGGATATGGCCCAGTGAGTCAGTCTACTTCCTGCTGTCTTCTGGCCAAAATGTAGCCAGCATCATGTCTGTCTGCATTCTGCCATACTCCTTATCATGATGATAATGGACTGAACCTCTGAAACTGTAATCAAGCCACCCCAGTTAAATGTTTTCTTTATAAGAGTTGCTGTGGTCATGGTGTCTTTTTGCAGTAAAAATAAAAAAATAAAACTAAGACACACAGAACCCCAATAAAGTCCCAAGATTCTGTCTCTGGCAATTGAGCTGTTTGTAGAGGCAGTAGTCACACAGATAGCAACTCGTGGCCATTTAGCCTTTATAGTGAGCTCAGAGGGTGACTGTGCTCCTGAAGGAACAATCCCTAGTAGAGAGAAGGAGAGCTTCCTGCATTAAGGGCCCTAAAAGGGTCCTGAGTTTTAGCACATGACACAGGAAATGTGAGATAGAGTTGATCAATGAGCTAAGATTGTTTATTGGAACATTGAGGAACCACAACCTTTGTATGGAATGAAGGTTGAGAAGACTGAGGGACATATGTGTATGTGTGTGTGTGCATGCATGTGTGTGTGTGTTTGTGTGCAGTTATCAGTATAGGTGGATGGGATCAAGATGAATTGTTTTCGCTACTCAAGCATACTGGTTTTGCAGGCAGAACAGAATGAAAAGGTGATGTGGGAGAGTCTTCTGTTTTGTTGTGAGTTCATTGGTTAATAAAGAAACTGCCTTGGCCCTTTAATAGGACAGAAAATTAGGTAGGTGGAGTAGACAGAACAGAATGCTGAGAGATAGAAGCCGAGTCAGGCAGTCGCCATGATTCTTCCACATGAGACAGACACAGGTTAAGAATATTCCCAGTAAGACACCACCTTATGGTGCTACACAGATTATTAAATATGGGTTAAAGCAAGATGTGAGAATTAGCCAATAAGAGGCAGGAACTAATGGGCCAGGCAGTGTTTAAAAGAATACAGTTTCGCCGGGCGATGGTGGCGCACGCCTTTAATCCCAGCACTCGGGAGGCAGAGGCAGGCGGATCTCTGTGAGTTCGAGACCAGCCTGGTCTACAGAGTTAGTTCCAGGACAAGCTCCAAAGCCACAGAGAAACCCTGTCTCGAAAAACCAAAAAAAGAAAAAAAAAGAATACAGTTTCCATGTAATTATTTCGGGTAAAGCTGGCCGGGTGGCAGGACACACAGCCCGCTGCTCCATCTACAAAAAGGTCAGGCTGGGGTTAAGCAATCCCTGATGGCCTATGATTATCACCCAATGCAGCCTGACTCAATTCCTGACTCAGTTCCTGAGGCCTGAGACCCTTCATCACAGCAGTGGAGCGAGTGTCTGGAGCAGAGCTCAGGATTCACATCTTAGACCACAACCAGGAAGCAGACACCAAATGGGAAATGGGTGGCTTTTGAAACCTCAGAGCCCATCTCTAGTGAGGCACTTCATGCAGCAAGGCCATACTTCCTATGCCTCCCCCAAACAGCACCACCCACTAGGAAACCAAGCATTCAAATGCCCAAGATAGTTGGGGACATTGCATTCAAACCACCACAAAAGGCTGTTGTGTGAGGTTTCCATCCTGCCCGCTCCCACCTGGTCCCATAATAATCACATGGAAACATATTATTTGCAATATTGTTTGGCCAATAGCCTAAGTGTATTTCTGGTTAACTTGTATCTTAAATTAACCCATCTTCATTAATCTGTGTATTGCTACAAGGCTGTGGCTTATCAGGTAAAGTTCCAGTGTCTGTCTTTGGTAGGGCCACATGGCTTCTCTCTAACTCTGCCTTCTTTCTCCCAGCATTCAGTTTAGCTTTCCCTGCCTACCTATATTTTTCCCTGATTTAGGTCCAAAGCAGTTTCTTTATTAATCAGTGGTAATCACAGCAAACAGAGGGGAATCCCACATCAAAAGGTTAACATTTTGGTTCAGTTTCACGGTTTGTTTTTGAGACAGGACCTTGCTATGTAACCCAGGCCAGCCTCAAACCCTCAACCCTTCTGCCTTCATCTCCTATGCACTGGAGTTACAGGCAAACACCCAGAGGGGCCAGCCTTGTAACATCTCTGCACCTGATCCTTCTGCCTCACCTCCAGAATCCTGGAATTATAGGTGGGCAGCACTGTGAATATTTTCCTTTGCCTTCCTGAAGATCTGCAATGAAATTTTGCTCATTCACTGCAGTCAGAATTGTCCTTAATTCTACATCAGACCTGACAGGAAGTATAATTGTTGAACAGAATTGAAGTCCAGCATCCTGGATACTCTGAAATTCTTTTCCCAGAAAGTAAGGATAGTAACTCCAACCACAGTTTTACTTCATGATAGTTATTAGTTATTATTTATTTATTTATTTTTAAGATATGGTCTCACTGTGTAGCCCTGGGTAGCCCAAAATACTGTATTTAGACCATGTTGACTTTGAACTCAAGATATCTGCCTGTTTCTGCCTCCTGATTAAAGGTGTGTGCCACCACCACTGTCCTTTTAATTTTATTGTTCAAACACTAATTTTGCAGGAAATCACTATGGAAGAATCATAGTAGAAAAGTTGTCATCTATGGATTAAAGCTCACAGATCTGTTAGATAGGTGCCTCAGCTATTTGTCCTAGCTTTGAGACCTAACATCATCAAGTACTGAAAGTCTCAGGAAAGAGTCAGGAAAAGCTTTCTGTCCTGTGACTCCATCTCTGTTGCAGTGGCTGAGTTATTTGACTTTCCTCATCCCACTTCAGCTAGAGCAGAGTAATCACCTTTCACCTGAGCTAAGCATTCTCGGGGTTTTAAACTTGGTACAACTGCTCAAGGAGACATGTTCTCAGGTAGCCATGGAGGTGTTCCTGCCTACAGCTCCAGAGTACTGGGATTACAAGTGTGCACCACCACGCCCCTATGTGATGTCCAGCATCTAAGCCAAGGCTCTGTGCATGCCAGGGAGGTACTCTGTCAACTGAGCTACATGCCAGGCCTGATTGTTTTTCTGAGAGAGTCTCATTATGTAGCCCATGTTGTCTCCACAGTGCTCAGAAGTTCGCCTTGAGAAGTTATTCTTGGGGCTGGGTACCTCCATTTAGACTTAGTCGTGTAACTCAAAATCCTGGGAGGGGTGCAGTAAGGGTGGGAAAGAATTGGAGCAAAGTATAATGACTCATGTATGAAGTCTATTACTTTGTTCGTTAACTTAAAAAGTCAATAAAGCCAGGGAGAGGCTCAGCAAATAAAGTGCTTGTCACGAAAGCATGACAACTGATCCTTGGAACCCGTGTAAAGGTGGAGAGAGAGAACCAATTCTACAGGATTTTCCTCTAGTCTCCACATAAAAACTATGTGGTACAGATGCCCATATACCCATCACACACATATACATGCTAAACACATACTAAATTTTAAAATATGTAAGTAGCAAAATATTCATACAAAAAACTATCCCTTATTGGTTAAGCAAATATGACTTGCAGTTTCTCTAATGTACTGTAATTGAGCTGATTTGTTAGTTGTCAATTTTGCATCATGACTGCCCTCTTGCAATACCTCTGCACAGAGTAGGAGAAGCCAGGAACATTTCCCATATCTCCTCCCCTTTATGGAACAGAGCCAGAAGTTTGCCAGGTGAGGTATGTATGTCACAGTCCTTTCAGAAAGTTATAGAGAAGTACTGTATTACAGGTTGGGAGCTTATCAATAATAGAGATTGATTTCCCTCCTGTGTGGCCCTGCAGATGTCATTAAGTGGGAAGACTGGCCTGTCCTTATTGGAGCCAGAAGAGTAGAGCCTTGTAAAAAAAGATGTGAAGGTGCTTATACCATTGAGTTCAGATACAAAGGGGGAAGTCCAGGTGTCACAGAATGCAGGTGGCCTCAGAAACTGCCCTGATTCAGGAAAGCAACTGTTCTCTCGAGCCTCTAGAAGGAACACGGCCCTACTGACAACTTTTTTACATCTGTGAGGCCGCCAGCGCTGTAAATCTTCATCATTACACACCACCATATGTAACTTGTGTCAACAGTGGTAGCCCATCTCTTGTCACTTGTCCTGGGAATTATCCTCCTCTGGACTAAAGAGCCTAAAACTGACCTCTCTTGAAAGTGTTGCTTCCCGGGGGAGTGAGTGCTGATTCTCCTCAGCACCCACAGCTGCTACTTCACATTACAGCATGTCTAGAGGAATGATTAGACTCCAATCTAAAAGGAACTCAGCATAACAAATATTTGTTTGATACACTGTGGGTCTTGACAAGACTTCGACAAATTGTGAAAAATTTTTAAAAATATTGTTAAAACAATCTTTGTTTTGTTTTTTGAGACTGTGTTTCTCTATGCAACAATGTTGGCTGTCCTGGAACTCATTCTGTAGAGCAGACTGGCCTTGAACTCACAGAGATTTTCCCACCTCTGCCTCTGCCTCCTGAGTGTTGGATTAGAGGTGTGGGCCACCACTTTCCAGCTTAAGAGTTTTGAAATTTTATGCATTTTATGTAAATGAATGTTCCATCTGAATGTTTGCCTGCAGGTCAGAAGAGGGTATCAAATCCCATTATAGATGGTTGTGAGTTACCAGCTAGGTGCTGAGACTTGAACTCAGGACTTCTAGAAGAGAAGCCAGTGCTCTTAATTGCTGAGACATCTCTCCAGCCTGGTTAAAACATGTTTTTCAAAGGATACACGATGTGGGATTCCCTTCAGTGTGCTATGAATATGTTTTATTGCTATTGGTTAATAAGCAAGCTGTTGTTTCGGTCAATGGCTTAGCAGAATAGGACAAGCAGTAATTCTACGCAGATAGAGGAGGAGAGGGTAGGCAGAGTCAGGAAGAAGCCATATAGTCACCAGAGGAGAAAGATGCAAGCTGCCAGTTGGAACCTTGCTGGTAGGCCACAAGCCTCTTGGTAAAATATGAAATAATAGAAATTTGTTAATTTAAGATTTAAGAGCTAGCTAGAAATATTCTTAAGCTATTGGCAAGACAGTATTGCAATGAATATGGTTTCAGCGTGATTATTTCAAGTCTGTGTGGACAGGAAACAAACAAGCAGCCTTCCCCAGCAATTTGGTGCCAACGTGGCTAACTATATCCACATGAAAACCTGAGAAGGCTTGAAAAGAAATTCTAGATAAAAAATAAATAGAATTTAGTGCAGTTTCTTGAAAGCCACAATATTTCCTCCCTGGACAGGCTTGTGGCTGCTTTAAAGGAGGTGCACCAAAAACTGTGTGGCTTCTTTAAAAAATGGCAGCTTTCTGGTTCACCAGCATGAACAGCCCTGACTATTTCTGGAGGTCTGGCTACAGAGCATTTAAATGGGGTTTGTGAGCAGAGTGTTACATTTTGCTTAAGGGCAACATAGACCCGCTTTGTGCCTGAAAATGGGGCTATGAGCATGGCTCACACTGAACAGACCTCTGCCATGTTGGACTAGGCAGAGTCAAAAGGCAAAGAAGCCTTAGTCCTAGCCATGCTGCTTAGTATTTTTAGAAGCAGTCCTGGTCAGAAAAGGATTTCAGATAGACAATAGGACAGACTCAGACATAAAAGACTGCTAAATGAGACACAGTATGCTTAAAAAAATATACGAAGGCTTGGGAGAGAGAAGAAAAAGAGGAAAGAGACAGTAAATGTAATATAAAAGAGTACAGACAATCATAGATTAAAGTAGTAAAGATAATAAAATAAATATTAAACTTCTAGAAAAAGTAATAGAGTAAGAAAAATAAGCCACATAAAATGGAATATACACATAGAATCTGGATTATATATATTATTGTGTTTTCTTTAACTTTTTGACTGTAAAGGAGCTAAGTACAGAGACATTTCATTGTATTGGCTGCTAAGCTAAAACAACATATACATTTTAAAGGTATCTTGACTTCAAACTTTGGGTCTAAGGATATGTTGCTTTAGAAAAAAGGCTCTTTTTTTTGTTTCCACAGAGAATGAGAATCTATGGATTCCTTCCAGACTAATGTTATTTGATGGACCAAGACCCCCTGAAAGGTCACAGTGAACACCTCTGAAAATTACTTGGCCCAACCAAAAGCAGGAAGCAGTTTGGAAAGAACTACACCCAAATCTCCAAATAATGTTTATAAATGTTTCTTTACATTTAAAGGGGATATGCTATAGAAATGAATACTTTGCATTGTTTTTTTAAAGATTTATTTATTTATTATGTACACAGTGTTCAGCCTCCATGTATGCCCACAGGCCAGAAGAGGGCACCAAATCTCATTACAGATGGTTGTAAGCCACCATGTGGTTGCTGGGAATAGAACTCAGGACCTCTGGAAGAGCAGTCAGTGCTCTTAACCTCTGAGCCATCTCTCCAGTCCCCCAATACTTTGCATTGTTATGGATCTTGGTTTATAGATACACATTAAGGTCAATTTTATTATATGCTTATTTCTACTCTTGATTAAGGTATTGTGTTTGTGCATCTCATTTAAAAATATTATGTATAATTAAGAAATACAGGTTAATAGATAGTCATCTATAATAATCAAGCTTATAGTCATGTTAATTAGGTTTTCTAGATGTACAGAGATATATTTCAGTTAGATCAATACTCTTCAAATCTTTCAGAGACCTTCAGAATATGGAATTTAAAATGTTTTAAGAGCTTAAGACTTTTTATAACAATGAAACACATCTGCTCCTAGCAGCACTAATCTACTTCAATAGAATGATGGGCATCGAAGAGGCTCCTTATGGAGGTTGTTAGCCATTTGGGCAAGAAATTGTTCTTGCCTGAACTGCATGACTGAACTTGCAGAAACAGTCCTTAGGGGTTCCTGCTTCTTTAAAGCATCTGCCAGACATTCTGCAGAACATAGAAGAAAGTGGCTGGCAAACTGCCAATATAGATGGAGCTACCTTTGAAATTTCCTGCTTCATGGAAAAATCTTCTGGATACTATGGGCTAGAAGGCTGAAGATGGGTGCCTGCAATGTTACAGAAGACTTTGGGTGACTGTCCAGGTAGCGCAATGTCTCTGTCAATTCTAGAGTTTTGGAAGTTGCTTGCAATGCACTTTCTGTTAAATTAGGTAATATTATATCCTTCTGAAGTCTTTGATGGGGTTGAAGGATAGCTATTGTTATAGTTTCTATTATTTATGATAAAAGACAAAGTAGATATAAATATTGCGACTGTAATTCTTGCTGGATACCTGTTTTGTTATATGTAAATTTTTCTATGTTAAAGTTAAAACCTTCGTTTTTATTTAGACAGAAAAGGGGAGGTGATGTGGGATTTCCCTCTGTATGCTATGAATATGTTTTATTGCCATTGGTTAATAAACAAGCTGCTGTTTCAGCCAATTACTTAGCAGATTAGGCCAAGGTGGGAATTCCAAGCAGATAGAGGAGGAGAAGGTAGGCAGAGTCAGGGAGAAGCCATGAAGCCACCAGAGGAGAAAGATGTGACCCACTAGGTGGAACCCTTCCCATAGGCCATGAGCCTCTTGGTAAAATAAAATATAATAGAAATGGGATAATTTCAGATATAAGAAGTAGCTTAGAAATATGCTTACACTATTGGCCAAACAGTATTGCCATTAATATAGTTTCAGTATGATTATTTCAAGTCTGGATGGACGGGAAACAAACAAGCAGCCTTCCCCAGCAGACAGACACACAACAGATACATTCAAAGGCTGGGGTTTGTCTGCTGGTACTTTAACCCAAAGGATAACTGGCAATCCAGGTGCCATAAAGCTATGCTTATGGGAGTTGAGTTTTTTTCTTTTCATTACACGCCATGGAAGAACGCTGATGGTAATGACAGGGTGGAAGAGAACAGCTGGTGATGTGGGTGAGGTGATGAGGTGGTAATCACAGGAGCAAATTCTTACATAGGTGACTAGAACTGGGCCCACACACGAGGAGTACGTGGATCTGTGGGACCAAAGGAAGACCCTGTGAATGATGATGTCATCAAC
>NC_022027.1:50264208-50267748 GCF_000317375.1 Microtus ochrogaster
ACAAACCCCACTCAAGTGCTCAACCTCCTGAAAGAGCCAGAGTTCCTGATGGCAGCATGGACCAGGAAGCCACCATTCAAAACCATGCATGTTTTCTTTTCTTCTACTACCGAATCAGGAAAATCTCTTTTAAAGGAATCCCGCTTCTGCTTGCTTCTAGCAAACAGAGCCCAATCAAGAAAATGCTGCTACCAAAAAGTCGTGCTTAACTCTGTTCTTTTGTGTCTAGGATTCCTTTCCAAGTTTTCTCAGGTTTTACATGAACTTAGTCAGTTCCTTGTTGGTGCACCAATTTGTTGAGGGAGACTGCTAGTTTATTTCCTGACAACCCTGACTCGAAATAATCACACAGAAATCATATTATTTGTAATACTGTTTGGCTGGTTGTAAAAGACAGTGTCTGCTCTACACTCTATTGTTTGCATGCCAGGAACCAGGCTGGAGATTTAAAAACACATGAACACCAACAGACAGTGACATGGGGACATGGGTCATCCTTGATACAATAATTCCACTTTTATTATGCTCAGGGGCAGCTTATATAGGGATCCTTAACTGATAGCCATGCCCCAGTTCTTGGGATTTTCAGCTGTTAAAGCCACTAGAATTCACTCCCCTCCCATCAAGGTCCTGTGCTCACAGCAGCTGCAGGCACAGGCAATCTAGTTGTTTTGCTCAGTTCACTCCGGCAGGCAAAGGGTCTGAGGCAGGCAGAGAAAGTCAAGGGGCCAGGGGTCTGCAGCCCCCAATAGCCAATAACTTAAGCATATTTCTGGCTAACTCTTATATCTTAAATTAATCCATTTGTATTAAACTATGTATCACCACTTGGCTGTGGCTTAACAGCAAGATTCCAAAGGACTTCCCACACCATTAGTGTCCCCCTCCATTGTGCTCCAACATTTTGGCTAGACTGGGAAGCTCCCATAATTGGCCTGGCAGGCAGCCTCTCAGTGCTGGGGTTCTAAGCGTGTGCCACAACATCTGGCTTTTCATGTGGGTGCTAGGGATTCAAACTCAGGTCCTCATGATAGGAAAGGAGAAATGTGCATGTATTTGTGCGAAGAGGTTTTGTGCATGATTTATACCTTTTTTCTACAGTGTATTACTATTTAGTATCAAAGGTTCTCTTTTATTTATTTGTTTATTGATTGATTGATTTGGTTTTTTGAAGTAGGTTTTCTCTGTGTAACTCTGGCTGTCCTAGAACTAGCTCTGTAGATCAGGTTGGCCTCAAACCCAGAGATCCACCTGCCTCTGCCTCCCAAGCGCTGGGACTAAAAGTGTGTGCCACCAAGTCCAGCTCTCTTTTATTATTTTTAGTGTGAGGTTGTTTTTCATTTAGTTATAAATGTGTGTGTGTGTGTTCATGCACACACGACATGAAACTTGTGTGAAGTTTTCCTCTGACCTCCATATGTGCACCAAGATACATGTGCATGTAGGCTCAGGTGAGCTTACAAACATATGCATAGCTACACAAATAAATAAAAATAAGATAAAACTTATATTGTACCCACACTATCATTTTAAAGGTAGGAAATTGGTCAAACTTAAATATTTACCTGTGGGAGAAAGAATTTATTATGGTAATTTGTTATATAGCCATAAGTGAAATATTAAAGGAAAAAATTATGAGGGTCTTTGAATAACATGATGGACTCCATGCCACCTTTCCATCAGAGGTGGTCTGAGGAGGTCATGTTTTGTTTTGTTTTGTTTTTCCTGAAAGTTTGAATTGTGGTTGGAAATAAAAAATTCTTTTGTTTGACTTATTTTTATGCATATGATTCATTTGCCTACTTGTATGTCTGTGTGCTGTGTGCATGCCTGGTGACCTCAGCAGCTAGAAAATTACATCAGGTTCCTTGGAATTGGAGTTATAGACAGCTGAGCTATCACATGGGTGGCGGGAAGAGGACAGCAAGTGCTCATAACTACCTAAGCCATCTCTTTAGCCCTTGGAAGCAAAAATATTTTGAATGTTTTTTAATTGACCCAGTTAAACAAGTTTCTACATATTTATGTGTACCATGCTGCATTTTTAATACCTCTCTGATCTGCATAATATTTAAATAAAATTATAGAGACAAATTTTTACTGTACCTCACAAAATAGTCACAGCATTGCAAGACATGGGGCAGGGAGATGATTGAATGCTTAAGAGCACTTGCTGCTATCTGTAGAGGACCTGGCCTTGCTCGCTGACCACCATATGGTGGCTCTATCCGTAAGTCTAGTTCCAGATGTGCGTGTAGGCACATCTAACTAAGACAGAAGTTGGCACCAGGCACTGAGGTATTGCTGTGATAGGCCTGACCATGCTTTTGTTTGGAGGAATTTGGATTTGGGGATTTTGGATTATTTAAGCAGTGAAATGCTTTAAGCCTGTTTAATGGGCCATACTAGTAGGAGCCTAGAAGACAGTGGTGCTGAAGGTGACTTGAAATGTGGGGCCCTGGCTTAAGAGGCTCCAGAGAAGAATGTTAGTATGTGACTCAGAGACTGGTCTTTTGATATTTTGGTGAAGAATTGCTGCCTTTTGCCCTTGTTCAAAAAGTCTGCCTGAGACTAAGGTGAAGAGTTTTGAATTAATTTCATTGGCAAAGGAAATTTCCAAACAGCCAAATATAGACTCTTTCATGTGGTTATAGTGTTTACACTAATGAAGATCTATAATAAAAAGGAGCAACCTGAGAAAGAAAAAATTCCAAATTTTCCATTTTGGGGAAAGGAGGGGCACCAGGAAGCAGAATGGAACTAAGTCCATGTTCAAGGAGATAAAAAGAAAAAAGAAAAGCTTGATGTTATGTGGAAAAAGACCCCATCTGGAAAAGTTTCCAACTTGTGAAAAGGAATTAAGGAAAAGCTCAGAGTCAGATGGTGGTGCACACCTGTAACCCCAGCACTGAGAAGGCAGAGGCTGGTGAATCTAAATTCAAGGCTGGCCTGATCTACGGAGCCAAGTTTAGGTAGTGAAGTAAAACATCAAAAACAGAAAGCTGATGAAGATGTAATTGAACAAGGGGCTATGTTCTAGTCCCAGCTAGCAGCAGAACTTGGTTTTGGCCTCATGCTTCTGGCTTTAGAGTCAAGGATAGAAGAAAGGTGTTTTGGAATCTCCCTTTGTGACTAAAGAAAGCTATTGAAGCCAGGAATGTGTCAGGGGTGTCCCTGAATAGAGACCTAGAGAGGACATGGTGTGAAGCTGTGAAGGTGAAGCCTGGATTACCTTGGGAACCTCAAGATGTTGGAGATGCCTGAGTCATGTGATCCTGCCGAGTAAAGCTGATAACAGGGAGTGGAATCAGCCCAGGAGAGAGAAGAGTGTCGCAGTCAACAAAGATGAAAGGATTTGGAGATCTGAAAAAGATGTTGACATCAGACATTGAGATGCAGAGTTTGGAGTTTGCCCATCTTGCTTTTGATCTTGCTTGGGACCAGAATTTCCTCACTAGGCTCCATTTTTGAACAGTAATGCACATCCTGGAAAAAATGCTATTATATGTTGGAAGTATATGATCTAAAAATGCTATTATA
>NC_022027.1:50267983-50274488 GCF_000317375.1 Microtus ochrogaster
TAAAAATGCTATTATATGTTGGAAGTATATGATCTAAAAATGCTATTATATGTTGGAAGTATATGATCTAAAAATGCTATTATAAGTTGGAAGTAAGTATATGATCTGCCTTTTGATGCTTCAGGGGATTACAGTTAAGGGATTATATGAATCTCAGAAGAGACTTTCAACTTTGGATTTTTAAACAAGTTTGAGATTGTTATAGACTATGGGGACTTTTAAAGTTGTACTGAATGTCTCTCTGCATTATGGCTACAAGTCCATGGGGGCCAGGGAGTGGAGTGTGGTGGTTTCAATAGGAACAGCCACCAAACACTCATGTGAGCATCACTATTTGGAGGTGTAGCCTTGGTAGGGGAAGTGTGCCGCTGTACAGACAGGCTGCGAGTTCTTAGACGCTCCAGCTATGCTCAGGGTGGCACAGTCTTTTTCTGTTGCCTGTGGATCAGGATGTAGAGCTCTCAGCTCCTTCTCCAGCACCATGTCTGCCTGCATGCCACCATGCTTCCTGCCACAGTGATAATGGATTGAACTTCTGAAACTGTAAGCAAGACACCCCAATTAAATGTTTTCCTTTATAAGAATTGCTGTGGCCATGATGTCTCTTTATGGCAATAGAAACCTAATAAAAAGCCGGGTGATGGTGGCGCACGCCTTTAATCCCAGCACTCGGGAGGCAGAGGCAGGCGGATCTCTGTGAGTTCGAGACCAGCCTGGTCTACAGAGCTAGTTCCAGGACAGGCTCCAAAGCCACAGAGAAACCCTGTCTCGAAAAACCAAAACCAAAACCAAAAAAAAAAAAAAAAAACAAAAAAAGCTAATTAAAATACCTCCCTTCCCCCTTTTTGAGACAAGAACCTCTGTAGACCTGGCTGGTCTGGAACTTCTATGGAGGTCATGCTGGCCCCTAACTCACAGAGACCCATCTGCCTCTGTCTCCCCAGTTATGAGATTAAAGGTTTCCTCCACTGTACCTGCCTACCTTAGATAGGAAACCAGTAACAGATCAAAGTAATATTTTACCAAAGTGGTGCAACCTGGCGAACTAATGAGGTGATTGGGATTATTTCCAGGAGCGTGGGTTACTCGTGGGAGCAGGAATGACCCACGGGGGGCAGAATCACGGAAACACCTACTCAAGTACATGAGCACTTACGACAGCTGGAACGTTGGAGCTCTGCGCAAGCCCCGCAGGCAGCTTGGCCAGCATCTCCTCCCCCAGTCCTTGCTGGCTCAGTCTACAGCCTTGGAGAAGGACTTTGTGAATCTTACAAGGTCCTGCTTTCCCAGCAGACGTCTGTTTACCCCGAGTCAATACTGCAGGATGGAATGCTTCAGCTAAGAGGAAATGGACACATAATCCGTCTGGCTCAAACAAAGGCCCCGTGAGCGGATTACGTGTGTGCGGTTCCCCCACCCTCGTGGTCTTCTAGAGTTCCAGGACTTTATTAACGCTTTTAAAAACCCTCACCAGCTCGTTCACTCTCCATTTTTTGACAGCCTATAATTAACCCCATACTTTTACTTTGTTACTGTGCCTGCGGGGTGTTTGAGAAATGACCTCAGGGTATGTGCTTGGAAAGAGCAAACACCCAGTCAGGGGAAATGAAGACAGGGGCAGAGAGGGAAGGGATGTGGAAGTGCACCCTGGTTTTGCCTCCCTGGCTCCTAAGCTCCTGCTTCACACACCACTGTGCTGAGATGCTGTGAGTCTCAAGGCCTCTCTGGAGCTCCGAAAGGCTGACCAGAACTGTAAAGTTAAAAATCTCACAAGGCTCATGTTTCCTGCTGAAATAAAATCAGCTTTTGAACAAAAGCAAGATTGTTGTAAAATGTTACTTTCCAGGGTTCTGAAAAGTCCTGGTTTGGGCCGGGCGGTGATGGCGCACGCCTTTAATCCCAGCACTCGGGAGGCAGAGGCAGGCGGATCTCTGTGAGTTCGAGGCCAGCCAGGTCTACAAGAGCTAGTGCCAGGACAGGCTCCAAAGCTCCAAAGCTACAGAGAAACCCTGTCTCAAAAAACTAAAAAAAAAAAAAAAAGTCCTGGTTTGGGCATCCCCCCCCCCTCTTGTCCTTGTTGCCTGTGGGGAGCCAACTTTTGGACATCCATATTCTTGTTCTCATGAAGACTTTTTTTTTCGTTTTTAAAGATTTATTTTATTTTTCAATTGTGGTATGAGTGTGGGTACCCATACAGTCCAGGATCCCCTGGATCTGGAGTTATGGGATGTGAGCTACCTGATGTGGGTGCTGGGAACTGAGCTTAGGTCTTCTGCTATACCTGCCCTGTCTCCAGCACCTGGAAAAGCTTTGGATTAATGTTTATTATATTCCTGTTCTTCCCTTCTATTTATTTATTTAAGTAAATGAACTTCATACAATGGCTATGATACAGCTGGGTTTGTGGAAGCAGGAAGGATGCTGCCATAGTGAGCAGGACAGGACCAGGGATATGGCTGGATCAGTAGAATGCTTGTTTATATTAGCATTGAGTCCCCAGCAGTGCACAAACCTGCTGTGGTGGCTCATATCTGTAACCCCAGCACTCAGAAGATGGGGACAGGCTGGGCAGTGGTGGCACGTGCCTTTAACCTCAGCACTCAGGAGGCAGAGACAGGCAGGTCTGTAAATTCAAGGCCAGAGCGAGTCCAAGGACAGGCTCCAAAAAGCTACACAGAAACCCCAGCTCGAAAAACAAAGGAAACAAAAGGCAGAGCCAGAAGGTTCAGGAGTTCAAGGTCACCCTTGGCTCCACTGTGACTTAAGGAGCAGCGGCAGACAAATAGTTCAGGGACTTATGCATTTAAACTACACAGGCAACCATGGTTCCTGGCATTCTAAGTTTGGAGCTGCTGCCATCTTGCAGGTCTATGGGCACTGCCTATCTACTTGCTTCTATCTGCTGTGCTCTGAGCGCTGTGGGCTACAATGGCTACTTTTCACAGCTATAGGAATGCCACCTGAGAGGTCCCGAGTCAGAGCCAGAAGGCCTGAGCCAACTTAGCACAAGGGCTGTGTTCCTGACACCCTAGAATCTTCCAGCCTGGACAGGCTTCCCTATATCCATTAAAGAGCAAGCTTGGTTCAAAAGAAAGAGGGGGAGGGAAAAGAGGGCAGGAGGAAGGGAGGAGGGAGAGAATGAGTCATAAATTATTTTGGAATCTGACTTTCATAAAGGGTTGGAAAACTATACCTGGCCACTCTTGTCAGTAACTGTCTCTAGTCCACACAGACGCCTGTCTCCACTGGAGCTGCTCTTGCTACACAAAGATAACACTGCTTTCGATGTTGACACCATCGAGGCTCCTGGGTATCTCTCGGCCTCACGTTACTCAAGGTCTGCTGGTGTCACACATCTGCATTCTGGTGTAAAGAAGTCTGGGAAAGTAATTCTTACTTCTCTATATTGTGTGACTCGTGGTTTCTCACTAAAGCCCTGTGGTGGTCTGAAGAAAACTGACCCCCATAGGGCAATAGAGTAGCACTATCAGGAGGTGTGACACGGGTGGAGCAGGCGTGATATGGGTGTGGTGGGGGTGACGGGGTGGAGCAGGCGCGATGTGGATGGAGTGGGCATGACATGGGTGGAGTGGGTGTGGCAGGGGTGGAGCGGGTGTGTCACGGGTGAAGTAGTGGGTGTGGCACAGATGGAGTAGGTATGGCAGGGGTGGAGAAACTGTCACTATGGGGTAGGCTTTGAGGTCAGTTTTCTTCCTGCTGCCTGTGAATCCAGATGTAAACTCGTAGCTACCTCTCCAGCACCACGTCTGTCTCTATACTGCCATGCTTCCTGTTGGGATGGTAATGGACTACACCTCTAAATTGTAAGTCAGTCCCAGTTAAATTTAATGTTTTACTTTTTAAGAGTTGTCGTGGTCATGGTGTCTCTCACAGCAACAGAAACCCTAAGGCAGCCTCCAAAATGAAAACTTCCCCTTTCCCTAAAACACATCACATACAATGTACATACAGTGTCATGAAGAGCTCATGAGAGAGAGATTCAGTGGGTATCAGACCCTTGCAGCCTCTCGAGCCCTCAGCATCGCACACGGAGGGCCAAGTTTCCAACATAGTAATGCTTTCAGAGAACTCAAGCCATATTCAAATTGCAGCCATACTATGGACTAGATGTTTATGTGACGGGTGATCTTGGTTGTCTACTACACCAGATTTAAAATGACCACGGAAACACACTTCTAGGAAGATGTAAAGGAGGATACCCACCCAGAACATAGGTAGCACCAACCATGGCCTGGAGTCTTGGGCTGAATAAAGAGGAGAAAGGACGCTTTCTCTACAGATGAGTTCATTACCCTGGCAGCCGTGTGGCAAGCTGCTTTGTTACCCAGTATGTGACTTCTCTGCCATGATGCACTGTACCTTCAAACCCTAACCTAAACCAAATTCTTTTCGATTGTTTTAATCCCTCTCGTTTTAATTGTTTGGATAGGAAAGTACTATACATTTTCCCACTCCCTTCCCCCGTCCACTCCCTTGCTCCCATGCTCCCAATTTGCTCAGGAGATCTCATCTTTTTCCCCTTCCTAGGCAGATTATTATTATTATTATTATTATTATTATTATTATTATTATTTTATTATTATTATTTTTAGTGGCACACACCTTTAATCCCAGCACTTGGAAGGCAGATGCAGGTGGATCTCTGTGAGTCTGAGGCAAGACTGGTTTACAGAGCAAGTTCCAGGATAGCTAGGGCCACACAGAGAGATCCTATTGCAAAAAAAAAAAAAAAAAAGGTATTTTTGTGTGTGTGACTGCCTGTCTGAATGTATGCCTGTGTACCACATGTGTGTGCAGTACTCATGAAGGCCAGAAGGTGGCGTCAGATCCCTTGCAATTGGAATTAGTTGTGAGTCATCGGGTGGGTGCTGGGAACCAAACTCAGGTCCTCTGTAACAGTGGTAAGGGCTCTTAAGTACTGACCACTTCTTCTTGAAGCTGCTTTCGCCAGGTATTCGGGCACAGAACCGACTGAAAACACTAACACACAGACAATGGGATGAACAACGGACTAGACCCATAACAAACCTGACCATGTGGGCTGTGGGCCGTTGGAACTGGCCTACAGAAGGAAAGCTGAAGCATTTAGAACTTCGGGCCAGGCAAGCTCTAGAATGGCAGAGAACTCACTGGGTTATTTTGCTGGGAGTTTGGAAGACCAGAACGCCACGCAGTGGAAGCTGGTTTCTGAGAGAACTGGGACTCACTTGGGTACCAAACTCACTATGACGAAGAGCCTGCTGCCTTCTGCGCATGTCCTGGAGTCTGACTGAGTCTGGATTCAAAGGGAACTAACGTCTTCAGTACAGGAAATGTCAAGACATTGCTAGTCCGTTTGCTTGTGAGACAGTCTTCTTAAGTTTCCCATGTTGGCCTGAACTTGAGACATGTGTCAGCCTTCGGCATAGCTGGGATAAGTGGAGTGTGCCCCGTGCCTGCCCCCGGGTCTCTCAGGTGAGCCCCAGCGTCTGGTTAATTCTTTAGTGCTCTTACGGTTTTTTGTTATTTTGTTTTTCGATTTTAATATTCTGTTGGCAAAGAGTTGGAATTACCTAGACCACAGCTGTTAGAAGCAGAATCACATATATTCTCTTGAAAAATAATGATATGAAGCCATTTGTATGTGTATACACCTCACTAAAGCCCTGTGGTGGTCTGAAGAAAACTGCCCCGATGGGGCAATAGAGTAACACTATCAGGAGGTGTGGTACGGGCGGAATGGGCAGGACATACATACTCTTTTTTGTTGTTGTTGTTGTTTGTTTGTTTTTTGAGACAGGGTTTCTCTGTGGTTTTGGAGCCTGTCCTGGAACTAGCTCTTGTAGACCAGGCTGGTCTCGAACTCACAGAGATCCGCCTGCCTCTGCCTCCCGAGTGCTGGGATTAAAGGCGTGCGCCACCACCGCCAGGCCATACATACTCTTAAAAGAATATATTGGTCAATTCTAATGTATGTGAATGTGAATATGTAGTTCTGAACAAAATATTATCTTAGGAGTAAATTCTGGACTAATTCTGAGGACCTCTGACATTCTGAGAAAAAAAGCCAACTTCTGAGAATAAACAGTTAAACTGTGACAGTTGTGCATTATATTATATTATTATTATTTTAGATAGGGTCTCATGTATCTCAAACTCGTGTGGCTGAGGATGACCTTGAACTTCTGATCACCTGCTTCACTTCCGGGAGTACGGAATTACAGCTATGAACCACCTCACCATTTATGGGACGCTGGGAATTGAAGGAACCGCTCTACCAACTGAGTTACCTCTCCAGCCCAGACCATTGTTCTTAATCAAGTTATATTACCAGCTGGCATACTTTCCCGCAATTATCAGCAATTCTATCTTCTGTCTGAGTCTCTATTCGCAGTTAGAAGCTTCCTCTTTGATATCCTTAAGGCAGAGAATGCTTTTATCAAGCGGTGAATATTTACTCTCCAGGAAAACTTAGGTGATTTTATTTTTTAAATATCTATTTATT
>NC_022027.1:50275668-50277387 GCF_000317375.1 Microtus ochrogaster
GTGGAAGGTTTGTGGGTGTGATTGCTGGGTCTGGAAGTATCTGGTCCCCAGGAACTGAAGGTACAGGCAGTTGTGAGCTCTTGATGTGGGTTCTGGGAATCACACTGAGGTTTTCTGCAATACAGTACATATTCTTTAAAAAAAAAATGGTTTTTGAGATTTACACTTTGTGTATGGGTGATTTGCTTGCATGTATGTCTATGCAACACACACATGCAGTGTCTACAGAGGCACAGGTGGTTTTGAGTCACCACATGGGCACTGGGAGTCGAACCCAGGTCCTCTGGATGAGTAGTCAGTCAGTGCTCTTAACCACTTAACCACAGAGTAGTTATTTGTCAGTACTGAATAAGAGGGTAAATTAAAAAAAAAATCCTTTTTGCTAATTAATCCCTGTATCTTGGTGCCCCCAAACAACAGGTCAATAGCAATTAAATAATTTTAATTAAAAATTTTAAAAATTAACTAAAAAGGGAATAACTAGGTCACAGTGGAGTTACTACTTATGATAGACTCTAAGACTTTTGTGTACATACATTAACTATTGAAAAAATGAACATGTATTCGACAAAATTGGGGGTGTCTTTATTTCCAAAGCCATTTAAACGCTAACTTAGAAGCTCATAAACACAGACACCCGCTACCTGCTAGTGTTTAGTTATTCCTTTCCTAAGCCTTTGTCCTTATCCCGATGATGTGCTAAGTGTGTGTCCAAAGTCTTAGGAAGAATCAAATTTCTTGGGCTAACTTTCAGTATTTTAGTAACTATGGCAGAAATGATCATCCATAGAACTAAAGATCTTGGCACTCAGGAGGCAGAGGCAGATGGATCTCTGAGTTCAAGGCCAGCTTGGTCTACAAAGGGAGTTCCAGGATGTCACACAGAAACCATCTTGGAAAACCAATCAACCAAACAAAACAATAAAAACCCCAGCATGTCAAAAGCATTGATTTTAATTGGCATGATACCTATCATCTCACAAAGTTCTGAAAGTTACCTATCTTTGGAACTCAAATCCATCACAAACTACTGGGAAATTGGGCTCAAACAAAATCTAATGCATGGGAAAAGAAGAAGCAAGTGTTTTGGTGATGAAAAATTTGGAAATCATACCACTCAAACTTCTTTCACCAAGTTTATTTAAAAAACAAAACAAAAACCACACAACACAAGCAAGCAAGAACCCTAGAGACAGGTGTGATAGTCAAGAGTCAAGGTCAGTCTGCGTTACACGGTGAGACCAGTCTCAAAAATTTGGGGTTGTTGGGGAGATAGCTGAGCAGTTAAGAGCACTTGCTACAGCCAGGAAACAGTGATGATGGTGGTGACACACGCCTTTAAGCCCAGTATTCCGCTGTGAGGCAGAGGTAGGTGGAGTTCTGAGTTCAAGACCAGCCTGGTCCACAAGGCTAGTCCCACAACAGCCATAGCTACAGAGAAACCATCTCAAAGATCAAAAACAACAAAAAGGTGCTGCAGAGAACCTGGGTTCAGTTCCTTGGCCCCAAAAGGTGGTTTACAAATGCTTGTAATTTTCATTCTAGAGGATCAGATGCCCTCTTGTGGCCTCCATGGGCACTACACACAGGTAACGCAGACAAGCTTGAGGCAACACAACACACACAGAGATGCACACACATACAACTTAAGTCAATTAGAAGCTGGGCGGTGGTGGCGCACGCCTTTAATCCCAGCACTCGGGAGGCAGAGGCAGGCGG